>NC_044069.1:20219696-20257196 GCF_902167405.1 Gadus morhua
AACAGGCCCGCCCGGACTCCTGCTAAAACCATATCCTCGGTAATACTCTGAAAGAAATCACAAACCGTTTTTTTTTTTTTTTTCTTTCATGAGTTCACTTTAATTCAAATTGTATACAGTTGAGAGAAAAATCCAAAGACTTAAATCTGCATGTAGACGTGCTTCAGATTTAAGTGTTTGGATTTTTTTTTCATTCAGACATATCCATAAAACATTCCCCATGCTTGCCTTGTAAGAGGTTAAAAATGACAAACATAGACAAAGAGATGGCGCGTGTTACATACATACTGAATAAAGTAGAAGTAAATGCAAACAAGGCCGAATGAACAAAATTCAACTTCCAGGTGTTTGAAAAGGACCAGGTAATTCAACATGACCATCTCAAGTCCATTGCAGATATTGCTTTCAATTTGACCATAAATGTTACATGTTAAAGGTTTGGATATTGATTTGAGTCTACATATTTTTTAACAGTCACCAACCTCAGATTCCCCAAATTCCCAAACTGTCCTTTTGGCCCAGACTGGAACATAATTCCTTGGCAGCTCAGTGCAGTCACAGTATTTCCTTTTGTACACATCATCTACAAATAATGGAATCGGTTTTGGATGTCACTCATTGCGAAAAAAAAAACACTCTCACCATATTCATCACCTTGAACTTGGTATTTGAACATTCAACTGCAATTAAATACATTTAAAATATTAAACCATATCTATATTTCAGATTTGATCATCTACAATGGTTGCTTTTAGTCTTTTTTCCAACATATTTGTTAATAAGTTGTATCTTTTGACACCACTCTTAACTTCATAATTTCCCTATTTATTTAAAAAATAAGAAAATAAATGTATCACCTTGATATAGTCGGCATAGACATTCAGATCACTGGTATTGCATTTCAATGAGTGAACTATTGCTGAGGGGCTATTAACCTCATCCACCACTATGTATGCACCATCTATCGATTTAAAGAAACACGCCCTTTGGCCACCATTTAGCTTATTTAGCTATGGGGGTATCAATCGGAGAGTGGATGACCTCCGTATAGAGATAAAAGACGGCCACTTCAAAATTGATCACAGTGTTTTAAAGGTGTTTTGATGGAGCGCCCTGCATTTAATTATCCAACAAAGGGCGACTGGGATCCATGGTTCGCTGCTGATTAAAAGGAACACAAAAAAAAACAACCAAACATAAAGGACATTGAAAGAACAGGCTATGAACTGCCACACGGTTTTGCATTTATGTGTTGCGTCCCTACAAGTCCTCGGTGTGCTTGCGTCTTGTTCCGTTTCTTTTCTGGTCACCGCGGATGCCAGACGCACACATTGTGACCAGCAATCAATGTCAGGGGCTAACAAAAAGCGCCACCGAGTGGAATTGCTGCTTTTGCTTGTTTTGTCTTTTTTTTCCTTGCCCCTGGAATGGACTCATCTGCCACCCGGTGACAGGAATCTCCCGGCGCCCTCCTTTCTATGCATTCTCTAATCAAATAAGCCGCCCCCTAACTTTATTAACTGGGGACAAGCTTACCCCAGATAAGCTTGTCGTTTTAAGCCACTTCAGAGGGGGGTGGTGGCGGTGGTGGTGGCGGTGCTGGTGGTGCTGGTGGCGGTGGTGGTGGGGGGGTATCATTCCCTTCAGAGGGGATGGGAGTTGACTCTGTGAGGCAGAGATGCAAGCTTAGGGGGACCCGCTTGTCTTATTGTCTGGGTTTGGCCCCGAGACTGGGCTGAGAATGACTTCCACTAATGGAAAACTATTGTCTGTCTAGCGTGTGGACATACACAGCCTTAGCGGAGCGCAGAGTGGGGAGCCCGGGCGTAGTTATGCACAAGAGAGAATGGAACTTTCCCCCCCCCCCCCGAACATACACACATACACACACACACACGCACGCACGCACACACACACACACACACTCAAACACAAACATGGTTGGCTATTTCACAATCGTAATATCCTTTCTAGTCAATTCCTGTTAAAGAATACATTGGCGATGGAGTTGTGTGTGTGTATGTGTGTGTGTGTGTGTGTGCATGTGTGTGTGTGCACCATCCTAATGTATCTATCGTGTTCATTGGTATATATACTCCTAGCTATAGGAGCAACAACCCCTTCTTCCCACCTCGCCACCAGCTAGCCCTCTCCCCATTTCCCTCACTCTCTCACTCCCTCTCTCTGTCCCCCGCTCTCTTTCTAGCTCCCTCTCTCGTCCTCTGCCTCTCTCTCTTTTTTCCCTCTCGCTCGCCCCCTCTCCCTACTTTGCTCTCTCTCCCTCTCTATCATACTCTTTCTCTCTCTCTCTCCCCCCCTCTCTCGCTCTACCTCTCCCCCTTCCCCCCTCTCTCTCTCTCTCCCCCCCCCCCCCCCCCCTCTCTCTCTCTCTCTCCCCCTCCCCCCTTCTGTCTCTCTCTCTCCACCCCCCCCCCCCCCCCCCCCCCCCCCCTCTCTCTCTCTCGGAAAACCTACATGGCACCTTCAGGATCATTTATTCATCTGCTTCGATTGGATATAGGTTAATGAAAAACACAAGGTGCAATTACATGGTTGTCGTAGTTGGGTGAAAGTATGATGTCACACCCGAGGGCGCATCGCATTATTTCCCCCCCCCCCATCTCCCGTACATTAAATCAGTGCTTCCTGTCTCTGATTATGGGGTCACAACCCTCTTAACAGCCTGAACCAACAAGACAAGGACATGTGTGAGTGTGCGTGCGGGTGAGGGGTTCACGCTCCGTTCAGCACACACATGCACACACACAAGCACACACACTCATTCCCCTACACGCTATGCTGAATGTGTGAGCAGCAAAACCCCGCCTGCGTCCCTCCATGACAGAATGCTCTCCGGCGTGTCCCCGGCGGACGAGGCCAGTCCATTTACCCAGCGGCTTCCCACCCCCCTCCCCCCGCAAACCTCTTCCGGAGACGGTGAAGTGTGATACACACATTAGCTCCTTTTTGGTCTTTCTTCGTTCTGCTCCCCCCCCCGTCCCCGCGGGCTGAGACCTCAGGCGACGGGGGGCGTGGCGGCGTCATGCCCGCCGTTCAGATCGTTTCCCGCGTGGGGGCGGGGCCGTCCACAACCAACCGGGGGCCCTGGAGTCACATGACGGGGCGTCAACCTTTCCAAGGGGCGTCGCCACTGCCGGGTTCATTTATTTCTGTCTAAACCCCGAAGCGTCCAGTGACGCTACAGGACTTTAAATGGAGGAGATGCCCGTGTGTCTGGTTCATCCTAGGAAACAAACACAGCAAACTGTTATTGAAAGCACACAAAGATAAGGGAACAAACAGGATGAAAAGAACAAACAGCAACCAGGGCAGTGCTTCAGAATTGGTTAAAGACGTTGGCACAAATCGATGGAGTGCTCCACTCCCACACGGGGGAACTCTGGAGGGTGTCCTACAAGGGCCCCCCGTTGGGACTCCGATGACACGGGCCCCTTCTCTGCGGAGAGCTCTTTAAGACTAATTGCAGAGGCAAGACACTGCACATAAGGGGAGGCTCATGCTCCAATAGGCACAGGGAGCCCAGGAGGATTGTGGGAGGTTATAACAGGAAGTCTAATGGGTTATGTCCTGTATGTGTTTTTCATCCTGAAGGACCGTTTGCCCTAGCTGGGATTATTTTTCTTTTTTCGGGATGATTCTTTCATCTTTTTGTGTTTCCAAAAAAAAGGAACGCAAAAACACACACTTTTCTGAGGTATAAAATTGTGTATTTTTGTGAATACTGCCAGAGTATATGTAAAAGGTCAGAGTAAACTATTATGTCAAAGTTAATGTAAAATGATGAAACAAAAATGACATACCTTTAACAGTCATGGGATAATCAAAAGGAGGATTTTCTGGTGCAATCCTTGAAGCCACCTAGAAAACAAAATAAAATCGTTGGTTTGACTGTAGAGATCTCTAAATAGATGTCAGCAGTAACAATATGAAGACATATCCTTGGCTAATTTATATTTTATGGTTAATCATCTTCATAAAGGACACTTTTTAACTTAGTAATTTAATTTATTTCATTATAAAATTCTTACTTCTATTTAGCACACTTTTTTTTTTTTTTTCATTTTTAAGGAATCTAATTATCCCAAGTTGCTGGGCAGATTACGGAAAGACTACGGAAAGAGACAGAGGACAAAAAATATTGCATTGATAATTGCATTTTTTTTTTCGTTTTCGTTTTAGAGAGGGTTTAATGTCCAACTACATTAGGGGTGAAGTTAAGTGGGTGGGCTTGATTACCTTGTGGACCGGAGGTCTGTATTAACAGCTACTGCCATTCTCTCTCTCTCTGCACATCGGTCAGCTGTAGGGGAGGGGTGGCATCAGCGCCTGGGGTGGGCGGCCTCTAAGTGATCGCTATTCTCTTCACATCATATTATATACGGACAAGCAAATTGGCAAGACTTTGGGTTTAAATCATGGAGAGTTTTGTATTAAGGCGGATACTCAAGACCCAACTGGGGGTAATATATGAATGAGAAATGATCATCAGTGTGAAAATACTTGCGAAGCAAATTCACTATGCGTTCTCAGGATATTCAGTGTGAAACTATACGCCGTGGAAATCATCACATACAAAGTCACATTGGTGCCGCTGAGTGCATTGGCCGTAAAAGTCAATGTCTTCCACATTGCTTCGGATCAAAAAGGGTGTAGAATGGGGACTTTCTTCTAAATTGACATTACAGTCTGATTAGAAAGTTTCATAGCTTTTTTTGTTAGTTTAGATTATGTGTTTTTTGTATTGGTTAAATTTTTAAAACTTTTTAGAGGGAACAACAATATAAACATAATTACCGTCTTGAACACAAAAGGCTTTCTTTCAAAATGTTTATTCAGCATCAACCAAGAAGAGAACATTAAAGGGCTTACATAAGCTTAAAATGAACGTGGTTGAACAAAAACTCACGAGATTTCGGGGATCACTGATTCATTCTCCATGATACGATTGATTAACGTGGTTAAATGAATAACAGCCAGAATCAAATAATATCAAATTTAGTGTGAATTTTGCAGTTAATGTTATCGGGTTAACAGAGAGTATATGATCACCTATTTACGATGAATTAAAGGGACTGTATTAAGAGAGCAATGATTAGACAACTACTTAGGCTTTAAGAGAAGGGTAACAGCTGACACTTTCCACAGGTATTAACCATGCTTTTATAAGCCCTTTAACACTAAAGTACTATTATCTTACAAAAGGAGTAAACAGCAACACAATATGTATACATAAGGACCGTTCTTGTTATGCCTGTGTGAAGGTATAATTTACAAGTGAAACATTTCACCAAATCACCTCTTCAGGGGAAGAAAAGAAAAGAGAAAGAAAGACTGCACTTTTTCTCAGGACCTAAACTACAACATTTTAAAGGTGATCAGAGTCTTCGTTGTTCTAAGTACAGAGAGTGGTCAATTAGGTCGCAGTGACAGCTGTCTATATACATCTTATCAACAATCTCCTCATTTTGTTTACGTCTTATATAGTTATTTAGAGTTATGTCATTAACGTCATCCTTTACAGTCACATCGCTGAGAGAGAAACCTAATGTACCGAGTCATGTTACCAATCCCCAACAGCAGGTAACTTTGTCTTTGAGGAGACAAAGAAGATGGCCGACCCATTAGTTTCATTGCCAGCTGCCCAAACAGCTTTGACTCGTGGGGGGCAGGCACCGACTCCATCCACTGCTAAGTGGGGACTTTTCGTTTCATTTCTAAAAAAAGGGAGTGTCCATAAAAAAAAAAATTACTTGAGCTGGAACAGCTGCGGAGACTCAGGTGCTGGATGTATAAACAGTTCAATATCTGGAGTATGGCTGATCCCGATACACGCCCTTAGCTGCGCGTGCTGACGGGGCCTTTGTGCGGTTGTTTGCCCACTCCTCCTGGCCTGGAAAAGAGAAGGAGGAGGGAACAAACACATGTTGGATGATGACTTTAACCTGGCTTATTAGGCAATGCATTCTCTGTGTTTTCCCCCTGCTGGTTAACCTATCTTAAAGGAGCAGTGTTTTAGATTTAGTGACATCTAGCGTTGAGGTTGCATATTGTTTCCAACTAAAGACCCGCCCTCACCTCTCCCTGTCCAATGACAGAGGAGATGCTGCGGACCCCTAATACTTACCAAGTGTGTAAGTTATGTCATTGTCTACGACTACATTGAGTATCCAAGCGTCAAGGGATGAGGTCCCTTGGTAGATTTAGAAATAGTACTTAGTCATTTAGTCCATACAACTTAAGGTCATAGCTGAAAAGTTTGATAGTGATTCCACTGAAAATCTTAAAACAAGTCCTCTGTAGAGCCGTTTATCCCTTCTATGCTACGGTATAAAACATGGTGGAAGAGTTGTATATATAAGAATGTTATATTCCATGTCTGCCATGTCAGTCCTGCTCGATGACCCTGAGTTCTACACTCTGCACCTTTGAAGTGAACAAATGCAAAGGGCACATCCCTGCACAACATCTACTGCGCTTTACACCCCCCCAAACATCGCCTCTCAGATTATTGAACGCAAAACATCAAACGGCTCCTTGAAAAGAAGAAGTTTAGTCGTTCTCAGCAAAAAGGTCACAATTACCATTAGCGCATCTCACGCCGCCACGGCACTGTGAGTGTGCAAGCGCACGTATCGATGGCCTTTGTTGAAGCGCGAGCCAATACAGAACCACCCCTCCCCTCTCCTCCTCCAGCTCCATCCATCCACCCCTCAGTCTCACAAAGGTTTGGTGTTTTTCCTAATCCCGTCGTCTCCTGGTGACAGGGTTGTCCACTGGAAGCCTATAGCCAATACTGCTTAATTATACAACCTATAATTACTTTTTTCACCTTTTAACCGACCGCCGGCATTCAAGAAATAGACCGCGGTAACCATGGCGTCTCTGAAGACAGGTGTCTGTCAGCTCCATTGTTTACCTGGATGTTTTGCTTGGAACGGCCAAGCTCTCCGTCTTTAGGTTTGACTGGTTCAATGAGCGAACGCTTAGTTTCATTTATTCTTATTGTTGTCAACTTAACCTATAGGCTCCATTAGAGAAGGCAGAAGACTTTCTGTTGATTTTGACGCCCAAAAATGTGTGCTTTAAAATAAGACACAATTGAAACAGCAATCATTTAAATAAACCTTGTTAAATTAAGGATAAGCGAGGTGTGACCAGGTGATCTAACAATGAGTCTGGGACACCTTGGGATGATAATACGTTTGCACTTTTTCACCTCTCAGACTGTGTCACGTCGATGTTATTGATGAAAAAGCTACCACGTTACACATTTGACTTCCAGCAGCTCTGTATACAGGCGAATACAAAGCACCGAAACAGCCACTGAAAGCCGTCGCGTCGACCACCGCCTCTCCTCAGACGTGGGCTCCCTCAACCATCTTGCATTGCGTCTGACAGAATCGAGATACACATCCTTCCCATCCCCAATTTCAAAACTTCTTGTCCAGCATCGCTGACGAAAACGCTCTGCTGGTTCAGATGATACCTTGCCGACAGACTCCAGTTCATCAACATCAATAACTGTAAGTCTACCCCAGCCCGTCTCCTAGGGTGTGCCCCAGGGATCAATGTCCGGCCCGTTCCTGTATGCCTCCCCCTTAGTCACACTATTGCCATTGATTCTACCTACCTCTGCCTCTCACTGCGGCTCGTGCATTGGAACCGCACCGCTGGGCTACTGCGATTGCGTCATGCATGACAATATCACCCCCGGTTCCTAACAAACCACCACTGCACATCCGAATCGTACTCTTGCTGTCTCCCACACACACAGGCTTGATCAGAGATCAAGTCAACTCCTGTCCTCCAAAAGCCTCCACTGGCTCCCCATCAAAAAACCAATGCTTGGTGTCTAACCGCCTCCCGCCAGCCACAGCGCTCTGCACAGCTCCGCTCCCTCCTACCTTCACCGACCTCTGCCACCTACTCCTACACAGCGCCTCCTGATACGCAGATGCAAATCTCTTGCCACCCATCGCCAAGACCAAGCATCCTCTCCATCACGGCCCCCTCCCTCCAGATACACAGCCAGGACACTCCCTCACCGCCCCCTGCCCCTCACAATGTCCACCTTTTTCTTGATATTTAATCCTCCACGCATGACTATTTATGCCTGTTTTATGAAACCAAACAGGATATTCAAATTAAACTACTCACCATAGGATTCATACGACTCTCCACTGTGACCGTATTCATAGTAGTCCTCGGAGCTATGAAATAAGAGAATATTTACACAGTTAGTTGTTTGTTTGTTTGCCAAAATAAGAATAATACGAAGATCTGGGACGGGTAAATCGATTTCCCCTCGCATAAAATAACAGTTATAAGGAGATGACATCAGATATTTCAAATTCAGTATCAATTGATAAAACGTAAACAGCTATATTGCCACGCAACATTAAAGTGATATTCTGCCCCTCGCCGTCCTCTGTGCGCATCAGCGCCCTCGCTATGAGGGACAAAATATCGAAACAAAATCACAAAGAACAAATGTTGTCATTTGCTATGCTGCAAATGCTGCAAATATATAAATATATATAGATGCATATATATATATATATATATATATATATATATATATATATATATATATATATACATAAAAGGTCCAACGCAAACACCAGACGAGTTATAATCAGTCAAACGGGGGAGGCATCTGCGGCACTGCAAAGGCAATTTCCTTTTCCTCCCCAAAAGCTCCCACTTCCACCTCAGCTCATATGGAGATCCATACGAGATGGCAACCTTAATGAAAAAATAGCCTTAATAAAAAAATAAAAAAACGGAAAAATGGAAATACGGGAGGGGGGGAGGGGGGGGGGGGGGGGGGGGTATATTGGTGCTTTGCTTGTTGCGCAGCGGTCCGTTTTCCCGGCGCCCTCTTTCTATATTTATTTATCCTCTGGCATCCTCCTCCCCCGGTGACAGACTGACAGAACAATCCTGCCGGGGTATCATTGAGTAACACTGCTATCACTCAGCCCCGGCAATTCATCATCAGGTTTCCAGCGGGCTGACGCTGGCCGTCCCAGCTGGGTCCTTCTCTCTCTCTCTCTCTCTCTCTCTCCCCTCTCCCTCCCTCTCTCCCTCCCCCCCCCCCTCCCCCCCCCCCCCCCCCCGCCTGTCAGTCGGCCTGCTGTAGACGGCCAGGCTCCCCTCGCCCTCTTCCTCACCGGATTAGGAAAGTGTCAGCCGAGGTGGCTGTGACGGTAAGCTGCCACATGACAAAAATAGAAAATAAATATATATATATATATATATATATATACGTATATATATATATATGTAACTATAACTATAGCTATAACTATATATATATATATATATGTACGTGTGAGTGAGCAGTCCGATGGCTGAAGGTTGAATGATCAGAACTGCATCCGCTCCATGTTCACTGTTTTTCTGTGATGTCTTTCTTCTCGTCAAACTATTAAGACCACTGCTTAGCAGAAGACATATTAAGTTATACAGGAACACACAGACACACACAGACACACACACACACACACACACACACACACACACACACACACACACACAAACATACACACACATACACATCGACAAACACACACAAACACCCAGACATGGACAAATAGCTTTGTGGCTTTTTGCGTGTGGGTAAGCATACATATTTGCTGAGGTCAGGAATTCAACTTTGGAAGGAGCCTCCTCACCCCCCCGCCCTCCACGCCATATACTGTCCCTCGCCTTTGAGCAAATGAAGGCCCTCTATGGCTTCTCTGAAGACAGGCTCTTCCCCATCACGCCACCCCACGTAGGTGCAGCCACACATCTGGGGGCCATGTCATATCACGGCATATCTCAGACATCCCTCGCTGCGGGGGGGCGGGAGGAGGGAGGCGGCGGTGCTACAGTCAGAAGCATGTTTTAGCATGTCAGGTTGTGTACACTGTGACACGACCCTTCATGATGCCAAATAATTCGATTTCACACGGCGCTCAAAACCCCGGGGGGCTCCCAGAGTAATGCTACCCTTCAGAACACACAATCAAATCTGGGGGACGTGATAGAGTGGATTCGTCTGCCACGCCAATTCATGGCTAATCTGTATAAATACATTCAGCCTCGCCCTCCTATTTGACAAACCCCACAATCCAAATCCCTAACATACAAAAACAAACCCTTAACGCTAGTTAGAACAAGGTCTCGCAAACCCTTCTGTTAAACCATCAAATATATCCTCACCAACATCTTATGCTATTCGTCTAACAGAAACTACGAGCGAAGGTTGATATATATATTTTTTTACATACATTTCCCTGCATGATCAAGAAAAAGTCAAGAGTGACGGCAGCCTCCTGCTAAGGCTGACAGCCGCGTGCTACTACCCATTCTCTGTGCTAACCAGAAGGCTGCAACAAAAGCTGTCAGGAACTTCTAATTCCAGGGGCCATGACGTTTCATCAATATCCGTCCATCGACGCCACTGTGTTCCTCGGCACTCGTAACCCCAGTTGGTCTGCGTCGGTGATGCCGCCCTCCTGACAACCCAGGGTTGAATCCCTGGCACGTGTCAGCGCGATGTCAACACATCTACGCTTAATGTGGCGCCTTCCGAACACATTTGGGGGAGTTGTGAACGCGCCTATTAAGTATTACAAGAGATGTGTTTACGTTCAACGAAGGAGGCCGCTACAGGAGTCTGAACAGACGGTAAAGTATAGAAATAAATCAATAACTCACAATGAGAGTAAAGGAATAAATATGTTCTGACTTAATACCAATTTTAGAGCTACATATCAACAAACAGTGGTTTTATTATTTCTAATTTGTTCACCCCCCCGCGTTAAAAACACACTCACGGTACACTGTTGTTGATGTAATCCTTCAAGTTATACTTTTAGCTGAACATAAAGGTCCTCCGTGGCTGACACAGCAGGCACGAGGCCTTGAAGCAAACCAGGTTTGATTCCCACCTGGGCACCCATGCTACATTTCACGCCCCCTCTTCTCCAAACCACTTTCCTGTCTCACTTCACAGTCCATAACAGCACAAAGCCTTAAAATTATGTTTCTTAAAATTAAGTATTACCCTATCTATTCAGATTATTCATATTTCTTACACACTTGCAGACCCTCATGCAAATGTGTTAAAAAATAAATAAATAAAAAGGTTTTAGGTTGTGATATGAATTGGTTAGGAAAACAGGAAAATCCGAGATGAGGCCGACTATCTATATATATTACATGAGAATCATCAGATAAGAGTGCCACGTGTGTGTGTGTGTGTGTGTGTGTGTGTGTGTGTGTGTGTGTGTGTGTGTGTGTGTGTGTGTGTGTGTGTGTGTGTGTGTGTGTGTGTGTGTGTGTGTGTGTGTGTGTGTGCGTTAAGTGAGATGTTGGTGTAGAAGCTCAGAGGATGCATTGGCCCTGTCAGAGGTGTGAAAAGGCTTTGACTTTCTAAATAGGTCAGCTGAGTTTTGATTTGACCTTCATTAGTGTGAGGCGTCCGCTGCTCTGCGGTGCCCCCCAGTGCCCACCAGGCCAAAGACGAGGGGGAGGGGAGGAGGAGCAAAAAGAAATGGGAGAAATAAAGACTCCTGGCCCGGACGCTCAAACGTGCACGGTGCTACATGCCACGGGTCACGTGACCAGAGTCCACCAATCAGGACACTTCACCCTGAGTCCTTAACCGTTGCTGCAGGTGTGCGATGCTATTCTGCCCCCCCCCCCCCCCACACACACACACCGATCCAATGCTAAGAACTGGGTCCTGTTTGGAGTTTTGATGGCGCCATTTTGGAAGGGGGTGTGGGGGGCCGGGTTGAAACAGATGGCTGTGTTTAATCTGAGCGATGTAGTACACGTCCCTGGTTCCCTGGTGGTCTGTGTTATCTGAGATCGGCCATTATTCTTCCAGTCCGCCAGCATGATGAATTCAAACCAAACCAGTAGGGCATTTAGAGAGATGGATCGGAGACACCAGCGCCCTGACCTGATATAGCACAGACAGACAGACTGACTGAGAGAGAGACAGAGAGAGAGAGAGAGAGAGAGAGACTATGAAAGAGAGAGCGAGAGTGACAAAGAGAGCGAGAGAGAGAGAGAGAGAGAGAGAGAGAGAGAGAGAGAGAGAGACATGGGAGAGAGAGAGAGCGCGAGGGAGAGAGACATAGGGAGGGAGAGCGCGAGAGAGAGCGCGAGAGAGAGAGAGAGAGTGAGAGAGAGAGACATATGGAGAGAGAGAGAGAGAGAGAGAGAGAGAGAGAGAGAGAGAGAGAGAGAGAGAGAGAGAGAGAGAGAGAGAGAGAGAGAGAGAGCGAGAGAGAGACATATGGAGAGAGAGAGAGCGAGAGAGAGAGAGCGAGAGAGAGAGAGCGAGAGAGAGACATATGGAGAGAGAGAGAGAGAGAGAGAGAGAGAGAGAGAGAGAGAGAGAGAGAGAGAGAGAGAGAGAGAGAGAGAGAGAGAGAGAGAGAGAGAGAGAGAAAGAGAGAGAGAGCGAGCTTCAGGTTCCCAGGCCCAGTTTGCTAATGTTTTCATAGGGGGTAACCTATCCCAAAGGACACAAATTGTCGCCAGAAATGAAATGCTCTGATTGCTACAGCCAACTCCCTGCCACTGTCCTCACTAGACAAAGGAAGGGAATGAGAGAAATTGAATTTATAAAAGAATTAACAGAGCACAGGCACATTTTACAGCATACTATGCAATAAAAACTGTCCACCTGTGCACTGGACCCCTTCCCTTCAGCCCTGCTGAAGACCAACATCTCTGCTGTCCCTCCACTCATCACCAAGATCATAAACCACTCCCTCCTGGCTGGCCATATCCCGCCTGCATTAAAAATTACTGTTGTCAGACCACTAGTGAAAAAACCCACCCTGGATCCAGAAGTTCTCTCCAACTAAAGGCCCATTTCCAATCTTCCGTTCCTGTCAAAGGCTTTGGAGAAAACAGTTGCAGCACAACTTCAGGATCATCTCATACAAAATAATCAGTTTGAGAAATTTCAGTCTGGTTTCTGCCCTGCCCTAGTACAGAAACTGCTTTGGTCAGGGTCACCAACGACCTCCTGATGGCAGCAGACACCGGTTCCCCATCACTTCTCATCCTCTTGGATTTAACAGCCGCTTTTGACACACACTTGTCGACCACAATATCCTCCTCCACCACCTGCAATACACCGTTGGACTCACAAGAAATACACACAACTGGTTCACCTCTTACCTCACCGGCAGAATCGAGCACGTCGCCCTGGGCAAAGCAAAATCACTCACCCACAGTGTCACCTGCGGTGTCCCCCAGGGCGACGTGTTGGGCCCCACCCTTTTCTCCATTAGTGTCAAGGGCAGCGTCATCAGCAGGCATGGGTTATCTTATCATTGCTATGCTGATGACACACAGCTGTACCTCAGAACCAGCCCCACTTCTTCTTGCCCCCTGCCAACATCCACACTGACCACCTGCCTGGAGGAGATAGAGGCGTGGATGAAGCTCATCTTTCTTCAATTAAACAACTCTACAACAGAAGCCATCCTCATCAGCACACCACATCAGCTCCGCTCCTCCAACGTCACCAATATCACTTTATCTGGCCAAAACATTCCCCCTTCCACATCTGTCACCAACCTGGGTGTTCAAATGGACCAGCAACTGAACTATGACACCCACATCAATCACCTCTGCGAGACCGCATTCTACCACCTCAAAAACATTGCCAAACTCCGGCCTACACTCACCCAGGCAGATACAGAGAGACTCGTCTACGCCTTTGTCTCCTCCAGGTTGGATTAATTATAAAACTTTTTTTTTTATAAAACTCATAAAATAATTTGGGTCGCACATAAATTTACAGGGTCGGTCGGAAACCGGAACCAAACAAAAAAATTTTTTAGGCCTTACTGCAATGCACTCCTCATCGGGATCTCTGGCAAGAGCATCCAGAAGCTCCAGTACATACACAACAGCGCTGCCAGGATCCTGATGAGGGTGCGCAAATATGAACACATCAACCCCATCCTCAAATCCCTTCACTGGCTCCCAGTCACATTCAGAATTGAATACAGGGTCTCCCTCCTCAGCCACCAGTACATTTACGGACATAACCCCCCCCATACCTCCAGGAGCTCCTCATCCCCCAGACCACCTCTCTGCATCAGCAGACACCCTCAGACCACCTAAGACCAAGCTCCGCACCATAGGCGATCGGACTTTCTCCGCTGCTGCACCAAGACTATGGAACGCCCTCCCTGACCACCTGAAGGCCCCACAGACTACAGCTGTTTTTAAACGAAACCTTAAGACTTATCTTTTTAAAAAAGCCTTTTCTAATTTCTCTTTTACTGTATATGTATTATATGTTTTAACAACCCTTTTTTCTCTCTTAAACTGTAGCACTTTGAGATTTTTGAATGTAAAGTGCGCTACAAATAAAAATGTATATAATCATTATTAAAAAAATAAGCACATATTATGGCTTGAAATTGAAACTGTCCTCTGGGATACCCAAGGCCGACTTCGCTACATGGTGGCTGATTGTGAAGCTCCCCCAGTCCAACCTCTGCCTACCTGTGGTAACTCTTACTCTTCTTATTTCACAGGTGAAACAAATCTATTGTATACTTCTCCAGTCCAAAAATGGAACTTGACATCTATCAGACTCCAGCCTCAAGCGACACATATTGAGGCAAACTACGACCCAAAAAAAACGGTGTCCTGGTTTTGCGGCATAGCACTGCCAGAACTCACGAACCAAAAATGACTGCGTGCACTGCCCGCACAACTAACCAACCGTGCACAGTAATTACTATTGCGAGCGCTTTTACTGCACTCGAGAGCGGTATTTCTGTCCTCGCGAGAGCAGTAATAAAGCCTGTGAGGAGAAAATCAATAATTGAGCGCACACATGAAGTGAAGCAGCACGCTCCCCCTTGTGGACAGAGGCTGTCTTCGTTCTCCTGCTGCTCGCTGATTTTCTTTCTGCTCGCACAAAGGTTCTCTTTTTGGGACTTAGTGGGCGGAGCCAGCCATGGCCATCATATCCCAGAATGTGATTGGCTACTCTAACCCATCATAGTTAGACATTTATTCCCCGAAATATAGATGTTGAAACTCCTCATTAAAAGTATTTCCACAGAAAACGCTCACACAGACATACACACATATACAAACACACACACACACACACACACACACACACACACACACACACACACACACACACACACACACACACACACACACACACACACACACACACACACACACACACACACACACACACAAACACACACACACACATCACATCACTTTATTGTGACGTCTTAGTACAATTTCACATCAGTAAAAAAGTGTCCTGAGTTCGGTTTAAAACAAAAAAAATCGGAATGATTGTCTCATTTTAGACCGCAAAAGGCATATATTATGATGTTAAAGATCATAGAGGAAGTGTTTCAAACAAAAATAACACTATTTGGGGTTCACTGGCACTTTAAGTCCTTTCAACAGAGTACATATTCTGTACCTCCGCACCATTTCAGATCTGACCTTTAAAGCTGCCCCACCGCTGTCCACCTCTCTCGCTCTCCCTTTTATTTTATTTTCCACGGAGGCGCTTCGGGACCTTGAGGACAATGTAGCGGTCCCTCTGCGAGGAGGAGAGAGGGACGCTTCACCGCCTCGCTGTCTCTCAGGTGTCAAACATAAAATAACCAACCGCTCCAAAGGCGGCCACCGCCATCAACGCCGCCATCACCATCGTCATCATCGCCCTTCTTCGTCATCGCCCTCAGACTGACCTTCTCGCGGGCCGGTGTCCGGGCCTGGCCGGGCCGGTCCCAAACGCCTGTCCTCCCTCTCCCCTCCCCTATGAGGGATTAGCCCTGTCTCTCCCTCTCCCTCCCTCTCTCCCTGCTCATACAAATGAGCACCAGTCTGCGCTGCAATCTCCTTGACCTTACACACCGCGCACGGCCTCCTGAGATGATGTCACTCTCCACTCTCTCTCATAGTTCGTTAGTCCCTCCTCGTTGGAATGCTTCGTTTGCTCCCAGTTTTTGGGGTTTCGTAGCTAAATATTTTTCTGTTCTTTCAAGAAAGCCCTGCGTTCTCATTGAATGTTCAATATCCTTTTTATAGTTAAATCTTGTCCTCATATTCAATATTGTCCCATTGTTGGTGTGTTTGTTCATTCTTTTTTCAAAATGCGTCAGCACCTGATGATTTATATCGTCATGCGACACAATACGGATTTCTTGTGTGTCAGATTTTGTTGAAATGAATTAATAGGCACATAAAGTCTGAACTTTGGTGCAGTATTACATCCTGTTTAAAGTGCAGCAGCGTTTCAGAAAGCCCCAGTCCTCCCTCACAACTAATGGCGGGGCCCTCGCTCCTGCCTTCGGGCTCCCTAGGCTGATATCATGATAGAGAGCGAGAGGCAGAGAGAGAGAGAGAGAGAGAGATACAGAGAGAGAGAGATAGAGAGAGAGAGAGAGAGAGAGAGAGAGAGAGAGAGAGAGAGAGAGAGAGAGAGAGAGAGAGAGAGAGAGAGAGAGAGACACACGCACAAACAGAGTGCGAGAGAAACAAAGAGAGAGAGAGAGAGAGAGAGAGAGAGAGAGATAGAGAGAGAGACGCACACACACACACACACACACACACACACACACACACACACACACACACACACACACACACACACACACACACACACACACACACACACACACACGCACACACACAGAGTGCGAGAGTAAGAAAGAGAGAGGTAGAGAGAGGGCGTGCGAAAGAGCGAGAGAGAGAGAGACAGAGAGAGAGATGGATGGTAAATTGCTTTGCTTGTTATCCTCCAGCTAGTGAAATTCTGCCACACAGTCAGAGCTCAGATGGGTGATTCTGAGCTGCTCTAGGCAGCCCCAGCATTGTTAGGGGCTGACTTGTCCGTGTTTAGCCTGCCCTTCACTCTGCTTCCCCGGGTACCCGGGTATACCCGCTCCAGCTGGGCTCTCCATGACCACCACCACTACCTTTCGGCTCAAGGCAGCGAGATAAGAAGACGACGAACAAAGCAAAAAGAGAGAGCTTTGTCCGTTCCTCTTGTATTATAATGGCTAAAAAAAATCAGCATTATACCCGCTGTCATTTAACCACTGACAGTAATTCTGTATTTTTACAACAAATGTATTCTGTTGACGATCACCATGGACACTATGTAATTGCATTAAAAAACGCACAATGTTTACTTTTGTACCTCCTTTGGGTACAAAGCCCTTTACATAATCCACATTATACTACGGCTCCACAAAATAAGATGTCAACTAACTGACAGCAGTCAGCCCAATTTCTGCAAGGTCTTGCGAGGCGTGAAAAACAAGCCTCAGCGCAGAGGAGTAATCCTACTGTACAGGGCGTCATAGAGCACCTTCTGGCACACCAACAGCAGTGGCATCCAACAAACCCTTATACTGTACCCAAGCCATGACTTAATGAAATAATGTTATCAATTGTGATTTATTGTTGTTTCCCCATCCCAATTTTTTTTAACATTTAAATATTTAAAATATGCAAAATAACTAATAATACAAAACAAACATGTGTAATATGTGTGTAAAATGTAATTTAAAAAGTCCTGACAACAACCAAATTATAATTGTAATCATAGCTATAATAACAATATGCATATTTGAGCTCTATAATGTGAGACATAAGAGAGAAAACAGTGAACCAGTGGTCTCGGGGGGCTGGGACTCTGATGTCTGCCCCCCATTAGTTCCCTGGTCCCCGGCCAGATAACAGATACGAATAATCTCTTTGTGTCTTCCTAGCCTCCAGCTTTTCCATGACAGACTCCATTTTTCTTCCTCCCCGAGCTTCACGATTATTCACCAGACTGCTTTTAAAACAAATAGCCGTGGATACCCTGGGCCAGGTCCCCCACCACCACCACCACCACCACCACCACCTCCACCACCTCCTCCACCATCTCCACCAGCACCACTGTCATCTTTCAACCAGCTAAACATCGCAACTCAAGTCATAGACCTCAGAGTCTGGTGGGAGAGATTATAAGACACAGAGCATGGATACATATATATATATATATATATATATATATATATATATATATATATATATAGAGAGAGAGAGAGAGAGAGAGAGAGAGAGAGAGAGAGAGAGAGAGAGAGAGAGAGAGAGAGAGAGGAAGGGAGGGTGAGAAGCCAAAGAGTATCTAAAAGATGAGAATGCATGAGGAACAAACCAGAGCAGCGTGACAGATATTACCATCGGCCATCAAAGAAAACATCGACCATCTTGATCACAAAAGTCAAAAGACAGAATAATCTGTGCTCTTTCATGTGTGTGTGTGTGTGTGTGTGCGTCTTTGCATGTGGGTGTGTGTGCGTGTATGTGTGTGATTTTGCATGTGTCTCTAATGCTATTCCATGTTTGACATCTTAAGTATAACAATCATTGCTCCGTTGTTCAGCCGGGCAAAAATAGGAGTCAAAACAAGGCGTGGGAGGAATAGGAATGTACACTAGATGATACACAAGACAACCCGAGCACAGCCCAGTCTTCTTTGACATGAGCAAGGCGATAGCTCTTTATACGTGAACCAAAATCAATATACCATCCTTCCTAAACGGAGCCATATACTACAATTTGAACCAAATGTATTCATTTTTCTGACGTGTTTTGGAATTCCAATGCATGAAACAGGAGAGGGAGGGTTTCGAATGATGAAACTGGATTTTAATTTTGATTCATTGTGATTAATCTACACTTGAATGTTTTGTTGCTATGTCTATGCTATTTATACAACCCCTCCGGAAAGATCTCTTGCAAACTTTTGAAGTGTATTCCTGGTTAAACGTGGTGCCTATTCTTTATTTAAATTAAATTCTCAAATAAATCCTGATTGATTTACTAAATTCTCTTTATTAGTGGTATCCTCATATTCTTAAATTCCTGGTAAAAAAAATAATTATAGATATAGGATTTTTTTTTTTCCCTCTACGACGACTCACTCATGCTCTATTAAAACAATTAGAAAGGCTACACGAACATGGTTTCCTTCGGCTCGAATGGCGTGCAACTAATGGCAGGCAATTAGCCCAGACGGGCTGTGGCGCTCCCGCTCCACTCACTTCTGTCCTTGATTACTGTAGTTGTTGTCGTAGGATTCATAGCCCTGGTCATCGTAAGCCGTTCCGTAGCCGTCGTCGTATTCCTAAAGGAGAAGGGAAGAAACACAGCCCCGGTCAGCGACTCATTTCACGACAGCCAATCAGAAACAGCCGAGACCAACAGCAGCCCCTCTACGTCAAAAGGGCTCGCTACGGCCCGGTCGATGCGGAGGACGGAGTGATGCGAAAGGCTGACGCTTTCATCGCCGCCGCGAAAGGAGGGGGAGGCCCGCAACATCTGTTTGCGCGCCAGCTATCTTCATCCTCGCCCTATGCTGCCCCCCCCCCCCCCCCACCCCGCCCCTGCCTAGAGCTACATCAAAGGGAAACAGTGGCACACTCGTCCTCATTTGGGATAAATGGGACTTATGTTCCACAAAAGACGCAGACCCCTCGCGACACATCGCTCATCCCCCCGCACGCTCCTCGGCTAATTCCATCTGGCCCCGATTTGCACGCTCAGAATGAATTTCTGTACGTTTGAACAGCAGAAGAAAATACTCATCACAGCCGTGTTATTATTAAGGCTCTAATGCTTGATTGGAAACCCGTATTTGCCAAGTGGCAGTATTGGAGTTTGGCCTTTTATCTATAATCCTCTTGAAAAACCAACAGCATGTGTTAGAACTATGTGAAGTTCATCAAAGCGTCATCTTAAAAGCCTCTTGTTGTTTCTATGGACTGTTTAGGATTTGGTGTTTTTTCCTCTTTTGGTGTTTGAGAGTTCTCATATAGGATGTATTGGTTTGTTAATATTTTTTTACTTTGATTGAAAACCAGTGTAAATAAATTTGACATTTTCATGCTTGTAAAAATGTGAGGGCTCAACCTTTTAAAACTTGCATTCATTCACTCCTTCAGTCAGGCGGCTATTTTAGGCTTCATAAGTGTCCTGGTTGTATTCATGGTTTGGAAAACTATTGAAATAGCTTACAGACGTCACAGCACTTTATGTTGACTTAATTTTGGTAACAGTGTCCCACCAGTTGGCCCACATCCCTAAAGGAAATGTTGTCCAGTTCGTTTGCCTTGGGAACATTTTTGGCTGTTGGTTTGTATTTAGACATGCGTGTTCATGTCCAAAATCGAACACGTGTGAACTTAGCAATTAATATTCATGACTACCTCCCATTTTTCTGATGCATATTTATGACTTCATGTTATAGCCCGATGACTGATTTGATAGACGAATCAAATTAACTTCATTGAATATTTATGGCAATATTAATAAACTGAAAAGGTCTAGGAAGCTGTGCACTGTTTCAAAGTGTGCCATGGATCAAGGATTTTTACATGGGAAATATTGAAACAAATGTGTGATCACAGAGGGATTATTCAATTGAGGTTCATCTGATGGTCTGAGCCATGATCAGTATGAGTGTATAAGTACTGCTTTAGAGCAGTACTCAGATACTTTGAGCTGCTCGGTAGTCGGGCCATTTGAGGTTGTTAATTCTTGCCACACAAATGCAATTCTTACTCCAATTTTGATGGTATGATTGGATTGTTAACAGTTGCTTTAGGTAGGAGCGTCTGCTAAAGGAACAGAATATTAATATCAATTTAAATGTAAATATAATGATGATCAGTTACTATCTTAGAACCAGTTTATCTAAATAGCTTCAGTTCAAGGGACAGCGATGCGTTGTACGGTGAACGTAACATTGCTGTTTCTGTTTGTTATTGTATCTAACCAAGACTCGCTCAACCTGCAGATTTCAGAATTCTCTTTGAGTGAGACTTGTTTTGACACAGAACTGGATCAAGCGAAAAGGTGAAAAGAAAAATCTATTTCTCTGTAGGGATCCTTTCCATAATGTTAGAGTATAATCTGAGCTGGCTAGTGGCAAGAACAATCACTTTTAGAGGACATACATTCAAGGGGCGCTATTGCCCTAAAGGATTACATTGCAGCCCATTTGGCAGATTATGGCTGCAGCATTCTGGCTAAATATTCTACCAATTTCAAATAGTGTTGTCCACATCTGTCCCTTGAACACCAAACGATGGGCAAATAGAGTCCAGGTTGAAAATTCCAACAAGTTTCTGTTTAACAAGTATTAAACACGGCTGGGATGCAGGCATTGTTATTGAAACTGCTCTGTTGCTGCCAGAATTGAGCTTCAAGTCCAACACATGTCTTGTGAATATCTATGTTAAACAAAGTCAAAAGCTTTCTAAAAACTTTCAAGGATGACAAATCCCGGAACAAAATTATTGAAGATAAAAACAAACATTAAAACATCGGTGAAACATTTTTATGAAATGATTTATAAAGATTCTAATTGAAGCAGCATAAAGATCTAGCAAGAATGTTATTATGGTATGACGGTTTACAATACAGTATGGGGCAGTATAGAAACAATGCACTATTGCACGCTATACTTACAAAATAAAAGCATTCATAACATAGTAGCAATTGTTATATTGATGTATTTTTAATGGTTAAATAATCCCCGGAAAAATGTCGGCAGTGCCTAACGATAATTTACAGACATAAACTTGTCTAAACAGGATTTGTGTGATGCTGGAGGACTGATTGAGAGCAGAGGCACAGAGAGGAACGAAGAGAGGGGAATGAGAGAAAAACAGAAAACAAAAAGGACAGAAGAGAGAGAGTGAGAGAGAGAGAGAATAAAAAAGAAAAAAGGGACAGAATAGGAAGAGAGAGAGATGGGCCGAGAAAGCTGGTGTCAGCCGAAAGAATTGGAATGGAGTGACAACAAAAAGGGACAACACAGAGCAACATGGAGATAGTGAAATAGAGAGAGAGAGAGAGAGAGAGAGAGAGAGAGAGAGAGAGAGAGAGAGAGAGAGAGAGAGAGAGAGAGAGAGAGGGGGAGAGCTAGACGACAGAGACAGTGCACCCCTCTCCCCCTAAGTGAGTCTTTCATTTGTATGCCAGTGGAAGGCTGAGAGGCGTGTTGTTAAAAGATAAGGGCTGCCCTCACGGGCCACAGAGGACTTAGAGAGTGGCTGGCGCTGCATGTTCCAACAGCACTATCAGAGCCGCTGGGCCGTGCTCGACATCACCGTGGTAACCGATAGGGATGCGGAGGGGCCTGGCCGGCGCCATGAGAGCACCACGGGTCCCGAGCCGCGTGCGTCTGCGTGTTTACATGCAGACCCTTCGTGTTGTCAGTGTGCGCGTCACACTGTGTTTGTCAAGGACAAAAGGCCCGAGACAGATTGAACAGAAAGCTTGTCTGTCGGTCCGTCTGGATGGATGTACGTCCATCCATCATCCGGTCAATTGATTGGTCATCACGTGTGTGGCTACGTATGTGAGGGACAATAGCTATGAGGGGGATTTCACAACAAGTCTGTCTGTCCCGCTGTCCTCTGACTGTCTGACCAATCAGCGTTGTGTTAACGTCATTTTTTAATTTAATCCCATTCAACCCAGGCGACAAACACAGCTCGAAATGCAGAACTTGGGCTTGCATTAGGCCTGAATGGGAGGCCTCCAGGCTGCCCTCTGAACAGCAACATGTTCATAGGCCATATGTACAGGCCACTCAGAGAAGCTGTTTGTATTAGACATCTTGACAGAGTCAACATTGTGTTATGGAAGCATAGATATATCTATGCTGTAATATAACATATATATATATATATATAATCTATCCCTGATAGAATACTATAAGCTATTAGCCCTTATCTGAGTAAAACTTTCCACCACAATGTATAGGTGAACTTTGACACCCCTTTACAATGATAATTATCTATGATCCATATTAATAATGAATAATGACATGATAATGTAATCATAATGAGTAAAATAATGTCTTTCTTAGTTACAACTAGTTACAATTTCCCGCCTGATTGTGAAAACATTTCCAATTCAATAAGAAACCTCAATAAGCCTCAGTAGGTCTTTTTACATCCTTATATTTGAGAACATTTTAAGCACACAGGTACTTACTTGGGTGGCAGGTAGGTAAACACCCAGAGCAATATTAGGATTACAGTGGATGCCAACAAAGCATTTGAGTGTGGCTTTCAGTTTGACTGCAGTTATCTTTTTAGTGAAGAATATTCCCCGCTATATTTAGCCTCATCAGCTCCAAGGATGACAATGAAATGAAGACTTTCAATTGCCACACGAGAAAAAGAAGCACCCTTCAGCTCAATGGACTATTCCTGGCTCTTGACGTCAGCCTGGAATCGACTGGTGTGTGTGAATGGGGGCTGCCCTTGGGTGACTGCGGCTGTCAGCCACTTACTGCAGAGGTCAGCCACAAGGTTATCAAACACACAATACTTAACCAGGATTACTCACACGCTGAGTATAATACACTCCTACATGTATGGAGCACACCAGACACTCGCTCTTAGCCAAAGGGATGCCCCCACCACCACTGAAATAGATTCATGCAGATGTACGCTCTTCCATGAGCTATGACACACGCAACCATTTCAACCAGCCTCCCTCAATCACTCTATAATATGTATTTGGTTCAAGCAAACAAGTCTTATTGTTAAAACGTCCTCCTCTGCGTCATCATTGGAAAATAATACAGAGTCTTAGACAAGGATCACAAGATTAAACTAACTCCTCTCCAATTAGATTGAGTACAGGTTTTAAAGAGCCCTTAATGCCCCTAACGAATGACAGGAAATTTGATTTGTCTGCTTAATGCATCATAGTGCTTATTCAGGTCTGAATGGGCCGTGCCCAGACTGAACCAGTGAATAATAACATTTATGTGATTTTGTTTGGCAACAATTAGACTCAGTATAATTTAATACTGATGATGACACTGGGAAGAATAGATTTGATAGGACTGGATTAGTGAGATTCTAGCCGTCAGCTCGAGATACCCCTGTATTTCAGACATTGAAACACATGGATGGAAACAGCATAAAATAGCCCCCATCTCAAATCTAAACTGATGCTCAATAGAGATACTGTGCTGAAACAGGAGCCAAGCACAACTGATATCCCAGCCAGGAAGAGGCCAGAGAGGCAGAGACCAGCCAGAGACTCACCAGACAAAGACGAGCAAGACAGAGATCAGCCAGAGACCAACCAGAGACCAACCAGAAACCAACCAGAGACCAGCCAGACTGAGACCAGCCAGAGACTAACTAGAAACCAACCAGAGACCAGCCAGAAAGAAACCTACCCGGAAGAGACCAACCAAACAGAGGCTAACCAGACAAAGACCAACCAGAAAGAGACCAACCAGAGACCAACCAGACAGAGACCAACCAGAGACCAACCAGAGACCAACCAGACAGAGACCAACCAGAGACCAACCAGAGACCAACCAGACAGAGACCAACCAGAGACCAACCAGAGACCAACCAGACAGAGACCAACCAGAGACCAACCAGACAGAGACCAACCAGACAGAGACAAACAAGAGACCAACCAGAGACCAACCAGACAGAGACCAACCAAAGTCCAACCAGAGACCAACCAGAGACCAACCAGGGGCCAACCAGAGACCAACCAGAGACCAACCAGACAGAGACCAAACAGAGACCAACCAGACAGAGACCAACCAGGGGCCAACCAGAGACCAACCAGACAGAGACCAACCAGAGACAAACAAGAGACCAACCAGAGACCAACCAGACAGAGACCAACCAAAGTCCAACCAGAGACCAACCAGAGAACAACCAGGGGCCAACCAGAGACCAACCAGAGACCAACCAGACAGAGACCAACCAGGGGCCAACCAGAGACCAACCAGACAGAGACCAACCAGAGACAAACAAGAGACCAACCAGAGACCAACCAGACAGAGACCAACCAAAGTCCAACCAGAGACCAACCAGAGAACAACCAGGGGCCAACCAGAGACCAACCAGAGACCAACCAGGGGCCGACCAGAGAACAACCAGGGGCCAACCAGAGAACAACCAGAGACCAAGCAGAGACCAAGCAGAGAACACGCTCAGAGAGAACAATGCGACCAGCTGGGGGCTAAATGGTGAGATGGTGTGGAGGCAAAAAGCATGAGTGCAAAAAACGCTTCGCTGATGAAGACAAGAGGGCCTATTTGTAAATACCTGACGGGGAACACTCGTCATGGAGAGCGGGGGCATTGAGACAACAGCACGAGCTGCTCTTTCGGCGCCTAATTCACTGCGATGTGTGAATAGATTTATCATCTGGCAGATGCTAGGGGTCTCCTCTTTGTGTCACGCGGATACACCAGGGCAGGTGTTGTGGGGGGAGGGAGCTGGGTGCAGTTTACAATGGTGACAAGGATGGGAAACAGCTGGTCCTGGAGTCATTTTATATGACCTCTACGCATTTGGATTTGCCAACCTTTTGAATAAACCTGTCAGATGGCGTTAGGTGCGGGCCGCCGGGGCAATTTTCCAATGCTGGCCCACCTCTTCTCACCCGCTACCTGCTAAATATGCTAGGACGATGCCAGTAACCCTGCCAGGGGAACTCACTCTGACAGACTCCACTGTGGCAGCCCGGTCTTGGCAAATGCACCACCCTTCTGATTTTTCAACCTTAATATAGCTGTGGTTTTTTTTTTTGGACGTTCTGCAGGTGAACTACAATGTCAAAACATATTGAGTTGGAGGAACAAATCCAATGTTTTTCTAGAATAAAAAAATAAAATGTGTGCTATTGGAAAAACGTTACAACAACATAATAACTAAAACATAGACTTCTGGGACGGCCATAAAGATCCAATCAGAAACATGGGACTTGCAATGACCCTTGTTTGACCACACGGGGTGCTGTCCATAGGGCTTCATTTATTTATCTCTTTAACTACATTTTATAAGAAAATGTCTCGCAGGCAAACACATCAGTGTGGTGTGTCCACAAGCAAGTGAAGCGACGCTATGGAGGTTTGTATATTTTACACCCTCCTACTGCCTCTACTCACATATTCGCCGTAGGTTTCCTGGACTATGGGAGGTGCCGGTCGGTATCCTGCCGGTGGGGGTGCGCCTCGCGCTCTCTGCGCCGGCACGCCCCTTCCTCGGGAAGAAGGTAACCGGGTCGGAAGAGCACCTCGGGGCACGGCTCCGCGGGGTACCGCCGCATGCAGGGGGGGCACTCCACCTCTACTCCTGCAGAGGAAGTAGGAGAAGAAGAAGAAGGAGAAGGAGGAGGGAGATTATGAGAAGAAGATGAAGAAGAGGAGGAGGGTGAAGAGGAAGAAGAAGATGAGGAAGAAGAAGAAGGAGGAGGAGGATTATGAGAAGAAGATGAAGAAGAGGAAGAGGAAGAAGATGAAGAAGAACAAGAACAAGAACAAGCAGAAGAAGGAGGAGGAGGAGGAATATGAGAAGAAGAGGAAGAAGAAGAAGAAGAAGAAGAAGAAGAAGGAGGATGAGGAATATGAGAAGAAGAGGAAGAAGAAGAAGGAGGATGAGGAATATGAGAAGAAGAGGAAGAAGAAGAAGGAGGATGAGAAATATGAGAAGAAGAGGAAGAAGAAGAAGAAGGAGGATGATGAGGAATATGAGAAGAAGAGGAAGAAGAAGAAGGAGGATGAGGAATATGAGAAGAAGAAGAAGAAGAAGAAGAAGAAGAAGAAGAAGAAGAAGAAGAAGAAGAAGAAGAAGAAGAAGAAGAAGAAGAAGAAGAAGAAGAAGAAGAAGGATTATGAGCAGAGGAAGAGGAAGAAGCAGAAGGAGACGACAAATAAGATGGGGATGGGGGAACAAATAGCAAGGTGGTATTTTCAGATGAAAGACGACTGGATACCCACATCACACAATAAACGTGGCTGAGGCCTCGTGTTACATTCCCAGGTAACTTTCTGTGATAAATGCAAAAAATATTGGTGGGTTTGACTTTTTGTTGTGCGTATTTTTTTATTGGAGAGAATTTCTAACAGAATAACTCACCTATGATCTTGGATGGTTGATTTTTCATCTACGTGACATGCTTCCTGTTAACATGTTAACAGAGGTCCGTGGCTAAGACATGCTGACAGGACATTCTAGCGCAAACAAACGCATCGACACCTCAGCAATTTCACTAGACAAGGTTATTGCCGCCTTTCCTGTTTCAACATTGTTAACATCTCTGCCACGTGAACGTTCATTAAACAAAATTGGTGTTTAATACATCCTTATTGCGGACACTTCATCAGGCCATTCAACCGTTTTATTAGGAGTTATTTTTACTAGCTGGGGTTGAGTGTGGCCGGACACATGGGCAGCCCACAGAGATGCTGCACACAAACCAACTGCTAACCGCTATCACCGTTTATAAATACTAATAAAAGAATGTGATAAAAACTATAATTGCAAAGTCTTTGTTAGATCAGACATGATGGATGTCCATTTAGGTTGCTCCCCTCCCAGTAACAAAATGATGACAAATGTACCGTTAATTCATCTCGTCAGTATTGACACACAAATGTGCTTAAGTCTCCCACACAATGTACTCTTGCGGCCTGTAGGTCTCTGCTCCTCGTGCAGTTGTAGGACTGGAGTTACAGCGGTTCAATGACAAGGGAAGTAAAAGGAACCCCCCTTTCTCACAGGGCCCTCTGCTGCTGCTGCTGCTGCTGCTGCTGCTGCTGCTGCTGCATACTAGGGCTTTGATAAGAGGAGCGTTCCCCTCTTCAGAGAGACATCACTCTGCGACAAGGCGCAGAACAAACACACCGCGGTGACCAATGAATGTTTAGCTATTGTAGTTTTTGCGACCATTATCGTGTTTATTCATCATTTTTTATCGGGCACATGGAACATATGTAACACTCAAGATTGAGGTCAATGCAAAACAATGATACGTTTAGAACAATCTCAATTGGCCAATTGTGCCCATTTAACAAGAGCAGCAACAGTCTAGATCACTCAAATAAAATTGCCCCATTGAAGCTGTCCTGTTGTTCTTTGTTCCTAAGCTATTGAATGTCACCCATAATGCCTTTTTGACAAATAGCTTGTCAGCGGCACATTCTCAAATGTTCTGGGTGAATTCACAGGCACTTCCATAAATAAAATACGTTTAGGCTGTTGCTCATTCTCTACTGTGCTATAATATAACCAAAAATAATAATATATGTATATATATATGCCTGATTGCTTCCCTGAATGCTTCAAGTCTCTCTTTACACTTGACATTGATCAACACAGTGGGTGCCAGCTGGCAAGCGTCAAGTAGTTGACTCGACACACACACACACACACACACTTGTGCGTTGCTCTCCCCAATCACACAGACACCCTCCTGACAAGACAGCTCCCTCTCTCTGTCGTGGACTGATCACAGAGGCACCTCCAGTCACAGGGAGTGTATACAGACAGCAGATATTGTCAAAGACGGGGGCCACAGATCAGACGGCCCGCTCCACATCCATCCAGCTTAGTGCAGACCACTTTAGTTTGGAGTATGCTCTCCTCTCTCCCCGCTTAATCTCTGTCCCCCCTAAATCTCCCCCCCTCTCTCTCTCTCTCTCTCTCTCTCTCTCTCTCTCTCTCTCTCTCTCTCTCTCTCTCTCTCTCTCTCTCTCTCTCTCTCTCTCTCTCTCTCTCTCTCTCTCTCTCTCTCTCTCTCTCTCTCTCTCTCTCGCTCTCTCTCTCTCTCATGGAAAATAAACATTTACAAAGCCAAATCTATTTGAAAAGGAAATAAAGGGAAAATAAAGATTAATAATTAAGTGAAATATCAATGATTAATACAATCTCTCCCTCTCTATCTCTTTATCTCTCTCTGTCCCTTTTTGTTGTCACTCTTTATCTCTCTTATGATGAACTCACTTGTCAAATGGGTACACTTGGCCCTCTTTTAAATCAAATCTTCATGTGTTTATAAAATATATGCAAAATATATCTGTGATAATTAAGAGTCCTCACTGTATTTCAGCTTCCACACAAATCTAAGTATGCCTTCAGCATGCAGTCAATAATTTACTCGAATCAAAGTGCAAACATAGGCTATGGGGCAAGCAGTATTCAGATCTACATAATGAAACCAGTCCTGTCCTAGAAGCTAATGAACATGTCCTTCCCATAGAGTACTGCACTTTTTCCACCTAGTCGCCGACAGGGACTTTTTGCCTTATCATATTCAAAATTGGACAAGCTAATTGCTAATTAAGATGTATCTCAAAGAGGGCTGTGCGGTATGTCGACTTTAGATTGTGAACGATTCTAATGTCTGCACGATCTACAATGTTCTGCCTTTACAGAGAGATCGTAGGTATCGTGCTATCGATTCCCCCAGTGACAGTTTTATGATTGATTCATCCAGGAGTTATTGCCTTCAATAAGGGGTAGGCTTCCCGGACACCGAAAGTATAACGCTGCAGTGTGAGGTGCATTACATATGCAAAATCGCTCATTATAACGCTGTTACACAACGATGAAAAACAAAAAATGCATCACAGAGTTGCCGTGGTAATTATCATGATGATAACAAGCCCCCTGCTTCCTAGAACTCTCAGCCAATACACACTTGTAGCTTTTTAGTTTTCGAATTAAGATTGTGGGTTCACTTACACTTTATTGTTGCAGAGGTTATATTTTGAAACCAGTGTTTCCCACAGCTGTCAGAGACTCAGAGCGATCTGCTGGACTATGCAAGGTATTCTCATCCAATCATAAGAATACCTGCATCGATAAAGAGAACATGGAAGCCTGTGACTGATGATACATTTAAAATACATGTGAATGATGCGGTTCGGTTTACGACAGAAAAGAACAGCACCATTTTATTTAGCAGAACAGTGAAAACACTACCAAGTACCGAGGGAGAGAAACTTTTTCAGCGAGCTTGTGCATAATTCCTGCCTATAGTACGCTCATGTCCTTAAAGCTTACAAAGACCACATAAGGCAATGGTAAGAGGGGACCGAGAGGCAGACCCAGCGCCCAACAGTAACGCTGGGTTAAGCAGTGTTTACTGTTGGAAGGAGACCGCCTGTTGCCTTTCTTTAAGCCCTGCTTTACCGCAATCCATTCAGCCTTTCAGTTTTTAGTTGACACTGCTGGACTTGGACTGCTGATTGTCCAATTTGTTTCCCACTCCAGATCACTTATTACTGAGCCTGAATATAGATTAAACACTGTGGCATAGCTTTCCCCCATCAAAGTCTTGGGTTGTTGATCTCTCATTAGATCCAACATATATTGTAATAATTATTATTATTTGTTTATCTTACCCTGGGTTAATAGCCTAAGCTTATTGCAATGGATGTAGGCCCATTAGCCATTATGCAAATTATTGTTGAAAGTGGCATTGTCATCCGTCAGGTTTTAGTCTGCGAAATATAAGAAGTATTTATTTATTTTGATATGGAAATTAGTTAATTTGTACTGTTAAGTAACTTGCAAAACATGAAGAAGAAAAGTGACTGTGGACCATGTTTCTGTCTGAAAAAAAAATTAACAGATATTTTGCCATATCGCCCACCCCTAATCTTACAGAACTATCGACTTTATTCTGTCTCATAGCCCTGAACATCACTATTACTTGGTGACCTTATTTGTAACATAAATGCCCTGCTTTTCGAAAAAGAATTACACAACTCTACGTCTGGTTGCTGTTCTGGTCCTTTCCTCTCCGAAGTCCCTGAGAGAGGGGCTGGGCTGGGCACCGGCTCACTGGGAGAGGAGCGCAGTGGCAAACCATTTGGATCATTTTAATTGAAATGCTTTTAGGCAAATTAAACTCTCCAGCACTACTGTTTGTGACCATTGTGACTGTCCTCACTGACCGCACATTATTAAATGATAAAAATATAATCTGTAAAAATGGCCCTATTCATATTGTATTGACACAAACACGCACAAAAGAAAATGGGTATTTGAGTGCTGCCAGATAGCCCAAATTAAATTTGGAGCACATTAGGGTCTGTTTAATTTTAGAAACCACAATTGAGAATAGAAAGTCAATTTACAATATCAACTCTGGGACAGAGTGAGCAAAACCAATGAAAAAGCCAGAAAGGACACCAAAGGTTTTCTAACCACTGTCACTAGTCCTTTAGTGACCCCAACTGTCATATATAACTGCACACGCACACACACACACACACACACACACACACACACACACACACACACACACACACACACACACACACACACACACACACACACACACACACACACACACACAGCCACACACACACACACACACACACAAATACACTCTGACTGACACACACAAACACACACACAAGTACACACACACACACACAAGAACACACAGATCCATGCACACCAACACACACACAAATACACACACATGCAAGAACACACAGATCCATATACACCCACACACACACACGCTCTCACACATAAGCACACACTCAAACACACTGCCACTGACACAACACCCAGCGGTATGTCGAGCAGTTTTGTGCGATCATATCAGTCCTATCATCCTCATCCGTTTCCTCAAAAGCCTGTCAAGTAATCCAAACATTGGATGCTACCGAGTGTGTGCTCCACGTGTCGTGCGGGAGGTTACCTTGGCGGTCCGGGGGCAGGTGTCCCTCGTCCACGCGTGGCTGTCTTGCCTCTGACCTCCGGCACCTTGGCCTCCTCAGAACCGCCATTCAGGTACGTGAGCTCCTGTAGCTGGGCCTGGCGGATCTCATCGTTGTAGTCCTGCAGAGAGAGACCAGACACACACGCACACACACACACACACACACACACACCACACACCACACAGAAACACACACAAAGACACACACACACACACACACACACACACACACACACACACACACACACACACACACACACACACACACACACACAGAAACACACACAAAGACACACACACACAGAAACACACACAAAGACACATACACACAGAAACACATACACACACACACAAAAACACACACACACACACACACACACACACACACAAAGACACACACATATGCACATGAATACACACACACACAAACACAAAGACACACACACGCACACATGCAAAACATGCATACGCAGATACAGATAAATATATACACATAGACACAGCCACACACAAAGACACATCGATGAAAAAATTTACAGAAACATACAGGAACACATGCAACACACACACACATGCACACAGACGCACACAGACGCACACAGACACAGACAGAGAGAGAGAGAGAGAGAGAGAGAGAGAGAGAGAGAGAGAGAGAGAGAGAGAGAGAGAGAGAGAGAGGGGAGGGAGACAGAGAGATTGGCTTTCAATTACACCGTATTAAATTACGTCCCTTTTATCTCCAGGGTTACAGCCCTGGGAATATCTCATTAATGTACTTTACAGTACAGCTGTGACCGCTGCTCTGAGGCGGCAGAGAGCTGAATCTCTGATCCAACGCTGATAAGAGCCCTGGAACGCCCCAGCCCCAGCCCACCCCCCACTCAGCTCCATCATACCCCACACACACACTTGTTTTCACCAGCGGATTAAAGACCGCACAATTAATATGGAAGTGGGTCTGGAATGAAAAACCCAACGCTCCCGGTGTTCACCACGGGTTCATCGCGGGAATTGTTCTCCCTCCGTTAGAGGACGGGTTGTGGAGAGAGAGAGAGAGAGAGAGAGAGAGAGAGAGAGAGAGAGAGAGAGAGAGAGAGAGAGAGAGAGAGAGAGAGAGAGAGAGAGAGAGAGAGAGAGAGGGAGAGACAGAGAGAGAGAGAGAGAGAGAGAGAGAGAGAGAGAGAGAGAGAGAGAGAGAGAGAGAGAGAGAGAGAGAGAGAGAGAGAGAGAGAGAGAGAGGGTTAATGGAGGGGTATGTAGATGGAAAGGCGTATATATCGTGCGACATGTGAGTAAATATGGGGTGGCATGGTATCCTAAGGACAGACCCCCCCCACCCTGCCCAACCAACCATCCCCAAAGAGGCTGAACTGCACTCATGTCAAACTCTAACACGATAGCCAGAGTAGCTTTAGCAGTTTGAAGTTTAGCAGCACAGAAATCATGGTGGTCTTGACTCCCCCAGGCTAGCTTAGCAGTTTAGCGTGGAAGTTTAAGGCTGAGATGGGGGAGAGCCAGGGGTGTGGAAGGAACAGGTTGTCTTCCAGAGCCCTAAAGCCCACATGTTAGTAGAGTGCTTTGCCACTTTGAAAGCTGAGGAGTAGGTCTATGTGTGTGTAGGGGGGGGGGGGGGGGGGGTCATGACATGAATAGCTCTAACAAGCTAAGAAAACTTGAAGGGAGGGGGCTTAGAAGAATGGAACAAAAGCTGGAGAACCAGGCCAGGCTAACGGTAGTGATGGGTAGAAACAGAGAGAAAGAGCATTAGAGAGATTGAGAGAGAGAGAGAGAGAGAGAGAGAGAGAGAGAGAGAGAGAGAGAGAGAGAGAGAGAGAGAGAGAGAGAGAGAGAGAGAGAGAGAGAGAGAGAGAGAGAGAGAGAGAGAGAGAGAGAGAGAGAGAGAGAGATAGCGTTTGTAAAAGAGAGAGACAGAGATTGAGAGAGTGAGAGCGAGAGACAGAGAGTGAGAGAGAGTGAGAGAGCATGAGAGAGAGACAGAGAGTGAGGGTGAGATAATGAGAGAGAGAGTGAGAGCGAGAGACAGAGAGTGAGAGAGTGAGAGAGAGTAAGAGAGAGAGACAGAGAGTGAGGGTGAGATAATGAGAGAGAGAGTGAGAGCGAGAGACAGAGAGTGAGAGAGTGAGAGAGAGTAAGAGAGAGTCAGAGAGTGAGAGAGATATAGAGAGAGAGCATGAGACAGATCGAGAGAGAGAGAGAGAGAGATATCGATAGAGAAAGAGAGTGAGAGAGGCATAGAGTGAGACAGAGTGAGAGTGGGAGACGTACTGGTATGAGGAACTTCTTGATCTCCTCCAGGGCATGGCCCATCCGGGCGTAGGCCTCGGCGGGCGGGGCAAACACCTCGATCAGCACGTGCAGGTCCTCGTTCAGGTGCTGGTACTTCCCCTCGCCGCTCTTCCTCAGCTCCTCTTCCTGTTGAGGCCGACAGGAAGTGGGAGATTTCAGTGAAGAAACATTTTTCCTTCTGAGTCCCTACTTTATTTTTCTCTGTGTGCGGAATGAAAGAAACAATGTGCGTGGTCAGAGTGGAGAAACATCTTCCAAGATCACACAAAAACAAAAAATGCGATAATCTTTTTTTAAGCCGATTTTTTTGCCGCATTTTTAAAGTCAACGTTAAAAATAGTGCTTTGAAAGTTTGAGATCCTGGCGCTGCCAGACAGCGAGACAAGTTTCACAAAACATCCTGAGGTGTAAAGCAATGACAAGCTCGCATTCCCATGTATGTCGGAGGCCTCAAACGACTCCGACCATCCCCAGTGGCGGCACCGCCCCCTCCTCCTCCCAGGCCCGTGTGGGTGCAGGCGGCCGCACAGCCCCCCTGATGCCCCCCCCCCCACCTCCCTTCTCCCCCCCCCCCCCCCCCCCTGTAGAACCAGGCCAGGCTAACGGTAGTGATGGGTAGAAACTAGGACAGCCAGCCCCCAAACTACACCTCAATGTCTGCCATGGGCGGCATTATGTGAAAGGCAACAACAGGTATTTGCCGCCCCAGTTTTCTCTCCCCCCCCCCCCAACACTTTTCCATGCAGGCCTCCTGCTTCTCCAGGGCTTTCCCGCGATGGCGGTGAGCTGCTATCAACCCCCCCCCCCCCCCCCTCCTTCTCGTCCCGCGCCGGCTCCGGTGCGAGGCAGTGTCTCTGATGTCACCTAATTATAAATAACCTTCTTTTAAGAGTGCCTGTGGTATGTTAATGAGATGCTAATTTCACCCATAAATCTGTGTGTGCGTGTTTGTGTATTTGTGTGTGTGCGCGCGTGCGTGCGTGCGTGTGTGTGTGGGTTTGTGCGTCTGTATGTCTGCTATTTTTTGTCGTCTGGTGGTGTGGGGCTTGTTGTTCACAGGACAGTCAGGGATTTTTGAGCTTCACCAGACGCAGGAGTTTGTAAACAGGGTAATACTGGAGACAGACGGCCAACTAGAAATGCGTTATTTGCATTAAAGTCAGACAAACATTATTGCCGAAGCGTTTGAACGACATTTACATACATATCTTATGATGTCTTGGTTTGCATTATGTATTTGTGTCTGAGTGTGTGTTTGTGCATGTGTGTGCAAGGAGATGTGCTTGCACAGGCTTGTGTGCGTTTGTATGTGTGGTAGGGTGTGCGTGCAGGCGTGTAGATATGTGTGTGTGTGTGTGTATGTGTGTGTGTGTTGTGTGCGATGCTCAACCTGTTTCCATAGGGCCTATTGCCCCACAGCGCAGAGCAGATAAGAAGTATCAATGATCCAGTGACATCCTATATGGCAGCCAAGCAGCCTGTGGCGGTAGATTACAGCTGTCTCTTACCCCTATCTATTGGAAGTATCTTCATCCTGTTTCTGTCCCTCTCTCTCTCTCTCTCTCTCTCTCTCTCTCTCTCTCTCTCTCTCTCTCTCTTTCTCCCTGTCCCTCTCTCTCTCTCTCTCTCTCTCTCTCTCTCTCTCTCTCTCTCTCTCTCTCTCTCTCTCTCTCTCTCTCTCTCTCTCTCTCTCTCTCTCTCTCTCTCTCTCTCTCTCTCTCTCTCTCTCTCTCTCTCTCTCTCTCTCACTCTCTCTCTCTCTCTCTGTTAAGCTGCTTATGGAATAAAGGATGTTCGCCCTGGATAAAGTGGGCCACAAAACTGCGAGCGTCACTGTGGACCACTGTATCCACGTATATGTGAGTCATATTCAAATTCATTCTATAAGACGAGATGTGGGGTACATTATTAGAACAGGCACAAATCCAGGACCAAGCAGGTCCTTTATGCAGTGAAGAAGCGTGTCTCTCTTGTACAGAGAGGGCGTCACAGACACACCTTCAGTACAGTTGGACCTCCTGCAACAAGAATCATTTGTCAACAGAACTAAATTAACTATATATTCACACACTCACCGACCTAGTTTCTCCCCCTTTTCAAAGTTGGATTCTACAAAATATCTGAAATCTGGTTCAACTTTTGTGTTCAGCCAAAGAATGATTTTCTTTTAGAATGGAAAAGAACAGAGAAGAATAGAATGGGATAGAATATAACGGAAACCTCTAACCTTGTAACTGTGTCAAACAACACTGGTCAAGGGACCAATCAACAGTGAAACCAGTTCTGTTAGAGCACCCGTTCCCTGGACAGCATCCCCTTCACCATGAGGTTAACTGAATGTCCTCAAAATAACTATACAATGTAAGGGTAATCTTTGTTTTACATATCCACTGCTTGTTGCTTCTACCCTCCATTTCAATGACATGGAGTGTACATTATGACTCTATTTTAGATCAAATCCAAGGTCTGTATGTTGGAAGAATACTCCAAGATAGCTTCATTATCCCCTGAGCTGCACTTCTGCATTGACAGAACATGCCAATGACAACCCCGAGCTGAATCCTACTTTTCAAGACTCGGAGACACACACACACACACACACACACACACACACACACACACACACACACACACACACACACACACACACACACACACACACACACACACACACACACAGATACAACGAGGAGAAGAGCCAAAGAGTCTCAGAGAACACCCACCGTCACTACAAAACAGGCAACACAAAGAATCACAGATAAAGATGCCTGTGACACACAGAGATAGCAAATACACAAGGCTGGCCCATGTTTTGGCTCATGTATGAGATCATAACTAGGGGGAATATCTCCCGCCTCCTCCGTTGTTCCAGGATACAAACAAACATGGTTGCAGGGACTCAAACACCCACACACACACGTAGGCACACACACACACACAACAACAACAGAGGCGTTGTTTAGCGCTGATCCGAGCTGCCCTGACCCGCACACAGAATCTCAAGCAGCAGCAGGAGCAGCGGCAGCACAAACAGAGCAGGGGGCTGACCTCTGGAGGAGAGGCTGTGGAGAGCCGGGAAATAAATAAGTGATCGCTTCTTACACCAGCAAGGAGCCTCCAGAAAGGCTGCAAGATACCCAGCTTAGAGACGAGTGGAGCGACGCGCTCACCGGCGCACTCTTGGAAATCAATTCTGTTTTCATTTTGTCATCACAAAGCGACGCGGGGAAATACGAAGAGGCTGCGGTGCGATCCGTCGACCCTAAACCCCGCTCGACTGTCTTATGATTTGTGGGTTATTTATGCCTCCCGGAGGGGGGTTGGAGGGGAGGGGGGGGGGGGGGGGGGGGGGGGGGGGGGGTGTTTGCGTAGGTCAGCACATTGACGTGACAGATCTTTGTGTCCGTGGGGGTGAGGGATTGAGCGGGGGAGGGGGAGGCCGTCAAGACACTATTGATCGCTGTAATCAAAAGGCATGTGCTGCGTGATAGCGGAATGATAGGCGCCACAAATCACCAGGGACAAAGAGCGCCACTGCCAGCCACCGGGACAGCGACGGATGAAGGCCCGACAGGCCGC
>NC_044069.1:20609696-20647196 GCF_902167405.1 Gadus morhua
TTAAATTGTCTGTCTTGTTTCCTTACTGCTGAGCGCCCAATAGGAGAGCAGCGTTAAAGTATGGGCTTGTTCCAATTGGGAGCTTTATGGCTCTCAAACAAGGAGATGTGTGGACAGGTGAGGTTGTACAATCTATAATGGACAGTAAAACCATAATTGGTAGTGGTATGCTACGGTACAAGGACGCCCTGCTCGTCTCTCCTCCTTGTTTAGCTCATATAGTCTAGTCTCAGTCAACCGTTGGCCCTCTGAGGTAACCAAATACTAATTTGAGCATTTTAACATACAGTACATTTCTCCCATCCAACCTGGTTGGGTTAGCTTTCCATATCATATCGAGGCTGGGAAGGGGTGGGAGGGGGGGCTCTGTTGTCCAAGATGGCCTGGAGTTGAGTCTTCATCATCCTCCGCTTTGGATGCGAGCATCTGCTGCTGGGTAGTAAACAACACTTGCAGCCGGTGAGTGAGTGAGCACACAGCAACAACAACGAGATCTCGCTCACTTTTTTCTACCGAGCCAAACATCCCACCTCACCGCGGAGCAGTGCAGTGCACACGTCGCCTCTTCTATTTACAACCCCTCCTGCTCACAAAGCAGCCGCCTCGCTCCTCAGTCCCGCTGTCACGTTCAACCCGCAAGTGGCATCCTGGGAAATATGGTGGTCGTTAGTGTGTGCCTCTGTTTTAGGAGGGACGCCGGCGGAGCGCAGCTTGCAGAGGCAACGAGGCCATACGCACACGAGCAGATCGACTATTGGCTTCCGGCGTGTTGCTGCTCTGCCTCCGTTAATTGGCCGCCGCGTTTAGAACTGATCGCCCGGCTTAACACATCAGCCGACTGGCAGCGTCCAATCATCACTGAGGAAAGGCCGGACATCAGGCCAATATTTATAAACACGACTGCCGTCTTTCTTGCCAATAAGCACTAGCAACTTCAACTTCCCCCCTCCTCCCCGCCCCGCCCGAGACATCCTCATGTCTGACTACCAAACATGCCAACACATGTCCACAGATGAGGTAATCTTAGTGAGAATGTGGGGTCACACATCAGGTGTGTGTGTATGTGTGTGGTTATGAGTTTGTGACTGTATGTGTATATGTGTGTGTCGTGTGTGTGTATGTGTATGTGTGTGTGTGTGTGTGTCTTGTGTGTATGTGTGTGTGTGTGTGTGTGTGTGTGTGTGTGTGTGTGTGTGTGTGTGTGTGTGTGTGTGTGTGTGTGTGTGTGTGTGTGTGTGTGTGTGTGTGTGTGCATGCGGTGCTTTGATTTTTTCCTCTGGGGGATTTTGGTTTTCCAAGCGTGCTGCTCAGACTGTATGTGTGAATATCAACTAGGCCACAGTACAGGTAGAACTGCATTTCTATTATTTTATCATAAATAATGGCTTTGACGTATAGGGTCTGGAAAATGCATCATTAATACAATAGCTTGTTGCGAGGCCAGAGATGTCAGACACAAGCTCTCTGGAGGCCAGGTAGAAAGGAGGAATCGAGCCGTCTCCAAACACTCGAATCTGGCCAACGTTGGCTTCCTGTGACAACAGGATTAAACAAAATAAAAAGAGAGAGAGAGAGAGAGAGAGAGAGAGAGAGTGAGATACAGAGAGTGAGAGAGAAACAGGGAGAGAGAGAGACAGAGAGCGAGGGAGAGAGACAAAGAGGGTGTGTGTCTGTGGAGATGAAGAGGTTTTCCTTATGAGTCATATGTGTGTATTTTTATTTGTTTTGTACAATCGTTATAATTATTTATATATATGTACTTTTTACATTCTTTTCTAATTTATGTATCTTATTCCATGCTTTGGCAACACGTTCTTTTCATTTAAATGTCTTGTATATAATAAAGCGTTCTTGAATTGAGAGAGAACAGAAAGAGAGAGAGAGAGAGGGATAGAGAGAACAGAAAAAGAGAGACAGAGAGATAGGGAGACAGAGAGAGGAGTGAGAGACAGAAAGACAGAGGAGAGAGAAATAGGGAAAGAGAGAGAGAGGGGAGAGAGAGAGAGGGGGGAGAGAGAGGGTGATTATGGTGAGAAACACCGTGAGTGAAGAAGTGATAACTGCTCTGTTACAGAGATTCTGAAACCCACCGAGCAAATGTAGACAACGTGTGAAACACGCATGAATATATTAATCAAATCATTAAAGTAGCGGCCTCTTATCCGTCTTACACAATACTTTCTACAGAGAACACGATGCCGTGTTGCTTTCTTGTCCCGCGTCAGATCTTGAGAGGATGTGAAGGACGGAGCTGAATCTCCTGCCCTCCTGTGCCGCAACCCAACCGTGACGTGTTTCTGTCTCCCCCCTCCCCCCCCCCCCCCCCCCCCCCTGCAGGGCGAGTGCTCCCAGCGCTGCTACAACATCTTCGTGCTGGAGACGGTGTGCGTGGCCTGGTTCTCCCTGGAGTTCCTGCTGCGCTTCATCCAGACGCCCAGCAAGTGCGCCTTCCTGTGCACGCCGCTCAACATCATCGACGTGGTGGCCATCCTGCCCTACTACATCACGCTCATCGTGGACTCGCTGTCGGTGGGGGGCCGGCCCGGCGGCTCGGGCAACAACTACCTGGAGAAGGTGGGGCTGGTGCTGCGCGTGCTGCGCGCCCTGCGCATCTTCTACGTCATGCGTCTGGCGCGCCACTCGCTGGGCCTGCAGACGCTGGGGCTCACGGTGCGGCGCTGCACGCGCGAGTTCGGCCTGCTGCTGCTCTTCCTCTGCGTGGCCATGGCGCTCTTCTCGCCGCTGGTGTTCCTGGCCGAGAGCGAGCTGGGCGCCAAGCAAGAGTTCACCAGCATCCCGGGCAGCTACTGGTGGGCGGTCATCTCCATGACGACGGTGGGCTACGGGGACATGGTGCCGCGCTCCATCCCGGGCCAGGTGGTGGCGCTCAGCAGCATCCTGAGCGGCATCCTGCTCATGGCGTTCCCCGTCACCTCCATCTTCCACACCTTCTCGCGCTCCTACCTGGAGCTGAAGGAGGAGCAGCAGCGGGCGCTGAGGCAGAAGCCCGACTCGCACCTGGACAGCACCAAGTCGCACAGCGAGGACTCCCAGGAGACCGACAGCTACCAGGGCGCCGCCGAGGCCGCCATCGCCGCCGCCGCCGCCGCGCAGCGCCGCAAGTCCACCGCCGCCATCATCGCCTCGCAGCGGGCGGCCGAGATCAGGAGGTCCGCGCAGACCTAGGGCCCGGGACCTCCGGGAGAGGGCCTTTGGTGGGGTCTTCCTTCGGGGTCCGGTCGCTGGGTCTCTGACTGGCGCAGTGCCCGGCGGGGTCAAAGCCATAAGTTTTGGGGGGGGGGGCCCGGAGGGCCGGTAGCAGGAGCTTTTCAAAGTGGACCTGCTTTGGTGGCACGTCAAACTGAAGTCCAGATTCATCATCATTGTCTTTGTTTGGCAGGATTTTTGGGCTTTGATGGCGGCTCGGAACTGGGCACCGGCGTGTGTGGGCCTGAGGTCGACTAAACCTTGGCAATGAGCTGCTACCGCCTCTATCGAAGAAATGGGACTCCATTGGACACTCAGAAAGCATTTATCATGGAGTCACCTGCGATCACAAAGCATCCTTCATAGTGCGACTGTGATGTGCTCACTGCACCAAACTTGACATGTGTTTGTAGAATAAGAAGTTTGTAGCTCGTCTGAATAATTTAGTATTCAGACGTTAGTGGGTGGTAGAATGTCCTTGACCGAGGCGTCTTCAACCTGCAATTCACATTTTCCTAATTTCTATGCAAATTACGCTTTTAATTACGCTTTGAAATAGATTGAATTTGGCCCTAGAAACATCCTTTGCATTTGAAAAAAAACGGGTGGAGACATTGCAACAGATTTAGTCCGTCGAAGGCCCACAGCTAAAATGACGCCGGCCCAGGTAGTTAACGATTTCAAAGCCTTGAGGGAAAACTGCTTGAATATAATTTATAAAGAACACAGAATCGATTTCCTTTCGACAACAAAACGAAGGCTGCGTGGTTCTCGAAGACAACACCTGCCTCCCTTTTGTTTGCCTTAGAAGTGATAACTGCTAGCTTGGAAATAAGACAGAGAATTGTGTCTCCAACTTCAAAAACTTTTAGATGAAACACTTTTCTTTCAGAACTATTTGTCATCATTGGGTCGAGGTGGATAATGTTAATGGGCATTACGTTTGGAGTGACATCTCTCCACAAGAGGTCTAAACCCATGTTGTCTCACGTGAAAAAAATAATGAGGACACTTTGAGTTGTAGCCATTGGCTCAGAAGAAACCCTTTAAAAGGCATGGATATACAAGGGATCACGCTTTAGCAAAAAATGAAATACGCTTTTTTTTATGCTAAACAATTTCTTCTTTGAAACACGTTTTTTGCTGAAGTTGAAGTTGCAATAAGACATGTGATTTATATATATATAATATATATATAGATATATATTAAAAAGCACATTCAGTTTATTTTTGTACGTTTCCTTCTTCTGACCTGCCTCGGTCAGGACCAGCTCGTCGGTATGTTGAATATCAGTCCTGAAATAGACCCTCCTGACGTAACGTATGACTCCAATAATTATAGGCTCAAATCCAGCCCAGCCTCCTGCACACAGAAACGACCGTATTCATTTTAGTCTTCAACACCCCCCCTCCACACACACACACACACACACTTGCACACACACAAACATAAACTTACACACACACATTTTTTATGAATTATGAATGTTCCCCCGTTGCCAGGAACCAACCAACCTGGCAACCAGACGCCCGGAATCTCACTTTTCTTTACACGTTAGATAGTAAGAAGCTAAAGAATAAACCTGTCTCCTCTCTCCAGGCCTGACCTGTCGCTCTGTCCCGGGTAAGGCATCACAACATCACTTCCTGTGCCAACCAGGACACGGAGCGGGGTGCCACTGCCGCCTGGTCACCATGGAAACAAACTGAATGAATGGGCCTAAGGAGCGTTTGTTAATATGAATGGGTCATATATTATAAACATGATCTCATACGTCTTATATCTATCATGTTGTTATTAGATATTAGATCTTCTTTGAATATTCTTCCTCTCCTCACAGATCAGCTTTGTCTCAAATCTGTCAGATTGTCAGACAGACAGGTAAGGGATGGTAGAAGACAGGCGAGTTGCTGACACAAATCCCATGATGTACACTATTATGGGAGGTATGTTTATTTTATTACCATTGCAGCTCAATCCCAGCCTTATTTCCACAGCCGTGTTGCTAGAACACTGAGGAATAACCTCAATACTCGCCTATTGGTCCTTTAATAGCCCCGGTCACCAGTCCACTTTAACGGCAAAGAATATGATTCATTGATTTTACATGATGCAAGTGGTTGTAAGGCCGACTGTTTCCCCTGGTGTGTGTGTTTGCAGGATTACAGCGATATGCAGATATGCGGGTGCGTGAGCACACATTGATAATTTGGTGGGGACGCAATTTAGATGTACTAGCCTCTAGCCTTTTCACAGAGGTTTCATCCAAAGGACAAACACAGGTATAACCCTGGTGCATCAAAGGATCAGAACCATCATTAGTTTAACGAGCAACATCTGTGTCTGTCCTGCGAGATTAACTCTGTGGAAAGGGTGTGCTACTGGCTGAGGGACATTTTGTGGGCCCCCTACCTGTGAGAGTACCAGAATAGTACAATAGTCCTGGAATAGTACATTTCCATTTAGGGGATTTTACTGACACTTTTATCCAAAGTGACTCGCAAAAATGTATGCACACGTTCACACACTGACAGCGGAGTCAGCCACGCAAGGCGACAGCCGGCTCGTCAGGAGCAGTCAGGGTGAGGCGTCTTGCTCAGGGACACCTCGACACTCAGCTGGGAGGGGCCGGGGATCGACCTAGTAGCAACCATCCAGTTACCAGTCAACCCGCTCTTCCTCCTGAGCTACTGTCACCCCATAATGAAGCTGGTGGCAGCGCTGTGTTCATCGCATTTGCAAGAAAAAAACATGGGGGTTATGCAACAGAGTTAACAGCCAACATGATAGAGATGTATTTTGCCTCCTGAAATAAGATCGAGTTCATATTTAATTCATATTCCACTTTGAATAAGTTTCATAGACTTAGGGGCCCACATTTCCTATTCACCTGCTTGCATTTTAAAAGGCTGTCCAACACAATCAACATAACTACAAAAGCTTTTCCATGTTTAAACATGTAGGGCTTCATCAAATAGAGAGAGCGAGCACTCACGCACACGTCAACTTCAATCTACTCTCATCCTTAACGTGAGACAGAAATGCCTTCATAACATGAACAGAACAGAATTAATTACTCTGGCGGGGAAGAACTGCTAAATGTCTATTATGTCATTACATGTGACTGTGTTTCGCCGCTAAATCCCTTCCCAGATAGTGGCGCGTGACATTCCCTCTCCGTGCCATGCGAGGCGCAAGACTGCATGTTGTTCAGAAAGCACGGCCCACACAACTATTAGCGGCACAGGACTCCAAGCCCAAAGAAGGCTTGTTCCAGGGCTGGTTGACAAGTTGAGGTCACCCAGACAGACACACACACACACACACACACACACACACACACACACACAGACAAAGAGGGCTCTCCGTCATCATGCATACAAAACAAATAATGATTTACGCTCAGCAGCCGTTTAGTGTCCCCCAGGTTGTTTATTGGTCTGCCAGAGTCAACACTGCCTCAGCTCAGCCTCATTACGCAGGTTCACTTCCCCAGTGAAGAGGCAGCAAAATAGAACAGGGAAACAGGGAACACAGTAAGAGCTTACATCAAATAATAATGCTGACGACGACAATAGAAAAAACAACTAGAAATACTACTGAAAATAACAATAACATTGTTGACACGTTTGGTATTCAAAAGGTTTGGGTCCGACCGACACGGCACATGAGCAACACAGTTGAGGAAACACCCGATGCCTAGCGATAAGAAAATATCTTTCAGTAGAAAAAAAAAAAAAAAGAGCTAAGTTCAGCAACATGATGTTTCTTTGATGGGGCGAGAGGCAACGCCGAGGTCGTTCTCAACCTGCAACGCTGAGGAGGACAGGTAAACACATCGGGCTGATTCAACATCTTCTTCACAGAGGGAACAGCGTAAAGAAATAAGGTTAGAGAAATGCTGCTCAATCTGACCGCTTCTTAAAAATGGTCAAAAAGAAAAATTGTAACAAGGTTCACAAAAAAAAAATCTAGAATATTGATAAATAAATGAACTGCAAATACAAGGTCTAGGAATGTATGAGTATGACCCCCCATCTGTCCTCCCCCACCAACCCGAGAACGGGGGGGGGGGGGGGGGAGGAATCGAAAGTATAACTGCAAAAAATACCCCCCCATTGTCTTATTATTTTGGGTTGGAGGGGGTGGTACTGCTATTCTATATTCAAGAGCAACAACCGTAGAGCCCCTAATCTGCTCACATGGCTATTTGACCTGTTGGAGAGGGGTAAAAAGAGGAGGCGATGGGGAAGGGGGCTGGCACGTATGCTTTTAAAAGTTTGGCTCTGCAACATTTGGCCACTGCTTTTTTCAAACACAAAATAACCAAAAACATTTGACAAGACAACAGACTGGCTGTTGGTTCTTTGAGCGACTGCATGAGAAAGTGAAAGTGTTATGACCTTTTCTTCTACTAGATTCAGGCACTGCAGCCGCCTCCGGTGACCAGTCTCCGAGCGGCATAGGAGGACAATATCCTCTCCTCTACATGTATCAAATATATTATATAGTATCGCTCTGTATCCTATTGATAGAGTCCACTACGCCATATATGACTTGTTTTTCCCCACTGGACGTTTCTCTCTCTTGTGTTTAAACGACGAGCAGAGCTGCCGGTCTTGTGATGAACCCCCACGGATTTGGCAAAACAGCGCAGACAAAGCCAGAGCGCATCACCCACACAAATCCGTGGTGCTGCCCGCCACTCTGTTTGGTTTTGGTGAAGCTGGATCCCATCTCCACCACCAGCACCACCACATCCACCAGCACCACCACCCCTGTGTTCACACCCCCCCCCCCCCCCCCCCCCCCCCCCCCCCCCCCCCCCCCCACAACGCAGCGTGTTCTCCAACTAATGGGCATACCCCCCCCACCCCACCTCCCCGACTCATCATTGGTTCTTTTTTTACATTCTCATCAGGGCTCAGAGTGATGGAGTGATTACATCCTTCAGGGCTGTTCAGTAGCAGCCGGACCAGAACAAGGATTAAGGCAGAAGGGTTTCCATGCGGCACAATCATCGTGTTCTGAGTAGAAGGAGCCAGAGGCTTCTTCTACCGACATGCGTTCTTCATCACTGACATGCTGGTAATGCATGACCCGGGACGTGGGTGTCTGTGTGCGTACAAACATTTTGAAGGACAGTTGTACAGCTGTAAAGGTCAGTGTGTACACACGAGGATAGTGTGTGGCACACACTACATACACAACGTATATTTATTACAAAATAAAAGTCCCAGCAGCGATGAATCCTTCTGGTTGTGCTGGGGTGAAACCGGAGTCACCCAGAGAGAGAGAGGTGTGGGGGTGTGTGTGTGTGTGTGTGTGTGTGTGTGTGTGTGTGTGTGTGTGTGTCTTACTAACAAATCTTTATAGATATTCTTTCTTACATGAAGGTAGAAAATGACTGTGTTTGAGTGTGTGTATTCATGTGTTATTAATGAGTGTGGGCATAAATCCTAGGGTTTTATTTATATGGAGTTAGACATGGTGTGTTGTGTGTGTGTGTTCCCATAGGTGTGCGTGTGTGTGTATATGTCTGCGGTCGGGGGCTGTCAAGCCGTTGTCTCAGAGGTGATCTACTAGCGGTACTTGGTGGGGGGGGGGGATTCGCCGTCGTCAACCCACCCACAACGGCGGTGATGAGTCCATGTTTACCCAAATACCCCTCCCCCCCCCACCCCACAGACCTCCCCTCACCCCCGCCTCCACTCCCATCCTCCCTCTCCCCCCCAGCCCCTCCCCCGTCTGAGGGCCCCCTGGCCGGGGGGTCTTCAGAGGGCCTTGGCGCTGCTGGTGTGGGAGACGGCGTGGGAGGCGGGCTTCTGGGGGTAGCGGCCGTAGTAGTACACCTGGGCCAGGATGGCCACGTCCACGCCCACCTGCAGCAGCCCGCACGTCCAGAACTGCACCGGCGCCTGCGTCAGCAGGAAGTAGCCCGTCTTGAAGGTGTCGCCGCTCGTCCACATCGCCACCATCTTGATGCTGGGGGGGGGGGGGACAGACGGACAGACAGTCTCTTAGTCAGCGGGTCGTATCAGGAGACGAAGAGATGATTAAAGGGACAATATGGGGGAGAATAGTACGGTATCAGCCGTGGGGGCGGGGGCCGGACGAGACGGCACAGCGGAGCAAAGCACGCAGGCGCACACACGCACACACACACACACACACACAAAGACATAGATACACACACACACACACACACACACAGGCACAGATACACACACACAGGCACAGATACACACACACACACACACACACACACACACACACACAGGCACAGATACACACACACAGGCACAGATACACACACACACACACACACACACACACAGGCACAGATCCACACACACAGGCACAGATAGACACACACACACACACACACACACACACACACACAGGCACAGATACACACACACACACACACACACACAGGCACAGATACACACACACAGGCACAGATACACACACACACAGGCACAGATCCACACACACAGGCACAGATACACACACAGACACACACACACACACACACAGGCACAGATACACACACACACACACACACACACACAGGCACAGATACACACACACACAGGCACAGATACACACACACACAGGCACAGATACACACACACAGGCACAGATACACACACACACACGCACAGATACACACACACACACACACACACACACACACACAGGCATAGATAGACACACACACACAGGCACAGATACACACACACAGGCAGATACACACACACACACACAGGCAGACACACACACACACACACACACACACACACAAAGACAATTTAATTATCAAATGTCCACGAGACACTGCTTGCCGTTGGACTCCTCAGGATAATACATACAAATAATAATGGCCATGCATATAAAGCCTTCCAAGGGCCGCCGTGGCTGTGCTCACAGCAGTGGGGGAGAGGAGCCACACAGCAATAACAAACCATGGATCAGAGTGCAGAGCACACACACCACAGCTCGCGTCAGGAGAGTGGTCTTTTTAAAGCACTTTCTGCCGGCACATAAATGGGGGGGGGGGTTCCACTAATGAGCAGACACAAAGCAAGGAGCTAATGAGTGCAGACAGGAAACAGCAGGCCGCCCCAGGCAACCTCCCCCCCCTCCTCCCCCAACACACACACACACACACACGAATGAATCCTGTTTATTGTTTGACAAACAAAAAACAATAAAAAACACACACAGAATTGGAAATGGAGCCCCGAGGCTGGGTTCAGTTTTAGGGATCTTTGATTATCCGTCAGAAAACCATCTGCTTTATTTGTGTTGTGCTGCTGGGGACAGAGGTGGGCTGCTGCTGTGTGTGACACTTACCACACCAGGACAGCCTGGACACACACTCTACTGCCCCCCAGACTACTGCCCCCAACACACTACTGCCCCCCAACACACTACTGCCCCCCAGACTCTACTGCCCCCCAGACTACTGCCCCCGACACACTACTGCCCCCAACACACTACTGCCCCCCAGACTACTGCCCCCCACACACTACCGCCCCCCAGACTACTGCCCCCCACACACTACTGCCCCCCAGACTACTGCCCCCCACACACTACTGCCCCCCACACACTACTGCCCCCCACAGGGTGGTGCCTTTGCTGCGTCGGCCCTCATATAAAAGGGCACTTCATTGTTTTGTCGAGGGCCAGAACCCCTACTGAGTGACGTGTGTGCATGTGCGTGCGTGAGGACGAGAGAGAGCATGGCCACATCATTTTCCCTTTCAAAACGTTTTTAAAAAAGGAATGAATTATTGATTGATTCCACAGTGGCATTTGTCAGGGCCGGCCCTTCAGGTCCGTGCACAGCACTTCCCTCCGTGTATTTCCCACCGATGTGAGAACGAGCGCTAGCCGCTGGGGGTCAATCCCATTACCAGCCTGAACAGCGCAGACACCACTGGCCCGTCGAAGAAGAACTAAAAAATAAAAATAATTGTTCTTCATTGTTTTGTCGAGGGCCAGAACCCCTACTGAGTGACGTGTGTGCATGTGCGTGCGTGAGGACGAGAGAGAGCATGGCCACATCATTTTCCCTTTCAAAACGTTTTTAAAAAAGGAATGAATTATTGATTGATTCCACAGTGGCATTTGTCAGGGCCGGCCCTTCAGGTCCGTGCACAGCACTTCCCTCCGTGTATTTCCCACCGATGTGAGAACGAGCGCTAGCCGCTGGGGGTCAATCCCATTACCAGCCTGAACAGCGCAGACACCACTGGCCCGTCGAAGAAGAACTAAAAAATAAAAATGAATCATAATCCTGCTCATCACCTTTTATCATGGAACGGCCATTGAGAAGAAATATAGAAACTAATACACAGTGGAGCTTAGGCTTTTGAAGTGAGATGGAGGCTGTCTTGGGGAGGGGGGGGGTGGGCCGGGAGGAGCCCTTTGCATCCTTGTGCGTCACGCGTCAGAGAGGTATGTTTGTCTGAGGTGTGTCTCACCGTCAGCTTCAAAAGCAACGAACTGAAGCCAATAACAACACAACATTTCACCAACTGCCACTGCACAAATCTGACTGTTCTTCTCAGCTGTCACCCCCCCCCCCCCCCCCCCCCCCCCCCCCCCATCCTAACCACTCACCTTGACCCAGCTCCTCCTCGACTAGACTCATATCCCCCCCATCCCCCGCTGCATGCCAACCCCCTCCTCTTCCCCCCGGTCGTGGGGAGGAGGTGAGATGTTACCTCAGCAGGAAGAACAATGCAGAAGGGGGAGAACACAAAATGATAAATCAGTCTATCTCTTTGTCTTGCTGAGCGGATGCCATCGAGGGGTTATGGCAGTCTGTCTATCTGTCTGTCTGTCTGTCTTTGAGGGACAGTACGTCAGGAGATGAAAGGCAACGAGCCAAATTGCTGCCTCCAATCAGTGTCTCACTCTCTCCCTCAGTCTCTCAGTCTCTCCCTCTGTCTCTCCCTCTGTCTCTCAGACTCTCCCTCTGTCTCTCCCTCTGTCTCTCAGACTCTCCCTCTGTCTCTCAGTCTCTCCCTCTGTCTCTCCCTCTGTCTCTCAGTCTCTCCCTCAGTGTCTCAGACTCTCCCTCTGTCTCTCAGTCTCTCCCTCAGTGTCTCAGTCTCTCCCTCAGTGTCTCACTCTCTCCCTCAGTCTCTCCCTCAGTGTCTCCCTCAGTGTCTCACTCTCTCCCTCTGTCTCTCAGTCTCTCCCTCAGTGTCTCAGTCTCTCCCTCAGTGTCTCCCTCAGTGTCTCAGTCTCTCCCTCAGTGTCTCCCTCTCCCTCAGCGTCTCCCTCAGTGTCTCAGTGTCTCCCTCAGTGTCTCAGTCTCTCCCTCAGTGTCTCCCTCTCCCTCAGCGTCTCCCTCAGTGTCTCAGTGTCTCCCTCAGTGTCTCAGTCTCTCCCTCAGTGTCTCCCTCTCCCTCAGCGTCTCCCTCAGTGTCTCAGTCTCTCCCTCAGTGTCTCCCTCTCCCTCAGTGTCTCAGTGTCTCCCTCAGTGTCTTAGTCCCTCACTCTGTCTCTCCCGCAGTGTCTCAGTCTCTCCCTCTGTCTCTCCCTCAGTGTCTCCCTCTCCCTCAGTGTCTCAGTCTCTCCCTCAGTCCCTCAGTCTCTCCCTCAGTGTCTCAGGCTCTCCATCAGTGTCTCAGGCTCTCCATCAGTCTCTCCCTCAGTGTCTCCCTCTCCCTCAGTGTCTCAGGCTCTCCATCAGTCTCTCCCTCTCCATCATTACCTCTCGTTCTCTCGCTGTTTGTGGTCCCTAATAGGAGTGCTGGACTGGTGAGGAGCTGAACTTTATTTTTCGTTTTCGTCGGTATGTGTGTAAACAAAAACAAAAAAAGAATTCCATGATGCGTTTTATTTTGGTTTTACTTGTCTTGGTGTGCTCCTCCGGTGTGTGTGGGTTGGAAACATTCCAGACACAAGACTCCACAATGAGTATATGAAGAGGGAGGGGGGGCAACCGAGAGAGAAAGAGAGAGTTCACCAGGGGGGTGTGAAGGACGACCCGTGGCCCAGTGGATGAGCAGCAGGATAGGGAGAGAGAGATGGAGAAGGACCTGGTTCAGACCGGGCAGGGAACACAGGCGAGCACTGACCTTATTAGCTACCGCTGGAAAAATGCCCCAAGCCAGAATTCTTCCAAGAACCCGGAGTATGTCTCCATCTCAGCCGTCCTCAGATGCCCATGCTTTCCTTGCAACATTCATGGTATTTGTTCCTGAATTAATAACTAATCAAGGGATTCTGCAGCCTGCGCTTGCTAATCATCTCCTGGCTGTGGCAAAAAATAATTTATTTCTGGTGAAAAATGAGCTGTGAATATTACAGTGGGGTGGCAAGCAGGGTTATTGACAGGCAGCGCTGTGAATCTTTATGGAGGAATCGATAGAGTGCTTTTAGGATTCATTATTCTAGATTCATCATGTTCACACATTTCTGTCAGGAAACAGAAGCTTCAAGAACAACAGTTGTTTGCTTTCATTTGACGAGCAACACAACTGGGTAATTTAACTCGACATGAAAAGCATCAAGGAACGGAAATAATTGCATTGCTGACCCAAGATGTTTACGATAAAAGCGGCGACGGAGGCCTAGTGTCACATCGACAGAAGACCACCACGACCAAACCATGATCAAAAGTGTAAATCAACTAATATTCGGGACTGACAAATGGTTTCCTTAGCGACACTATAAGCCGGTCTGAGGAATCGCTGTCTGAAAGCAGCCTTTTGTTCATAAAGCAGACATCATTGCACTTGCTTTGTGGCAAGCACATTATCCAGAAAGGTGTCTCATTTAACACCGCCCACGCAGCTCGTCTGAACGGCGCCCTGAATAACACGGCACGGGGTGAGGGACGCGCGGGCGCCACTGATGCATCATGGGGCATGAAGGTGTTCCCGTACAAAAATATGTGCATTCCTCTTGTCCGCATGTAAAGAGAATGCGATGGCCGACGTCCTTCTCTACCGTATCCCACACTCTGACACTTGCAAAGAGACAGACAGTAGAAGAACACTACTCGTACCTGACAGACATTGGGCCTTGTATACAGTCCCCTCTTCATTCATTGTTACACTGTTTACATGCTGCAATAGCACAACATTGCCATCTATATATATATATATATCATGCTATTTGTCATATTATTGCTATTTGTTATCTTTTTGACTTATATTGCACTGCTTCTGCGGCATTGTCACGTTTACATTTCACTGCATACGTATGCATGTGACAAATAAAACTTGTTGACTCTTTAATCTGTTGAGCGTGTGCTTAACAAAGGGGTGTTTGGCTGGAACAGAGAGCTCTTGTATTTTAAAATAGTCTGTTTCTGCCACGTCTATACACACCGTCCACCCGACCACGGCGTCTGACCACCCCTGATACTGAAGACTTTTGAAACGCTGCAGTCCCTTCGGGCATCTGGTAAGGAAGCCCACTGGGCGCCTCCCTGGGGCGGTGTTCCAGGCACGACCCGTGGGGAGGAGTCCTCGGGGAAGACCCAGGACTAGGCGGAGAGTTTACATCTCAACACTGGCCTGGGAACGCCTCGGGATCCCCCCGTCAGAGATTGTCAATGTGGCCCGGGAAAAATAAGTCTGGGGCCCCCCGCTGGACCTGCTGCCCCCGCGACCCGACCCCGGACAAGCTGTTTGAAGATGAGGACGATTAGGATGCTGTCCCTGCTTTTAGTTAACGATCATGCGGACATCGGCGCTCACTTCCTGATTAGACCCAATCAGTCGAGGCGTGTCCTTCCCTGATTCGGCACGCCCCAATCAAATTACGAAACGACGAAGATTCCCGATCCATTTGTTCTGCACCCTTCCCCGCGCAGGACTCATGGCGTAGAGGTCGAGGTCCCCGAGGCTCCAGTGACAGGCTAGGCCGGTAGGGCCCCCAGTGCAAGCCCCCCTCTCCGTGGTGGTGTGTGCTTGTGTAGCAGCACCAAGGCTGAATAAGGCATCGCCACCGTTATGGAGGGACGTGCAGGCCAGAGGCCATATAGGGGCACAATCTGAGAGACAGTGTCTCTCTCAAACACACAAACAGTTTACGTGTGTTTATGTGCATGTGTTGTCCGTTTATAAGCGTGTTTAGGCGTGCGCGATGTGTTTATGTGCGTACGTTGTGCGTTGGTGATGCGCGTGGGTGTGCGATGCAATGCATGTTTGTGTGTATGTGTGTGAGGCGCGTGTGCTGGATGCGTGTTCGTGTGAGGCGCGTTTGTGTGATGCGTGTGCGGGGTCACGAAGCTGTGTGCTTCATGTACAAGTGGTTATGCCGGAGCGTGGGCCTAAAGCTCTGTACTCGCGTATACCATCTGACAGCAGAGCCCACGGGGGGCTAGGGTGCACAGGCACAGCCTCACCCCATTACAGACCGTCAGCCACCTGCTTCCCCCAAGGACCCATCTCCTCGCTGTATAAATAAAGCATGCTGCGAAGCCTTGCTGTTACGTGACACACACAGCCGCCGATCCGTGTGATGATCCCCGTGACACACGCACGCATCAGACAAACGCATCAAACACAAACGCCTCACACACACACACAAACATGCATCACACACCCACGCGCATCACCAACGCACAACATACACAGCACACACATGTCCATGAAAGAACCTTTGCATGAAGAATGCCCCATCTAAAAAACTTGTCTGAATGTATACATTTTTCTTCTTGTTTGATATCGGAATCGAAAATTTAGAGTTGGACAATATCGCATATCGGATATCGGCAAAAAAGCCAAAATCGGACATCCCTAATCACAACGTACACAAGACTGTTCCAGACATCCAATATTAATGGATCGCCACAAGACAGCGCTTTGATCCAAAACAACAAGATGCTCCAGGATCAAACATCTTGCACAACGACGCCTACAACCAGCCATTAGGAATCAAACTCAGCACCCTCTGGGTTGAGAGTTGAACACCCTTACCACTGGAATATATCTGTCTACAATGAACATGCATCGCCCAAGGTGTAGTAGTAGAAACAATAACAAAAAGGTGAATACCAACTGATAGATTGATGGAAGAGAGAAAATACCAACTTCCACTCAATTGGCCAGTCCCATTTCCTTTTTTTCACCCCATCGCTCTTTCCGAGTGCTCCTCGCTTTTAGACTTGGCCCTCGGAACAGAATGACAAGGGGTAGTAGTTGAGACCTGCCCCCTGTGAAATGAGAACACCCTCCTAGCCCTTGCTAAGTCAGCGGTAGTCAGCGATGGGCATTTCAGAGACAAGCGACGAGTTTGTTGCCGGACGTTTTCGAATTGCACAATGTCTGTGTCAGTTGTGGTGATTTCTGCTGCCTGGGCTTAGCTGCTGGACTTCGGGCGTCATATGGCATCAGGGGGTTGGAACACAATATGCGATAAATAGATAGGTAGATAGACACTTTATTGATCCCTTGGGAATGCTCCTTCAGGGAAATTCAAAATTCCAGCAGCGGTACTACAGACGAGACACATAAACAAGCAAGAAAAACACAAGCTGAAATGCAACAAGACATTTTATAAATAAATACATCGATCAGCATGCAAGTATTTTTTTGTTACGCTTGATAGAGAAAAATGGTCTATAAGACGACATTAAATGAAGATAACGCGATGGACATTACTATCTATTTTTTGGAAACAAAGAAACATTTTGTTTTGTTTCCAAAGCGCAGCATTGGCCACCATCTCTCCGTGAGTTGCAATCTATGAGATTATGAGATTTCTTCTAAAACTTGTTTTTTCCGTGTGCCGGGACTCGAGACTCGGGACACCCTACCCCTTCACGAGGACGCGCAAAACAAAGGGGTCGGGCTGATTGGTAGGGGCAAGGGGTGAACTGGGACTGGGCCAAAGCCCTACACTGCTGAACCAGCCCAACAGGAGCTGCTCAACACAAACACACACCCAGCTCTCTCCCTTTCCGTCCCCTCTAAGGATGAGCCACAAGGCTGGCTCATCCAAACAAGCCAAAAGCAATTGACTCCACCAACAATATGACATGAGCCACTAATACGGCACACACAAACACACACAAACTTCAAAGACAATGCGTTCCATCAGTTGTTAAACACAACGATGCGTTCTTCGTTACCCGTCTCGTTTGCTTACATCTCTGCTCACCGCGCAGATGCCCCCGGCGCATACTCACATTAAGGTTTTATTAAAACACACACACACACACACACACACACACACACACACACACACACACACACACACACACACACACACACACACACACACACACACACACACACACACACACACACACAAACCAAGAGCTGAGGTAAAGTAACCTAGCAACAGTGATCCATTACATAGACGGCCACAGGTTGCAGACGGAAATGGATTGAAACCACAAACAAGGGGAGAGAGTTGGTTCTCTCGCTCACACACACACACACACACACACACACACACACACACACACACACACACACACACACACACACACACACACACACACACACACACACACACACACACACACACACACACACACACACAGAGGAAGAGAGAGAGAGTGCAAAAGTGAGGGCGAAATAAAGGGTTTAAAAGTTCCAATAGGTGGAGCAATCGTACATGGTGGGCGACCAGGGGAGAATTGCTGAGCGGTGGGAGATAGAGGTGCAGCCTGTGTCACCAAAAGACCCCAAACAAAGGCTTTTATAGGGCAGGGCAAGGAAGGGTGGAGAGGTGTGTGTGTGTGTGTGTGTGTGTGTGTGTGTGTGTGTGTGTGTGTGTGTGTGTGTGTGTGTGTGTGTGTGTGTGTGTGTGTGTGTGTGTGTGTGTGTGTGTGTGTGTGTGTGTGTGTGTGTGTGTGTGTCAACAGTGGGTGAAGGCGCGTGGGGGCGGTGGACACACTGCTTAGCCCTGCTCTGGGAAACAGCTCTCCCACTGCGTTGAAAGAATAAATATCTGTCACGACACACTCTGACACAAACACACGCAAACAACACACACCACTGTCTTGCATGACTCCCAAGCACGGCCCGGCGAGTGCACTTGAGCACACCGGCGCGCTGGCTAGCTCCATGTCGGTCACGTTTATTTATTTTTACACTTTTAATTGGAGCGCTCTTCGACTTCACTGCGTCACAAATCAGAAACAGTGAGGGGCCAAAACAAAACGTTCAAACGGGCCAACGCAAAGTGCCAGAAGATCGTCTCGTTAGCGGCAAGGTAGCGCCAGAGTGCTAACCATCAGAGTGCTAACCATCAGAGTGCTGACCATCAGAGTGCTAACCATCAGAGTGCTAACCATCAGAGTGCTAACCATCAGAGTGCTAACCATCAGAGTGCTAACAATCAGAGTGCTAACCATCAGAGTGCTAACCATCAGAGTGCTAACCTCGGTGCTTGACAGCGAGGTTAATTACCCACATGTCAGTGTTAATGATGCAGCAAGCTGTCGTTTTTATTTTGTTTTAATCCCGACCACAGTCGCCGACCCCACCGTCCACCCCAACCCAACCCCCCACCGGATCACCGACGTCCCCAGCCCTGGTGTGATGGGGCGGGGGCCTCTTGTCACATAGAGCAGAGCGCGGGTGGACACAGGCTGACAGCGGGGTCGGACTCTGTCCTCGCTGCCGAGCAGGGTCGTTCTCCTGGGTCGTTTCCCCAGCCCCTCGGTCCTTCTTTAGAAAATATATTAGGCCTAATTGCCTCTTAATATTACATGCTTGAAGTACCGCAGGAGTAATTAACTTTCAGGAGCTGTGCTGTGGAGCAGTGGATAATACAGTGTAACTAACAGGGGGGTTTGATTTATGGAGAGGAGGCACGTGTTCAATACATCATCGGTCCGGCCGTCCGGGCTCACCTCCTGATCCTGGCGTATCACTCAAAAAGTGACGTTGAATAAATGCATGTCAATTTTTTTTCGAGCTCTACATGTCCACGGTTATGATTAATGTGCTGTGACAACTCCTTATTTCATCATGCACACGTTTTGCACAACGTTCTGTGTTGTAAGCGTACTCACACAGACAAACTATTCCTGTTTATGTGCTGGGAATCTCTCTATTTACTAATACTGCAATGTGTGTGTACACACACACACACACACACACACACACACACACACACACACACACACACACACACACACACACACACACACACACAAAACAAGACCAGCCGATTGTGGATGGAAACCATTTGGCGTCTACAAAACAAAAATGTGGGGCACAACATGGGGCAGCGATCCGGGTCCACACACACTCACCTCATGCCCTCGGTGGACTTGTTCTGGTGGTTGCAGTAGAGTTGGGGCATCCCCAGCATGGCCTCGGTGAAGACGGCCAGGAAGCCAAGGCTCTCCACGTAGACGGGGGAGTCCAGCAGCAGGTAGGTGACATAGGCCGCCAGCAGCGTGAAGCCCACCACACACTGGAGGTAGTCCACGAAGCGGCTCCACGACCAGAAGTAGCCCCACTCAAAGTCTGATGCCGGGGGGGGGAGGGGGAGAGAGAGAGAGAGACGGAGTCAGAGAGAGGGTGGCTGTGTTTTGACATGGACGGGGTGCATCGGAGAGTCTCGAGTTGTATAAAACGTGCAATATATGCACGTTTTTGCATACTGGTTTGGAAAGAAAGGCTGTCCTATATTCACTCATTTAAAATGCGCATATTCACACATTTTAAATGGCTAGAATAGGATCTGCTATTTATCATTTCACGTGTTTTGAGGGTATTTTTAGGGAGAAAGGGTTGTGAAACAATCGAGATATGAACACCTACCAACCCCTTACAGATTAATTTGTTGGAAAGGTAAAATCAGGCTCACATTTTAACGTCTGAATGTGATTTCTCTTTCCAGCAGCAGCTGAAGTACCACATGACACACTAAATCAACTGAGTAACCAAACAATTCAACCCTCCAAAGTCAAAATGTTGCATTTTAACAGAAAAACATGAAAAAGGAGGGGAAAAAAAGAGATATGCGCCTCCCAAGCACATCGATTAGAAAATTGGAAAAGAAACACTGGCTTTGTTGAACAGACCACAGAATGTACAAAAGGTCCCCAAACCCAAGGCTGCAGAATACCACCGCAGTAGAATGGGTGATGCTGTCGATCAAACCATCCAAAAAGAATGTAATCCATCAAATGCATTTGCATGCATCTCCACAAGGCAACACTTCAGAGTATGGACATAAGTCGGAAATGTAGGAAAGCTGCGTTAAATCAAACAATCGTTTGCTAAAAGGTGAAAAGCCATTTTCAGCAGTCCTCAAATGGGCTGGGATAATAACTTCATTACATGGACTGTGGATTTTGGGGACACTGGCACAATAAAACAGATAAAATCTGTTATATATATTTTCAGTAGCACATCATACTGTATACCAATTGCTATGGGTTTAAGGTCATTGCAAGCAATAAATCAACAGAAATCTAATAATGGCTTGAAAACTATGTGGCTCAAATTAGATTCCTGGTCTCCGCGTGGATAGGGTCTGTTGGTCGTACTAGCTCTACATGAGCTGCACCTTATCAGGAACCCTCTCCAGGTGCAGCACCTCTGGTGAGATCCACCATAGGGAGACAAGAGATTATTGTGAAGAATCGCCAGACTTGTTAAGCTTTAGCATTAGCTTTAGCGTCAAAGGCTTCATTGAAAAACAACCTTCAAACTACAAAGGGACATTCTGCTGGCATATTTCGTTGCTATAGAATTTGCCACGCTGTGCGTCAGTAGAATTATTTATTTATCTGGAAAAAAAAAAAGGGAATTGTCTCTAAAATGAATTGGATGGGCTGTGATCATGTTTACTCTGGGGCACCAGGTGGGGTGAGGCCCCACAATACACAGACGCACAAAAAACACTGCCTTTGTGATCGGCAAAGTCAACACATCCAATAAAAGCACCTCAATGAATTGAACCGAATACAAGGAGCAATGAGCGTCCAGAGGCAGGCTTCCTTCTACGAGGCACGTGACGCACACGACACAATGAGTAAATTGATATAATAGAGAACCTCTCACGACAAAAAGGACTAACAGAAAAATACGTCATCTTGGAGCTGGATATTGTGCGTCGAGGACATGGAAACTGGAAGACACGATGGATCCGAGCCACTCCAAGTCCCCAACAAAACCGTGCTTTGAATACATTTACAGAACCCATTGAGGGTGGAGAAGAGGCCTGATGTGGGGATGGTTCCAGCCACCCCCACATCCCCCCCTTCCGGCCCATTCCCCCCCCCGGCGTGGAACTGGGCCCAGAGGATGGCATCTGGACATGGCTGATAAGGAGCGATGGAGAGCCATGGAACGGGGGTGGGGGGGGTTAGTGGTACAGTCTGGGACTGCCCAGCTAGCGTGCCCACAACCCAACACACACACACACACACACACACACACACACACACACACACACACACACACACACACACACACACACACACACACACACACACACACACACACACACACACACACACACACACACACCTCCAATGAGGTAGATAGAGAGGTGACATCTCAAGCACTATTTAAAAAAAACATAAATATAGACATCTGTGCTTTATTTTTCTCGCCCAATTGACAACATAACTGTTTCCTGGTATCAATGGATTGCCTTTGCATTGCTCTGCACAGCTCACACAGCCTTGTACGGTAAAGCCAGTCCACTCTTGGGCTAAGATCATTACAAGACCAGCCTACAGTCTAGTGATTCATTTGCTGGCCACCTGAAAAGACAAAGGAAAAGTGGAGAGAAAAACAAAGAAGGTGCTTTTTTCTGCCTTCCTCAGGAGGCCTTTCTCCCTACCCCTGTTTCCCTTTGAGACACAGAAAACGCATCAGCCTGAGTGGTAGTTCGAGGGAACGGGTCCGATAGGCTCATTATTCGTGGGACTAGTAAAAGAAAAGAAAGAGGCAGTTGCCCGCTCTGCCTCTCCTATTCCAGGCCGCAGTGCCTTCACCCCAGGGCACTCTCCACCTCATGGGTGGTCCATCTCTACAGCGAGCGGCCAAATTAGCTGCCGAAAAACAGGCTCGGACTTGGGGTGGAGTGTGTGATGCCCTTTCCGGAGCTATTTCTGATGGGTCGTTTCCAATCAAGCAGGAAGCACTCAGACACACAGACATTCGAGACTTCAGCAGAAATGACCCGCACAGGTCGCAACAACGCCGGCAGCAAAACGACTGGCATGGCTGACTGGCTTTAAAGACAACGTGAAATGCTCAGAATGCATTTCATTTCTGTACCGACTTCTAAGCCAAACTGGGCAATCAAGTGGAAAAAATTAGATTTTACCATTCAAATGGGGGACTACCTCAAAAAAGCTTTTATGTCAAATGTTATCGTCCCCAAAAAGTGTACTTCGTTTCAAACTTGACTGTGCAACACCATCACAAAACTCTTGTAGTAGGAAGTGAAGGCAATTCGATTTCAAAGTAAAAGCCTTTGTGTAGGGTTTCATGTTGTCATGTTTGTCTTGGGGAAACGGCATCGAGACTGTACACACTTGAAGGCCCAGTCGGCGGTCACCCATGGGTGAGAGGGTAATGGTGTCTCAAGAGGTGAAACAGAGAGTAAGAGAGAGCGGGAGAGAGACAGAGCGAGGTGATTTATGGGGAGCCGCCGAGCAGAACACTGGGGAGGACTGCAACAGGTGCACATCCCCACAGGATTACAGGAAGAGGAATGGAGCGGGAGGAAGTCAGAGGAAATAGGCTGATGCTGCTGCGGGCTGCTTTAATCTAGGTGTGTAAGATCACCAAGCAGACACAAACGGGACCGGAAGGTATTGAAGTCATCACGTGTGCAAAATGACAACAGGTGAATAGATGGGGCCTTACAAGGTTTGATCTAGTTCCATGTTTAGTAGTGGAGCTGCAGGGAGAGGCCTTTCACAACCTGAACCTTTTCCCACTGAAAGGTCTCATCTGGGTTTGTTTTAGTTTGGACAAGTTATTTTAAATAAGGAGAGTCAACACAACAGTATCGGGCAGACTTACACAAAATTATTAAAACGACAGTGGCCACAATTATTCAGTCAGACGAAGGCCAAACTACTATAACAACGGCAGAGGTAGCAGCCATGGAGGGTGTGTGTTCCTGTGGGGTTCTGTAAGCTATTCATGTTGAACCGGGAACCCTTTGATGTACACCTTTCTCAATAAAGCTGGAAAGGCATTTCAGGCCAAAGACTGATACGCCCATCCAGTTTAATGCTTGGAAGGGAAGGGAGATCACTCCAAAGCAAAGGGCACCATTTCAAAGAAGGACTATGAAAGCAGCTCGCAGCCTTTTTTCTATGTATATATATATGCATCACATCGAAATATTGTCCCAGGAGCAGGCAGTGTACAGGGAGGTAAATTATGACACCTCATCCACGACTAATGTGTCGCAGCCACCTGGCTGACACACGTCTGCCAGCATGCACCAGAATGCTTACCACACACTGGCTGTCACAGGGGAGGGAGGCAGGATGGCGGAACAATCCAATTAGAGACTGGGGGGATGATTAGGGTGCCCTGTCAGTACCAGAGCCAGGTCGGGAGTTTGGTTAGCCCCCCTGCTCTTGGGACATATGATGGGATCTTGGGTGACCACAGGGAGTCCAACATCTCATTCAGAAGACTTTCCTTCAAGCCCACAGGCCCTGGATTTTTTTGGTCTTTTGAGGATAAAAAGGCCAAAATATACACTAAAAAAGTTTGCGGTCACCCAGAAAATTGATAATTTCCATTTAATCTCACACTTTAATTCAAAAGTTTTCAGCTGTGAAGGTTGCTGGAAATGGCCCTAAAAATCTTCAGTTTCAAGCTAGAATAGCCATTTACCACATTAACAATGACTAGACTGTATTTTTGATAATTTAATGTTATCTTCATCAAAAAAAACGCTTTTCTTTAAAAAATAAGGACATTATTTGAATCCATTAATCCATAGACTCTAGAGATAGTGACATTACATTACTGGAAAATAATACACTCCTGTAAGACCCTCGGTTGACAATGAAATGGCAAAGCCTGGGGTACTATCTGGATACACAAGAGTTAAAGAAAGCCGCTGGATGTCGACCCCAGTCATGGGGTTCCTTGGTATAAAGCGGGCAGCCTGTAATCAACCCTGACTCGAGCCCCTGGGGCAATAATGACACAGCAGAGGTAGTGCACGTCGGCGACGCAACCGAGAACGAACACACACACACACACACACACACACACACACACACACACACACACACACACACACACACACACACACACACACACACACACACACACACACACACACACACACACACACACACACACACGCACACGAAGAAGCCCCAACACTTCAAGAAAAGAGAATGCTTCACACTCCAGATCTGCCGACAGAGCTGGTGGAGTCTGTGGCGACTAATTGCAGCAGGTGCTGCAAGACATTTGACTGAATTGAGAATGTGTTATATTGTCGTTAACAGGCTTCTGAAAAGTGAATAGAAATGGCCTGAATCCAGGCGGGACAGGGCGATCAATATTCAGGCACAGATACTACTAGCAAAGCCATAATCAAAAGGACCCATTCTGGCCCTTCCTACACGCTGCTTACTCAACCAGCTTACTCAGAGAGGTCAGAGGGGAAGAGTTGGTCAAAATAATGACAAAACTCTGCCCGAGATCGTCCCACATCCACTGTTGGATGTCATGCAGGGAATAGGGCTTCAGCAGAACATCGTTCAAAGTCAAAAATGTGAAAGGATATGATTTCCTTCGTTATTAATATCTATCTTATATCTTTCCAATATACTTATTAAAATTGTCTTTTGTGATTCATTATTACATAGTGACACACCAAATATGAGACAGATTTAGAAGTCATTAAATATGAGATTACTGTAGCTTGCAATGCTTGACAATTGTTGGGCTCTGACGCCACCTGGGGGCCTTATAAAGAATATTGCCAATCTTCTTTTACCAGCGTTGCACTGGGCTGCGCTACATCAAGGGCATGGATGCTTCCCGTTCGAGACTAGTTTTCCCGAGCTGTCCATCTACCACTCAGTACACAGACAATAATTTGGTTTGGTAGGTTTATAAGGGGATGCTGGCATTCAAGAATACCCTACAATTTCACCAGCCTTGTCTTTGAGGCAGATAAACAAGCAAATCAAGCATCACCATGCACCGTTCAGAGGGGAAACAATTAGATGAAAATAGTACTAGAGATTGACATTTCGTATTTCAAGCGTTAAGGAAGCAGCATAGGAAGGCCTTACATGTTCAGCAATTATATTGAAGAAAAGTCAAAATAACATGGGGACAGAATTCTGTGGGCTGAATACATGCAACCCCACTGTTTTGGTTGCACGTGGCTATCCATGGGGATGGAGGGGGGTTAGACATGCGGCTGTGGATTGAGATTCGGATGCAATGCAGTGTAGAAGCAGGATGATCATGCAGTGCGTCGTCCCACAGACAACAACACGAGCGCAACGTGTGGCGGGGTTAGATTCAGTGGTGAGATTCATTTTAGTAAGGGGGTCATGCACATCAGACAAACACCGAGATGAAGAGGTGGAGGACTGACGGACGGAGGGGGGAGGGAAGTGGTGGTCTCAAGCTGAGGTGAACTTTTCCAGGTTCGTAATTTGTAGTGTTGCTTCACCCATGCACTGAGCCTGCTGATTTCACTCACCGTGCTCATTAACCAGGGACAACACCAGGAGATTGATATTGAAAATACAGAGGAAGGATTTACCCCCTCTGAACCTGGAAGTTCCCCCTCTGCTGTAGAGGCAGATGAACTACAACCAATGTTGGTTTGAGGGGAGTTCGAGAGTACCTACCCAGAAAGAGCCTCTTAGGGACTTTGATCTCCTCGTCCTTACTGTCTGTTGCTACAGACACACATACACAGAGAAATACATATATTCATAATGGCATTCATAATAACACTGAGATAATAATAAAAAAGACAGAAAAAGCATTCGGCCTGCTTTGGTCAGGGTGCGAGCTGTGTGAATCCACTCACACAACCCACCCACCCACCTCATGACCTCTGAGAGTTTGAGATGAAAACATTTGGAGCCAAACATCATTTTAACCAAGCGTGTCAAATGATCAGCGAGAAGGTAACTGTGGTTCTTCATCCATTTATGTGAAACACAACAACAAACCATACAATACTGTCTTCAAAATATATCCTAAATACGGTCATACAGCCTAGGTTGTGGTGAATCGACTTACGTGGTTGAAAGAAAAATTTAACTATTCACTCAATGTTTGTAGATGCTGTTTCCTAGGGATATATAGAAAATCACAATTCTCATATCTCATGTGCAGTTCCATGTGACCCCCACCCCTCCCTCACTGCTCCCTCCTTCCTTCAGTGTTTCGGCCAATGAGAAGTGTTGCATTCACACATCTGTGATTGGCAGGCAAAATTAATTCTCCAAGCCAATCAGGGAAGAAATGCCCCGATTAGTCAGAAATAGGACAGGAGATGTCTACATTTCAAACACAGATGCAGGCTCAGTCCACTGGAAACCGTTATTATCACTGGGACTTCCAATAAATTACACAAAATGATAGCGCTTAAATCACACCTACATTACCTTTAATAGGAAAACCCAGAATCACATAATGAACCAGATGCCCTCTACACTCTTGTGTATTTATTTATTTATTTATGTAAACATAGCTGTACATTGAATACTTAGAAGGGGGAGCTGTGGGGATCATATTTAACACTTCTACTGGTTATTGGATTTCAATCATAACACTGGCAAGTCATCAGAATTTGGTGGCTGTATTTGGAGTAATAGTCTTGTATGAATCCAGTGGATGAAATATGCGTAATGAAAAATGGTCCTAACCTGATGTGTTAATTGTCAAATCGAAACAATTTACCCAAGGGTCTTTTAAGGCATGACTATGAACAAAATATACAAATAAAACCCATAATATAAAGAATTAATTCACAGTTAATGTGTAATGTGAACATGTAGAAATGAAACACTTGAGCATTGGTTTGATTCTCTTTAAAAACCTTCCCTGAATATAATAAGACTTAGTTAGTTGCATTCATTGCTATTAAAATAATGGACTGTTGAGTAATGTCTCATAAGACCAAAAGGAAGTCACTGAAACCATAGTTTCCTGTTTAACTAGACATGCAACAACATCTCAGTAAAGCCTTGATAACCTATCTTACCCGCCCAAGGAGTCAAGTATAATGATCTACCGCTGAACGCTGCAGCTACTGTACATAGCCAACAAGAGCAAACAAGAGCTGCAAGTGCAATGTGATAGCAGCACGCCCCATTGACAAATAAAGGCCTTACCTAATTATCATTTATTAACTCTTGGGTAAACAGACGATTATGAGCCCATTCTTTCACTCTTCATACCAAACGGAAGCGGAGAGGCAATTAAGTCTGTCTTTGCAAGAAGAGGTACAACTTACATTAACAACAAAATGTACCGTGGAGAAAATAAAGTAAAACTCATAACAAAGTATATCTGCGTCGCCTTTCAAGTCATGCGAAATTCCTCCCCCCCCCCCCCCCCCCCCGATGTATTTTGACACCAAAATTAGCAAAGTGAGTCCCACCCTGATCAAGAACGATCTATAAAATCCCGTAGAATCCCGTACACTTAAGTAGTGGACAGTAGCGACCATCAGGAGACCTTGCGCACAGAGTCGATTGTGTTTTTATACGTACAATAGACAACAGCACTGACCCACCCCATTCCTGACCGTGGGTAGAGTGCAGCCATTCAATGGCTACAGCAACGACAAGAGCTGCTCTGCTCACCGAGTCCCCACGGTGTGTGTGTGTGTGTATGTGTACATACAAAGTGAATATGACACCGACATGAATATGATACAACACCAGATTGGGTGGGAAAGGGATCCTCCTTCCTCTCTCACCCTGTGCCTCTAGCAAGAAAGTAATGCACTCTGTGTTCACTTATATCTGGGATTCATAAATAACTATCAATCACTATCAATATATACTATCAATGACACATGTGTTAATGCTGCATGATGTGCGCGCGTGTGCGTGTGTGGGTGTACATACAAAGTGAATATGACACCGACATGAATATGATATAACACCAGATTGAGTGGGAAAGGGATCCTCCTTCCTCTCTCACCCTGTGCCTCTAGCAAGAAAGTAATGCACTCTTGTTCATTTATATCTGGGATTCATAAATAACTATCAATATATACTATCAATGACACATGTGTTAAAGCTGCATGATGTGCGCGCGCGTGCGTGCGTGCGTGTGTGTGTGTGCGTGCGTGTGTGTGCGTTGCTGCGTGTGACTGACCTAGGAACGAGCGGCGCTTGGTGCTGAGCTCGCCGGCCATACGCACGCTGGTGCACAGGTTGAGCATGGTGAGCATGGTGACGATCATGATGATGCTCTGCCACAGCAGCGGCGTCTCGAAGTAGCGCCCGAATCTAACAGACAAAGGAGGTCAAAAGAGGCCCATTGGGGGACGTGGGAAGAGGTAACACAGACGAAATATCCCTGTTTCACCAGGTTTTTTTTTCACTGGGTCGTTATCCATCTGTCCTAAAGCGGATGTTAATGTTTGAACCATGCACACTGTTTAAACGTGGAGGTACCTGTCATTAACATTCCCTGTTCTTCCAGTTTGTCTTCTACCCCACATTGTCTTGAACCATTGTACAGTCACACTTATAGAATTTGGGTTGGGTCTGGTGAATAGGTTTACTACTCTATTCACTTTGCTTAAGGAGATTATGCCATATGTCCCATTTGTTGGTAAAGCCAATGGCCCTAGCACAATAGGGCATCTTTTGGGTTCCAAAAAGTAAAGCATTAAAAGGTGTATGATTTACTGGACAGCCCCAGTTACAGGAATCTAGTTTATAGAGTTAGGGTTAGTCTTATAGTATGGCCAGTGACTACTGAAAATTAGATTAGCTCAAGCATTCAAATTTAGCAGGCCATATCATATAATGTCAATACATGCTTTTCCTGATATGTATTTGTACGAGACAGTTGTCTGAAGTTTCTGTCTTAGTTTTGCTTACCTGAATAGTATGCGCAGAATATTTGCCACAAGAAGGACAAGACACACATACGTGGAGAAGCCCTCAGCATTTTGCGTCCGCAGTATGTCTCTGTACTGAGGGATGTAAGGGACCACCCCGCCGAAGATCATCGCACCGGCAGCGATCCATAGCACAAGTTGGTTAAAGACCTGCAGAAGCTGCTCAAACACTTCATCTTCCATAGTTCAGTAGGCATCAAGTTGTGAGCAGGTTGTGTCCACACCGATGCGCAGAGAACCAAAGTTGCCAAGACTTTGGTCAGTGCAGTAGACCACTGGTTCCTGCAGGAGTTTGCTCTTCACTTGCTGTGTTTTTTTTCTATCTAAATGAATGCCCTCAATTTACAATGGCGGCCAAAGTGAGGAATAGTACTGTCACGGAATGAGGCTGACATATATCTACTAAAAGAATTGTCTGGAAGCATCAAAGACACATTCATTAAAGTGTAAGCTCTTCCCTCAAGCTGAATGCCACGCCATCACGAGTCAGGAGGAGCCCTTGTGAATCGGAAATGACGACCCGGGCCAGCCCCACAACAGATGACAACAAAAACCTAAGGGGTGACTAGAGGAATGCATTCACAACGTGTATCCTGTCTGCAGCAATATTTGGAAATTGTTGCAGGCACAATTAAAAGCGTCCGGATTTCTGATATAACTGTTCCGATTAAGCTAACCAGTCCGATTGTATGTTAGAAACAAAATACATTCACCCCCCTAATATATCTAAGACCATTCAAATGGAACGGCAAAATTTCACATAGCATGTTGTGGATATAAGGGCATAATTGGGACATTAGTAACTCTGCTTTCAGAGGAAATTGGTAAATAGGGAAACAACAATCCAAACCGAACACAGGAGTGCTGCTTCTTTCCGGGCACGTGACACAGGCCACTCCCCCTGACGTAAACATGTGACGGAAGCCGCGGGGTCCTAAAGGCAAACATGTATCAGCGATAGCTGCCTTTACCAACAGTGTTGCCAGATTGGGCAAGATTTCCCGCCCAATCTGGCAACACTGGTTACTAATATGGTTTTGCGTTTAAGAGAAATACCCGTGTATGAAGAACAGAATGCAGATTGTTGTTGCTATATGATGTAGCAGACTAAGTATTGTTTTCGAGAAAAAAAAAAAAAACCTACAAGGGTTGACTATGGTACAACAAAATCTTGTTTTATTTTCAAAGGTTGCATAACCACACCACATTACTGCGACTCCGGTTTAACTGTAAAGTAGGATTATAATCCATTATGTAAAGGGGAATGATGTAGACCTAACCCTAATAACCCTTATATGCTCTGTAAGGTGACCTTGGGTGTCTTGAAAGGCGCCTCTAAATTAAATGTATTATTATTTATTATTAAGGTAGCAATTTCAGTAGCAAATCCACAATGGGTTAACCGCAGTGGGCAGGCTTTGTCCCAGACTGTAAACTTATCGGGGAGGTTACGCCTCAAGGAACCAACTCTTTGTAGGTTTTGTAGGGCATAATGTCCCTTCAATTTTAAAGAGCTAGATTATCTTCAATCGACGTCTGGGGGGAAGGATTAAGTTTTGCGGTTGAGTCTGTTCCACCCGTCCCACCGTGGACATTTTGGTGGCTTTGCCCCTTTGCTCGTATGCGACTACCAGAAAACTTTGCAACATTCCCAGTGCTAATAGACCCCATGATCAACGATGTCAACAATGTCTAACACAGAACCCGAGACACTCAGGGATATGACCGAAACTGTAAGTCTGTTTTCATGCACACTGCATAGCCTGAGTACAATAACCAAATGTCTAACACAGAACAAGAGACACTAAGGGATATGACCGAAACTGTAAGTTTGTTTGCATGCACACTGCATAGCCTGAGTACAATAACCAATTATGTGTCCCATTTGTTGTTGGGTTTTTCGTTTTGCCAGATGGAGCAAACTATGGACCGTCTGCAGGGGAAATTCCAAGCAATCTCTGAACAACTCGAATCCAAACATATCCTTTTGAAAAGCAGTCCATTATAGATGCCGGCTTGTGTAACTGTCATGGTGTGCTCGAGATGTAATGCGATATTCATAACCCCATGATTTTTCATATGCTAGGGACATATTGTTATCGTTACCCCTTCAAATGATAGCAGATCATTTAAAGGGGTAATTCAACCATGAATTATTATAACATATATAATAATAAAAAAAGGTAATATATATATTTTATAACATTTCGATTTGCTGGGCTCTTTAAACCTCAAATAAAACCTTCTTGGCCTGATAAAGGGCAGATTTCACTGCCCCCTGTAGAGCATATACCAGGGAAACCATTCCCTCTTCCAAAACAATAGTTTTAGAACACTAATGGTGTTCCACTGATAACGGCTGCGCCCAATTGTTAAAGATTCAAGGGTTGCCTTTATCAAATGCAAAGTAAAACCCAGGGAGGTTCTGAGCAATGACATTCCTAATTGAAGTCATGAGTCGACGTTGTAAAGCAAAAGTACACTACTATACAACAATTCTCACTGTTTAGGCAGCAAACACATTTTCCTGAACTGGGGCACTAGACCAGATGGGCACGCGTATCCACGGGCTGGAGAGGAACGTGACGGACCTCATGACGCAGGCAGGAACGGACGAGCAGCCGGGCCCAAAGTGACCCGACGGAGGGCCAAGGGGGAAAATGGTCCACACTCACTTCATCTGGCATTGAGGAGGCCTCCATGGACACAGGGATAGGTGTGTCCATGACGGGAGGACCGAGTGTGGTCTAATGAGATGGACGAACGGTGGAACCGCAGGTAACGGCGTCGGCGAGGATTATTGCCGAAAGCGATGAGCCGATTTCTTTAGATGTGTTAAAGAAAATATCCACATACTAAAGTTTAAAGAATAGACTTTATATCATTTTTTATTTCAACTTTACTTTTTCACCATGTCTTCATTTCTGAGGATGCAAAATACATTCTCCTTCAAATAAATACCGGTGATCATTAAAACTGTGTCATTTTTTTAGAGTTAAAACATAGTTTATCATAATGTTGCTTTTGTTTCATGTCATACATTACAGCCTGCAGTGTGCTAGCACAGCGGCTAACACACAACTGGTTAGCGTGTGTTGTCACATGCTCAAAATCAAATCTAAACACATTCCTCCTATAGCCTATTGTTGTCCAGTGTTTACATCATGTTTTTCTTTATTCTGTAATCTACCAAATATAACCTATATCATATTATAGAAATCTTTATTTGACATTGGATAAAAGATCTGAATGCCATTTCACACTCTTTAAAGGTCCCATGACATGCCACCTGTTGTGTTGTGGTTAGCCGCTACAAGCAGTTTTGGAAATCTGCCCCTTATGACATGACAGGTGGGCGTGTGCAACGAGATGTGTGACGGATAGATGAGCAACGTTTGCGACAGTCCACTGGGTAAGCAGGTAGACTGATCTATCCAGCACACATCTAGGTGGACAAGTCCACCTGTGATGTCATAAGGGCCAGATAACGGCTTGCTAATCACACCACATCTGGTGGCATGTCATGGGACCTTTAACAATATGCGATAGGAGGTTTCCAGTGTCTGCACCAGTGATACTGCATCAGTCCTCAAATAGAGAACAAGAAATGTCCCATACATAAATAGCTGCTGCACCATTAATAATTTACCATTTACCGGTCGGGAAAGAAAGGCAGCAAAATGCCTAAGCAGAAGTTGGAGAAAGGCCTGCACATTTACAAATTTGTTTTAGCCTTTTTTAACTTTTATTTTTAAAAGCTCCTACGATCCTATTTCAATGCGGAGGGACTGATATTTCAAATGAACAACAACTTTTATTGAAATGCAGTTGGTGATTAGACACCATTAAATTATCCTTTATGGGGACGATGGATCCATGAGATGCTGGGAGATGAATCCCCCCTGATCGGGTCTAGATGTTGGTGGTGGGGTGAGTGTAGATGAGACCCCCTGATGGGGACTAGCCCTGGTGGTGGGGTGACTGTAGATATGACCCCCTGATGGGGTCTAGTCCTGGTGGTGGGGGGACTGTGGATATGACCCCCTGATGGGGTCTAGTCCTGGTGGTGGGGGGACTGTGGATATGACCCCCTGATGGGGTCTAGTCCTGGTGGTGGGGGGACTGTGGATATGACCCCCTGATGGGGTCTAGTCCTGGTGGTGGGGGGACTGTGGATATGACCCCTGATGGGGTCTAGTCCTGGTGGTGGGGGGACTGTGGATATGACCCCTGATGGGGTCTAGTCCTGGTGGTGGGGGGACTGTGGATATGACCCCTGATGGGGTCTAGTCCTGGTGGTGGGGGGACTGTGGATATGACCCCTGATGGGGTCTAGTCCTGGTGGTGGGGGGACTGTGGATGGAGTGCCTAAACCCTGGAGGACGCCTCCCAGGTGGAGGGCTGCAACGAGTCTTAATGAAAACCACAGAGACAGGCATGACTGAGAGATGCAGATATACACTCTGCGTTGGCGCTCAATTGTACCGTGAGGAGAACGTTGGAATTATTAACCCAACATAGATCGATGAGGAATAGAGGTGGAATGTTCCTTATTAACTTTTGGTTTGGCTACATTTCAATCTTCAAGTTCTGACCATAGTTCAGCATAGCGTTGGAGGAACATTTGTGGGGGAAAATAGCAATTTAAATTGAAACAGCTCTGGCTACTCTATAGCTACTAGCTACTCACTCTATATGCAATATGTTGGATAGATAACAACGTTGTAGTTTGTTATTTCTCACACACGTAAGTGGACTGAAGTCATCCGAGAAAAATTAGCCTTTTGCCAAGGTTGTCCAGTAAAAAATTAAATGATGTCCAAGAAAGTATTCATTGGATAGAATCCCAAGTGGTTGCCATTCTAGTTTTAATAGGGCTGTCAAAAGCGGTACCCACAATTCTTGACGGTACTTTGGCGCCCTCCTTTGGCCGTAGGTAAACACTACAGCTATATTTGATGTCGCTGGCCATGGTCCTGAATCTAGAGACGCTCGCTAATTAAGGCGTGTCGGTGGAAAGGGTGATTGCTTGTTTGTGAAAGCTGTATCCATTATCCATTATAGTAAGAAAATAAACAAAACCAGTATAGTTTTCACATACTAGCTTAATGTCAGATCCCTTAAAAAGTACATCTTATTTTCCGACCCGCTCATTACCTCTGCCATTAAGTACATGTGTATTGTGCGTGTGGGTGAGTGTTTGTTTTTGTGTTTGTGTGACTGGTGTTAGATCCTTGAATAAATGAAAGAGCTCACCGGTCACTTTGTGTGTGTGTGTGTGTGTGTGTGTGTGTGTGTGTGTGTGTGTGTGTGTGTGTGTGTGTGTGTGTGTGTGTGTGTGTGTGTGTGTGTGTGTTGGTGTGGGTGGGTGCGTTTTTGTGTTCACACAATCTCATAGTTTATACACTTGTTGTGTCTGTCACATCCTGGAAGGCCAATGGAGCCAAATCGTTGCCGACCATGTTGCTATGGAAACCCCACTGCTGCAAATGATCTGCAGGATGCATGAGCGCATCTCTGCTCGTCTGTGTTTGGTTTGTGTTCAACACGTTTCATATTCTCAGGTTCTCGCAAAAAAGATGTTCAACTCAACAAGCCACCCACGGTATACTCGTACCTCCTCCTGACAGTTTCTTAAATTATGCATTGCAACATTTAAGTGGTTATCAGTCTAAGATTGCGTTACCCGTTTTAATATTTTTATTCAAAAGTAGGACTAGAAATACCAATTACTCCAATACATACACTACCGTTCTGAAGTTTGGGGTCACTTAGAAATGTCCTTATTTTTGAAAGATAAGCATCGTTTTTTTCAATGAAGATATCATTAAATCAATCAGAAATACAGTCTAGACATTGTTAATGTGGTCAATGACGGTTCTAGCTGGAGACGGCTGATTTTTAATGGAATATCTACATAGGTGCACAGAGGCCCATTTCCCGGCACCGTCACTCCGGTGTTCTGATGTTACAAGGTATAGCTGATCGTGTTAAAAAGCGAATGTTGATTAGAAAACCCTTGTGCAATTATGTTAGCGCAACTGAAAACTGTTTTTTCATAAAAGTGTGACTTTTAATGGGAAACAGTAAATTGTTTGGGTGAGCCCAAACTTTTGAACGGTAGTGTATATATAAACACCTTTAGCTTAAATGTGCATAATACAATGATCAAAACATCATACAAAATCCGAACTCAGTATTGACATGCGATGAACACGGTCCTGGGGAGATATAGGTGGAGTACCTATTCCCTAAGCGTTTCTCTTAAAGCTTCACTTCCGAGAAACTCCGGTCGGCGGTGGCGCTACAGCCGAGCCCTTGAGTCGCAGAGAGGCGAGTGGGCGATCAGAGGAGCAGGCTTAGAGAGAGAGAGAGAGAGAGAGAGAGAGAGAGAGCTGGCCCCTGCGGCCCATATCAAGCACTCTTTACTGGGGTGGACTGAGTGGGTGGCATGGCCTTGCATTGTTCAATGGTCTGGATTAATAGAGTGGAGGGCACCTATAGATGTGGGGGTGGAGGGGGGTACTTGAGAGACGTGTGTGGTGGTGGGTGGTGTCGGTGGGCTACTTGACACTCGAGGCCTTCCCGGATTCTCCCTGGCAACCCACCAATCCCTCGGCCCACCTTCCCAGTTCCCCTGCCCAGGTGAAGCACAGCGCAAATGTCAACAGTACCTACCTTCCTCTCTCTCTTTCCCTCTCGCCCTCTCTTAGTCTCTCTCTTGTCTCTCTTCCTCCCAAACCAAGAGAGTGGAAGGTACAAGTAGCTATACACCAAACACACATGCAGACAAACACACACACACACACGCACACACACGCACACACACACACACACACACACACACACACACACAGACACACAGACACACAGACACACACACACACACACACACACACACACACACACACACACACACACACACACACACACACACACACACACACACGCACTTCATTAATTGTCTGAGACAGACAGAAAAATATGAGGCTGATGTCTTTTTCAATTGCACCAGAGAGAGAGCAGTGCTCGTAATGACATGAGTTAGCACAGAGAAGGGGCAAATAGGCAAATATAACACCGCTTAATGATGATGAGTAGCAAGTGCACAACACACCTCTGCACCATCTGTCCCCTCTCTCCTGCCTAGCAACATCATCCTGTGTGCACGTTTAAGGTCACCAATATGTACATACAATAGGATATAGCTTAAATATGATACACTTCACTGGTTTCATGCATAGTATTTTGTGTAGGGCTGTGGCAATAGTCCTCCACAATAAATAATAAGTAATAAAACCACAATATTCCTCATATAATTATTTGAATAGGTGAGCAACTGTTTTGAAATGCTGATATTAAACTAATCTTGAGTACCTCAAGTTCAAATATTATCAGCAACCTTTGAAAGCAGGGATGAGAAACTTAGATTTTAATGCAGGGTTTTATATACATATATTTTCCATAAAAGTGTGTTTTTGTGGAGCATTTATTTTGAAGCAATGTAACAAAACCAAGATTATTTGAGTGAATATATGTCATATATCCTATGTCATAGCCATACGTATGCATGTTACGATAAGATGTAATTTATGATTAGGTATCATGTATTTTCCTTACTTTAGGATGTACATCATCATTAAGTAACATGTCATTTACGTTACAATAACATGTAGTTCATCATTAAATAACATGTAATTTACATTACGATAGGATATACTTTATTATTAAAGGGATGCTTCACCGATACAGAACTGGCGTTCTATCATTATAAAATCGATGTTATATTATAAAAAAAAAGTTTTTTCTTCCTTCAGTCTAACCCAGTCTTCCCTGGCCCAGCTGTCCTCCTTACATTTCTCTTGAACTGACGTCAAATGACGCGTTTGACGTCATGTCAGTAGAAATTTGCTTGCCTGCTAGGAGGGCCGAGGACTACAAACCACTGGTTCTGCAAATTTGTAACCCCACCAATAAGGAATGAGGGGCATACGAGATGTAAACACAATCTCCGCCATGTTTCTTCACTGCTTAGCAAGAGCACTAGAACGACACAAACCTCTGACCACGCCGGAAGCAAATTTGCAATGAGAAACAGCCGAAGTGGAAACCCGTGCATTGATTCTCGGCCATGGTGGAGAAGGAATTGGGGGAAGAAACGTTGGCTTTGTCTCTCTGAAGTCCAGATTGAACTGCAACTTCAGATTGATGTGGAAGGACCAGAGACGTACGCA
>NC_044069.1:20662196-20664696 GCF_902167405.1 Gadus morhua
AAACGCGCAGGCACGCGCACACACACACACACACACACACACACACACACACACACACACACACACACACACACACACACACACACACACACACACACACACACACACACACAAACGCACTCGCCGGCCAGCGTGCTCCCCGTGTTTCTCCCTAGGCTCGACACACTGCATGGTCTCAAATTAGAGGTTGAACTGCACTGAGGTGAGTGCCGTTTCTATAGCGATGCACACTTCCTGCCTGGGGAGAGAGACATAGAGACAGTAAGAGAGAGAGAGAGAGAGGGAGAGAGGAAGAGAGAGAGAGAGACAGAGAGAGACAGAGAGTGGGAGAGAGAGAGCATTTGAGAGTGAGAGAGAGAAAGAGGCATAGAGAAAGAGTGAGAGAGGCATAGAGATGAGACGGAAATGAGCAACACTGACATGACTGAAATGATAACATTGTATTTCAAATGTTAATATTTGAAGTGCATCCATATACAATAGCATCCACCTCTCACTGTCACTCTCTCTATCTCTCTCTCGCGGCCTCTCCCTCCCTCCCTCTCTCTCTATCTCTATCCCTCTCTCTGCCTCTCTCCTCCTCCCTCTATCTCTCTCTCTCTGCCTCTCACCCCCTCCCTCTATCTCTCTCTCTCTGCCTCTCTCCCCCTCCCTCTCTCTCTCTCTCTCTCTCTCTCTCTCTCTCTCTCTGCCTCTCTCCCCATCCCTTAATCTCTCTCTCGCTGCCTCTCTCTCCCTCCCTCTATCTCTCTCTCTCTCCCTCCCTCTATCTCTCTCTGCCGCTCTCTCCCTCCCTCTATCTGCCTTGCTCTCTCTCTCTCTGCTGTATTTACAGCGCTCTGTGGTGAAAGTCCTGGTACTTTCCATGTTTGCCCTGCTCCCTTTGGCCCCAGAGGGGCGTTGTGATTGGCTGTAAAGTACCAAGCCCTGTGGCCATTTGGCAACACCAAAGGGTAACTGTTGTCAGGACGACTGATTATTTGATGTTTCTTTTGACAGGATGGGCGGTTGGGGGGATGGGTAGGGGGCTAGCCACCCATGATGACCACTCAGATTGAAGCCTGTCAACACACACACAAAGACATACACATGTATACGCACACGCAAACGCACGCACACACATACACTTTTGACTTGTATACTTTTCATTCTCCCGCTATTGCGGCTTGTGCTCAATGCACTGTTTCCACTCTCTAAAGGCCATTGGCCCCCGCACACACACACACACACACACACACACACACACACACACACACACACACACACACACACACACACACACACACACACACACACACACACACGCAAGAATGCACATACAAGCAGATAAAACAAGGTGATCTAAGTGAAAATAATATTTAGCCTACTGTGTATTACTGAATTGATTATGGATCAAACACTCGATATAGCTTAGGTCCACATAGTGTAGTGAGGTCAATGCACAGCGCAAACGACAGAAAGATCATTAATGGCCTGCTGCTGTCTGACTTTGGTTATCGTTGATTGGCTGAAGAAGGTTCATAATTATGAGCTAATTTGTTTATTCAAAACGCCCTATGGATTGCGCTGTTTTTACGCATTATATTACATGTTAACCAGCCATTCAAAGCGCCATGTCCTTATTATATTTATTATATCTTTTTACGCTGTTCTGGAAAGAGGCGTAGAAAACAGCGTTTGACCCACTTAAACTGCGCATTTCAGGGCGTAATAAAGTTAATTGCTAATTTATGAAAGCTTAAACACATATTTTTTACGTTTAATTTAATAAAAAGTACTTAGTTTGCATAGTTTTTACTTTTTTCCCTTTGCTACAGGCATTTGTGCATGCACGCAAGCACACACATACACACACACAAACACACAACGAGGACATGTCCACTACATATGAATGCAAAGGCAGCCATGCTGATCGTTTTCCGTCACAGGTGCACTATAACTCTCACAATAAGTGTGTTACTAGTTAATTCACAAAGATGGTTAAAATCCTCAGGAGGTCCATCTCAAACCAGGGGCTTGATGAATATACTTCTGCTCCACTCAGGGTCATAATCTAAACCAGTTGAACCATCAGTTTAGCTCTCTGAGGATAATCAATCAAGTTGAAGCTTGAAACTACACAGCAGTTGGAAAGTAGTGTCGCGCAAGCTGAGCCTTCAGTGTCGAGTCAGGTTTGATCATTGTAGGATAATTGTAACAAATGTGACGCAGCAAACACAAATTGCTTTGTAGTCATTCCACACGCCCTACACAATACACATGCATCAGTACTTCCAGGTCTTAGGTCATTTCTAGCGCCAGGGTCTCAATAATAAAGTATGTAGTTCTATGACGCTGTAAAGTACCGTGGCATCATGGCAGTTGTCTAGCTGATGCGACTCAGGCAGATGTCATGCTTACGAACCAGATAATGTGGGAACCTTTTATTCACATACCACTTATTCACGTTTATTCATGTTAGGTCATTTCATTCCAAAGAAATGGCCTGAAGTATCATAGC
>NC_044069.1:20674696-20677196 GCF_902167405.1 Gadus morhua
CTGAAACGCAGTGAGGAGGCGGCTCGTGCCATGCGTGTTGTTGTTGTGCACGCACGGGCGCGCGCGCGTGTGTGTGTCTGTGTGTTCGTCAGAGAGTGAGCCAATCTGTGTGTGAAGCGTGTGTGTGTGTGTGTTTTGTGTCAGGGCGCCTGCATACACAAGCATTTAAACGATATTCATGTTAACGATATTAACATGAATCTCACGACCCATCAGATTGTCTGGCAAATTAAAATGCCCCGAAGATGTACACGATACAACATGACTCTAATCCTACATTTTATGTATATAAATATATATATATATATATATATATATATATATATATATATATATATATATACATATGTATCTATATAGATATGTAAATGTAGGCTACCTCTAGCCAAGATCACCGTTCATATAAAACACCATTTGACTAATTTAGTGTACCAAGAATGTGTGTGTGTGTATGTGTGTGTATGTGTGTGTGTGCATGTGCATGCGTGCGGATCTGCGTGCGTGTGTATGTCATGCAAAAAAGTACGACAACCCTGTGCCTGTAAATGCTACTGCGCAGCAGGCTCAAAGTCAGGGGACTTTAGCCAAGCAGTTACCTGTACTCTGAATGAGCGCTTGTATCGTGGATGTAAAACAGAGATGCCTCGATATAGTTTATCCCTTGAGATAGAAGTACTGGTGTTGCCCCCCACCCCCACGCCGATGCACTGAGTATTAGCCATGATCCAGATACACTTGCTTTCGTGGTCCGCTGGTAAACCGCTACGTACTGTCTCTCTTGATATGGGAAGTGTTGTTAACGTTTCTTCATGCTGTAGCCCACTGTTGCAAATAGACAACATATTCACATGCAGATGTTATGTTTCTTAGAACCAAGATCGGAAACGTGTTTGGCCACGAGGAAATATTGGTTTGTTCTGAAGCTGTTAGGAAACGTATGTGTCACACAGCATAGTGGAAGAATGAGAGATTAATCATTCTTGTTTAGATTTTAATCTGTGAAAGTTTTTTGGACTAATTACTTGTTTTAACACTGTTAATTATACAGTGTATTAATTGTTTTAACAAAGTAAAAAAAAAAAACATTCACCATACAAGAAGGTTTTAACTTTGCCAAAAATCAGGCAATTGCTTCAGGTGAAACACCTTTAGTTGTTCCTTTTATAGTGGAATTGAGTGGATTAATACATGTATACATTGATGCTATGTTTATCTGATATGAGCTATGCTGTGCTTATGTGAAAGTGAGACATGGAATGTTTTCCACTTAAAGATATGGCCTCCAATTGAGTGTCAGGACAGGCCCCTGAAACTGGGGGTGAAACATAAGAAAAGAAAGGTGTTTTGTGCTCTTAACCCTTAGGGCCAATTTACATTTTGTGTTAGTGTATTCTTGAGGTTAATAGTGATGGATAGTTGGATAAGACGAAGGCAATACGTAGGTTCAAGAACAATGCTGAGCTGGCCCGGCAGTAACCTAAGGTTCGCATTTTATAAATCCAGTTAAGTTGGCTTGTGAAAAATCCAACTTCATTTCACCTTTTGCACTTATTCGTGGTCAATAATTAATGGAAACACAAAATTTATGTCAGTTTAGGCGTGTTATAAAAGTGATCGAGAAATATCACTTTTAAAAAGAAAAGACTCAGACTTTCCTTCCCCTTTCCATGTAGAAAACAGAAAATGAGATCTTCTCCTTTCTAAATGGTAGGCCTACACTACTATAGAGCTTCAAAAAAAAATGTATGCCATTTTGTGATGAGTTGTAGGAATGTAAGATCCTAAATAAACATTGATATACCTTCCCCTAGGCTAATCAAAACTTTGTTTTGTCACATCTCACAATCATATCACCATTAATTACTTATTGATCAAAATATTATTGCTACCAATAAAATTCCTAAACTCTCATGCTCTTCGGGAGGGTTTCGCATCGTGTCTTGCAGATTACAGGCCGCCATCTTGATACTTTTTCAGCATTTAATAACCTCTTATTGATCTGCTCCAAAATGATTAGAAGTAAAACAGCTTGGTTCTTGGGTGCGCGGCACTTTTGCATTATTGTTCTAGAATTGGTGGTTATAAAATACCAAGATGGCGGCTAAGGATGTACTTCAAGACCTTCAGATCACATGCTTGAAACCCTCCAATTGTGACGTTGCTGCCACCCTGTGGTTGAATATTTAAGACAGCATATTACAAAACCAATTTTTTTTTGTTTTCTCTTTAACAGACATGTCTTTAAGATTGTGACACTAATGTCGGTTAGGGTTTGGCTAACATTCCCACTGCGACTAATATTGATAACTCTGTTGGAGGTAATTCCCACATCTGCTATAGCAAATTAAATCGTAGACCATCAAAATATCCCAATCCTTAATACGTGTAGTCAGGCCCTAATTAACCCATTAGGGTTTCCCTATTAGAAGGAGCGCCATATTTAGATAAAATTTTCTTGAAAAGCAGCAACAATTCATTTTGACCGTGACTCATCATCAGC
>NC_044069.1:20682196-20714696 GCF_902167405.1 Gadus morhua
ATCAGAATCAGAGATCATTTTATGGTTCTTGTGTGCGTCCTTCTGGGTTTCCTCCCAATATGACGTTAATGTGACATGTGTCGCTTTTAATTCCTTTAACTCTCATGAACGACCCCCAACAGGACAACAACCACACAGTCCTGGTGGTCGTTTCCTTCTTAACCTCTCTGCTGGCTTTATTACAACCTCTGTTACCAATATCATTTGCCAAAGAATATGTAGCAGCCATAACCATATAAATATAGCACTGCTCTTCTGAAAGACAAAAGTGCTACTGCCATAGAAGCTCTTCTGAAGAACAGGTACAGAAGGTTGTTTTGACCACTAATATCGTGTTGAATGAGGGAAGCCAGCCCAGATGGTCACGATGGCTTGGCCAAACTGAACAGTTTAGTCGTTGTTGCTATATCAACTTTACACTTGCATATTCCCTTCCACATGTTTGTTATATTTACGTTATTAATTGTGTTCTGCCCAGTCTATTACCCCCACAATAGATCAATAGATAGATAGATAGATAGATAGATATATAGATAGATAGATAGATAGATAGATAGATAGATAGATAGATAGATAGATAGATAGATAGATAGATAGATAGATAGATAGATAGATAGATAGATAGATAGATAGATAGATAGATAGATAGATAGATAGAGAGTTAAATAGAGAGTTAGATAGATTGATAGATGGATGGATGGATGGATGGATGGATGGATGGATGGATGGATGGATGGATGGATGGATGGATGGATGGATGGATGGATGGATGGATGGATGGATGGATGGATGGATGGATGGATGGATGGATGGATGGATGCATAGAGACATTTATGAATAATAAAAATAATACTTTATTTTACTTAACAACAACCAAACAATGTAAATGATATCAATAGGAGGGAAAAATCCACCAATCATAATACAGAGAGTGCACAGGGTTCTCATGAGGCTAGGTAAAGTGGTTTATAAGTAATCTCCTCAGCAAACGGATTATCACAGCAGACTGTGATTTATTGACAAACTATCAATAGCATGTAGGACAGATCCAGCATCAACACATTGCTGCATCAGAAATATGACACTGTACCCACGGAGAGAATCACTTTCTCTCTCCTATGCTAGGCTATCTTCTAAAATATTCAATAAAGAAGTAATATTAAATTCTTTGTAATTCAGGACACTGTGCATAAACAGTCACTTATTTGTTGTCTATTCAGTGCCAGACAAAGTGTTCAGAACAGATACTTAAAAAAAAAAAAACATATGTATATATATAAATAGAAGAGAAATAAACAAAAACGTATATGTAAAAACCTTGATTTCTTTCATTCTTATACTTCCTGTGCTACTTCTTCATCATATTCTGAGACACACATGTTTGTCAATCTAGATATTATGTTTTTGTTGTTGTATGATGTACCTAAATCCTATTTGAAAAAAAATTCTGGTGTTAAGAGGTTATATCACTGTGGAAGAGATTACATTCAACAAAGGCAGATTACAGGAAGAGATTATATTGCTTTTATTCAAATTATTATCTTGTGAAATTTGTTTGTAAAATGTTATTTGAAGGTTTGCCAACTGAAACAATAGTCTGGTGCATCAAGTCCTTCCAAAGTAAATGGAACTTCCTCCCTTGGCATTTGGTCATTTCCTGTCCATGTTTACTTTTGTTTATTTATTCCTTAGCCATAAATAATCTCACCAGTAATAGATCTGCATGACATTGACAAAATAAACATCCCAATATTTTCATCAATATGATGACGCTATGTGTTGCTGTAGTATTAGTTGTAAAGTAAGTTATAAATCACAGAGTCTTATAAATAAATTTGATTACTTATTGTCATTCAGTGTTTAGAATACTGAATGGAGAGATATCATGTTATTACTATAACCTAAATTCCACACATTTGATTCCACCTAATGACCCTTTGACAATGGTATTAAACTAGGTGCTTACACACTTTAGCATAATAGCCTTCCTCTATATGCTAGAGGTCTTGATGACGACAACAATCACAGAATCACTCAAATGAATGATGCCAATTAAGGATATCACTTGGTATAATTACTAGAGCAAGTGACAACACACAAGGACAGCCAGGGAAACGGAGTGGGAATTGGGATAGAAATCCAACGCATTGATATAGCATTGAAGCATAAAAAAACCAACAGTTGAGAGATATGTGTCCTCACTATTTTAGAGCAACAGAGGACAGAAATAATAATGATATTGATTCTATCGACGATACTCTTAAGACCAGGATTTGTATTAGCATCCAAACGAAGCAACTGTTAAACATAATATAAATATACACGATTCAAACCTAATTTCAACCCCCAAATGTAAATCCACCCATTAGTTGCCTGTTACACTATAATCCAGATCTGTTCTCCTCTTTTGACCCTCTGTCATTATATCTGCCAGGGGGGCTTTGAACTGACAGCCTCATGACTGGACCTCGCTATAAATATCACTGCTTCTCCATAGAACCTGTCGCTCTCTACCCCTCACCTCATGGCAACCATCTCTCTCTCTCTCTCTCTCTCTCTCTCTCTCTCTCTCTCTCTCTCTCTCTCTCTCTCTCTCTCTCTCTCTCTCTCTCTCTCTCTCTCTCTCTCTCTCTCTCTCTCTCTCTCTCTCTCTCTCTCTCTCTCTCTCTCTCTCTCTCTCTCTACACACACACACTATCCCTTGATTGGATTGGAAATAAATGGTTGCGAGCTAAGAAATGTAAATATGTGATGACTCATGGCTTTGCCTGGAAGAGCTGAGGTCATCATGATGCACCATAAGCCTATTGCACATGGCCAACCTAAAGTCATACAGGGGAACTCCAATATGGAGACCCTTTTGATGACAATATGTAAGAACAAGGGAAGAACCAAAAAAATATACACACTATACACACAAACATCAATGTGCACAACTGGAACTCGTATATTTCATTAAACTGTTACATAGGTGAAACTATAGTATACATAGTGGCACATAGAACGTGACATACTTAGTGTGGGGACAATATGAGAAATACTACTGCAATACTATCAAAGATAAGATGGAGTTGTACTACTACTACTACTACTACTGCTATACAACAGCAGTCAGCTGTGCCATGTCTTATGATATGCAAAGCAAGGAGAAGCAGTGGAGAGCAGTGCCACAGACCTGTCTGCATCCATAACACATGTAACGTTTAGCCTTTAAAGGCCGCGGGCAGACCGAACCCACTGGCCTGAGGGCAGGCGGTTTGCACTGTTCCTCTGCCCTGAACATGTTGTTAATGCCTCACGCGACTGCAGCTGGCATTTGGATTCTTTCAAATGTAAAGTATACATTCACTCCCCAATGGGTCATTCCCACCAGAAGTCCCCTTGGCAAAGCAGCACCCAAAGGCCAAAGCTGGGTACAGAGAGAGTGCAGGCATGGTGCATGAGTTAGCTTCCCCAATCAGTCCCCTTCCCAGAAGAGTCCCCTTTGTTGCCCGTATTGTTATCCAGGGGCAGACGGATTTTCAGTTCACAGCTCAATAATAATACTTGATAATAATGATCATTTAAATCCTTACAACTGTCTGTTTGCTAAGGTGACGGATAGACCAGCCCGGAAAGTGGAAGGAGGCATATTCTTCGTAAGTATGTCACCTCATTAACCCACTCCTCCCACCCACCCACCACCACCACCGCCGCCCGAACATTGCCACTTACAGTGGGGGTCAAAGGCTGTTTTTCCCAGGCTTAGATCAGCACGCCCCCCCCCCCCTCACCCGTTCATTCACCCTTCCTTTGGTGTTCTGCTTGACCTCACAGCATGACGACGCACCCCATAAATAAGCACCGCCACCGTCCACCTCGGAGTCGATATCGATACGCTGTCTCCTTCTCTCTCTTGCGTTTTTATGGTTTACGGGAAACGCTGGTGCTGCTAGCGGCAGCCTGCGTCCCCGCGACGTCAACACAGTGAGCCAGGGTGAATGTGAGACCCTCCAGATGGGCTCTGAACCCTACACACGGACTGCCCTGCCGGGACACAGCCGCGTCCGCAGGGCGGTGGACAAGCTGCTGAACCCCCCCCCCCCCCCCGTCCCAAACGACCAGCCCGTCCCCAAGAGTAAAATATAATATAACTGCTGATATTCAAGGGACATAACGGTCAATTGACGTCTCTTGTATTAAATCTGACTATGGATATTTATTAGAATATGAATATGAATTATATTTTTCCATAGATTTGTATTCATATGTATATAGAGATGATTTTATTATACTGGTATGTGCAGTTGATAGCTGCCGTGCTGCCGAGTTTTGAGTTTTTTTATTATGAAATTACATAACAGCTAATCAAATATCATCTTAACTGATCTAATCAAATGAATGTTCAGTTGAGAAATCTGTAATAACAGTTAATTCGAGTGGATCTTCCCCATGTTGAGTCTATCAATGTTTCATAAAATTGACACCAAATATATTTTGTTACAGCCCTCCCATGTTATTTTCTCCGCTCTCTCAAACCCACTCCAAAGCCATCTGATTTGTATATGGTATAAACAACCTTTAGCTATTTCTCTGTTTTGTAAATACTGTTAAAGGTACCGGCACACAGGCAGTATATCAAGCATATCTATCAATATTTATATCATTGATACTCAACAGAAACCTCTATAAGGTTTGCGAGCTGCACTGTGTGTTAGGCACCATGAGAGGTGCGCAGCAACAGGGTGCGTGGTCGTTTTGGGAGGTCGGGACGTGGGATGCAGAGGAACGAAAGGCAGCTTGAGCTTACTGCTGCGTGCAGATACACGCATTCATACGCCTTCAGAGCCATAAACATAAATGACATACAACGATGCATACATTCACACACACACACACACACACACACACACACACACACACACACACACACACACACACACACACACACACACACACACGCACACATGCAACCATGCATACATGGATACCATATATACATTGAAATCCTACGTACAAATTAAAAAATACATGCAATCACACACATACACAAACACACACTAATATAATCATAATCCTTCCCGCAGGGATTCATATTAGCCTTGCCTCTAGTTCTTGCCAACCAGCCAATAACCTTCCTCCTGGGAGTGCAGCTTTGCCCTGGATTGGCTGCCCTGTATGGCATGCAAGACATCCCCGCCCCCCCCTTACGCCTACGAGAAACATTGGGTCCCCCCCTAACCACCCCCATGCTATTTATAATAGTTCATATGAATACATGGAGGGGTGTATTGTAAAGGTTAGGCATTAGGCCCACAATCACATGTTGAACTGTTAGGAGAACCAGATATGTCCTATTTGTAACGGCATGGCCTTTGCTTAATGCACACACCGGCTAACACACATGGGGACGCGCACGCACGCACACACACAGGCTGACACCCACGGCGATGCGCACGCACGCTCACAAACCCTCACCCAGTCAGCATGGTGTTGAATTACATGGATCTGGTTTACACATCAACAAGTCCAAGACGCACACACACACTAAACACACCACACATACCACACTAACACACACTAGGGATGGGCAAAATGATTCTTTTCCGGGAATCAGTTCTTTCAGTTCAGTTCACTATAACGATTCGTTCGTTTGATTCGTTCGTTACGTCAGATTACGTCATTTGACAGGGAATCTCACAGTTGTCTGCCCCCCCCGCGAGACGGTCCTGAGCATAATCTAAACGACTTCTAGGCTCTACCCTCCGTGAAAATCCACAAGATAGAATATATTGTATAGCCATACGTCCCACCAATATTTATACCATATTTATACCACTCTCTATATGTCATTCATGGTTTTATATTTATAAAAAATTGTACTTTACATTTAATTCTTCATTATTCAGGCATTACAGAACTTTCATGGTCATAAATAAAAGATACGAACTGCAGTTTAATTTCTTTGTTTGTTCTTGAATTGACGTAGAATGGAGCAAAGACTCCTGGGATTGGGAAATGCGTTTATCCAATAAACAGATGGAGGTCAAGTCTATTTTCGGAAATGTAGGGGGATATATGTGTGGCCCCATGTCGAATGGCATGACCCAAGACACGAGAAAAGACAGAGAAAGCGTGCAAATTCGACGGTACCACCTTGTCATTTGTTTACCCAGGTGCCATGACAACACCATTGCAACCTCTCATTGGCTGAATCTTTGAGAACGTTGTAGACTCAATCAATATAAGGTTGCGGGGAGACGAAGCTCTGTTCGTTTGTATATTTTATTTACGTGACCATATTTTTGTTTTATGTTAAAAAAAAGAATCAGAGAACCAGTTCTCTTGTTTTGGGGAACCAGTTCTTGTCGTTCACCTTCGGGATTCGTTTGTTGTGAACGAATCGGTCGCGACCGACTCATCCCTTACACACGCACACCACACAGGCACGCACGCATGCATATACACACATACACACAAATAGTGGCAAAACATAAAAACTGCAGGTGGTGCAATGTACAATCAAGCTAAATGTTTGCACACAAAAAAAATTATCTTGAAATACTAACAAAGTTGGAGTCAGTAAAGAAAATGTTTAACTTATCGTGGATTCGACCTGGAGACGGTTAATTCATTCCATGGCCAGACAGAGGTAGTCATGAATACGATTAAGATGATGGAAGTGACTTCATGTAGCTGCTGACTCATAATCCTATTACCAAGTGGTCGTTGCACCCAAGGGTGCAACGACCACTTATACAACCCGTGGAATGTAACACACTTATTGAGGTGCTGTCTAAAGTATTTCAAAGTTCACAATTGCTTTCAAACCAACTTTTCCTGATTTTTTTGATCGAAATGGACTGTTGACAAGGTAAAACTGGCAGGTGTGAAAAGTGTGTTATGCGAGAAGCCCCCTGGTTTGATTGGGTGGAAACATCCAGAGAATGAAGCGCTCCGCTTTCTCCAGTCCAGTGTATGCATTTCTTGGCTCAGGGCTCATTTTCAGGGCTGCAATCACTTCCAGCCACCAAACACCGTACTCACAGCGGCCCAAAGCCTGCCCACCGTCAGCTCCCACAACAGCATCCGTGTGCATGGATGATATAGAAAGACCATCGTACATGCGCGAGTTGGTAGTCATGAACAGTGTACAGTCAACTAATGTTGACTGTGCATTCATCAGATGAGTACCTATTGTTTTTATAAGTGGTGGCTTTAATTTCATCTTCTACATTCTCAATGATTACACTGCACGGCTTTGCTTAGGCTTTGACGATGTTGTCCTTTTCCTTTTGCATTGAGTTTTTTATAATTTTTTTCAGCACCAACAAATACGCTGTCCTCTTCGGAATGCCCTTGGTTCACTCTGTCTTGGTTTGGATGGACATCGCTGACCTCCATGCACCTGTTTTCTCTCATGTGTTCTGTCCATGTTGTGTTCTGCTCTCTGCTCTCCCCAGCCCAAGCCGGAGAACGCGGTGACGGTGGCCGTCTCCTCGCGGGTCCTGTTCCGCACCGAGCGCGAGCAGCAGGTCTTTGACGAGCAGGGCATCGAGGAGTACCTGCGCTTCCAGGTGGAGCACGAGAACGAACACTTCCCCACGGGCCCCGCCTTCCCCTTCGTCAAGGTCAGAGGTCACGCAGTTTGCCCCCCTCCCCCAGTTGGTTTTTGCACGTTTTGTCCTTCTGCAGGCTTATAGGATGCCTTTTTATAGAGGTGTCCTCTGCGGACTGCGGTCAAGCTAGCCAAACCTCGCAAGCCTGTGGTCAAGCCAGCCCTCCCTAAATTTGAAGTGCACGTGTATTATATTCTTTTTGGCAAATCCATTGACAATGCCAAGCACGGGCTGACATGGATGAGTGAACGTCTTTTCACACGTGCCTACGGCCAGTTTTAAAAATAAGGAGTAAACCAGGGTATATACCACAAATGTAGTGCCTACACTGACACAAAATCAAGCATATTTTTTAACTTCTTTTGCATGATCTAGGTTCTGCTGTATAAGAAAAAAACACATTCTATGGTGACTTATAAAGCAGAACCGCAGTAAACAGAGTTCAAATAATCAAATGACTTAAATGACTCGATTTTTTTATCATAAATCACTGAGAGCTAGTCACTTTGCAAGCACAGACAGATTTGGTAGTGACACAGCCGTTAACTTATTTTTGCAAGCAGCTCATTGTTTTCCACCAGGCTTGTTTATTTGACACATTAATGAATTGATCTTATTCATATCACACATCAAAAGGAAATGCCATCAAGCCTGTAACTTCAAGTTCCAATCATAATTTATTGATACTCCTACTCATAATCCAGCCCCATACAGACAGCCCTTCCCCGAGTGCTGCCAAGGCAACGACCCCTCATCTGTTTGAGGTCGATCCTAATCCTCAGTGTGTATCGACAATTTCTGTTATTGACTGCAGTGAAAGCCCTACTGTCCAAAAGCACCTCCCCCCACTCCTCCCCCATATTGTTTTGGCCAACTGTTGCCACGGGCCAATGGTGGTGGCGCCTTTTAAAGGAAACAGGCCATTCAAGTATACTAAAATGATAAATTAGGAGGCCATAGCCCTACAGGAAGTGATCTAACGACTAAGTGACTTAGAGGTCAAGGATACTTGCACTTAACAAACCTGATCCTCAGAAATGCGTCTTGGAGCGGTAGGGTGTACTTTAGGTCTGGGACGAATGGTAGCTCGAAATCGTGCCAGCGAGCCGCTGGGTGAGGCGCGTGAGATGGAGAGTATACTGAGGCTTTGTTAGTAACTACAAAATAGATTGTCCTTTAGGCCCTCTTTCATATAAAAGAGACCCCATTTCTCTAGCTCATACCCAAGTGCGCTACACCACTAGATAACCCACACCTTCCATCACGTCCTGTTTGGATAGCTAGAGCATCCAAGGCATTATTATAGACATGATTTTAGTAGAGTGCAATGCGCCCATTCATAAAGAAGTTGAACCCTCTCATTTTGGACTGCGACGGGGGGCTGGCTGTCATCCCTGGGCTGCGGTAATGTGAATTATGTGTTTACTCATTAAGATCGTTTGAATAGATTCCACATTCATGACTGTAGTGCACTATTACAGTGATAAATCTTTCTGTCCGTGGGGGGGGGTTCTTGCTTGTGCAATTTTAACTACACAAATATAAAAAAAAGGATGAAGTGCTAAACAACATTGTCAAAATAACAACTGAGACAAGAACAGTCAAAGAATTTGAGCAATTGTATCTTTTAAAATATTAAAAAAGAAAGATTATTGTTTTTGGGACGACATAGTTAAGGCGGCAGGCGTGTGTTGCGTCTAAGTTGTAAAGTGCTGGTTTGCAGAAACGTACAAATAGCTCTGTTTGTTCCTAGCGACAGGGTTGGGGGGGTCCTACGAGGACGACTCTGTGCAAAGGGACTTGCCACACAAATGTGTCCTCACCATGAGGTGCAGGTACTGCGGAAACAGATCTCTTGCTGATGAAGATGTTGTGTCTTCTTACCCACAAGGCTTTGGAGGCGGTGAACGTGCGCCTGCGGGAGCTGTACCCTCAGAGCGAGGAGCTGTTCGACATCGTTCTGGTCACGTACAACCACGCCCACGTGGGGGTCCGCCTTATTAACACCATCAACCACCACAGTGAGTCGACACTACACACTCACACACACACACACACACATTCACACGCACACACATGCACACACACACACACGCACACACACACACACACACACACACACACGCAACCACACTCACACACACACACACGCACACACACACGCACGCACGCACGCAGACACACACACAAACACAGGCATATACACGCACACACACGCACACACACACACACACACGCAACCACACTCACACACACACACACACACACACACACACACACACACACACACACACACACACACACGGTGTATCATCCATGTGGATGCTTTTTATAGTCACCTTGCTGTATTGTGACCTTGTCGTTTGCGTGACGGTGGCCGGTTTCTGGTTTCCATGAGGCCTGGGGGGTAACGCAAAACCAGCCTGGAAACAAGAGTGTGGGACTGTGTGGTGATGATGTATGAACAGCTGACCGTGCACTCCGTCCTTCGGGGTGAACCTCTGTTGACTGTCGGTTCCTGGTTTCCGTCGCCGACCAGCTGCAGCTTCACAAATATCTCCCAGGACAGCGAGAGGAAAGCGGAAGGAGAGAGAGAAGGGCCACAACAAAGGCAGCTCAGAGCAGAGGAGCCAGCAGAGTACAGTGTGTTCCGGAACGTTCCCTGGTTCTCTGTGGAAGGCGGCCCCACCAATTTCACTTCCGACTCCTGACCTTGCGGCAACCAGCCTCACAAAGGAGAACTGGTGAAACGATGAGGCACAGAATCATAGAGGATCAAAGAATGAAAATGGCTAGCATGGCAGAAGCTAGTGTTAGCTAATTCTGTCTTTGCATTCAAGATCTTTTTTTCTTCTAACACAACACAAGATAATGAGAATACTTTTCCTCTTTGTTCGTTCACATTGAGATTCCCAGGCATGGTGGAAATCATCAAAGCAGTGGTGCTGCTTGTCGTGGCGATTCCTTTACCAGATACTGAATCTAGGGCAGATGAGATTTCCAAATGCAAAAAACACACAATACTTGTGGACAATTATGGTTACCTATATTTGTGATAATAGTACACGTTCTCTCTCACATCAAATAAAACCCAAGATGACATGATGTCGTGCCATTAAATCACCATCAGCCACGACAGGAAATAGGCCGACGGACAATGATATAATTCAAAGTACAGCCGTTAACGTTATGTAATGTATTCACATTAGAGGCAATTTGTTATGTGTGATTTATCACAGCCACAGCCTCCATAATGTGCAATGGAGAACGCAAGGTGACATTCTGGATCCTACACTCTGGAGATGAGAATGCACATTAGGACATTAGGACACATGAGTCTGCTGTACCACTGGCCATAGTAATGTTCTCTATGTCTATAGAGAAGTAGTTGCAGCAATTTTTGGCCAAAGTTTTAGTTGAGGAATAGTAGGCCAGGAAACCCACGACTATTAGCAGAGTAGTATTAGCTGACATCTCTGTATCGTTGTATGTTCTGCTCTACCACTCTGATACTCCTCGTCTGCTCCACTACTGCTCTTCTCAACCAGAAACATCAATCCTGTACAGACGCATTTGAACAACACTGAGAAAGTTTTGAGGACTATAACCCAATAACAACAAGACAGCTTACACACAAACATAGCATATTGCCAAGAGTCAACGGGTCAGCAACAGCTCAGCAGCAGAGCTCTGGGACTGTGCATGTACACAGAAGACCACACACACCTTTTCCTGTGGGTATCTTCCCTTCAGTCCGGGACGGTCCCATGAAGGAAAACATTGTTTTAAACCATACTGTTCTTGTGCTCTGGCTTTGATATGGGCCTGGGAGCGGCGTGTTCTCGCCGTGCACCCCGGGCACCGTGGGTCCGATACTTATTACCATGCCTCTCATCCGCCGGTCGAATGCATACATAAATAAACAAGGCATGTCACGTCGGCCGAGGAAGAGAAGGACCCCAGCGGAGGGGAGATGAGAAGACAGTGGGGGTGGGGTGGGGTGGGGTGGGGTGGGGGGGGGGGGGGGGGGGGGGCAGTAGCGGAGGAGGAAGGGAACATCTCTCCGGAGCTTCTCCCACGCCACCGAGCCCAGGACTTCAAGGACACCAGGGTTCCCTGAGGTTGAAGGAAGAGGCCAAGCAGGACAGACACGCACGAGCAGACCGTGAGCAACCGAGCCAAAGTGAACCGTCCGCATTCATGGATCATCTGAGGCTCTCAGGCTCCTTCATTGATCCTTAAGACATCTGAAAGGTCGGGGGGGGGGGGGGTTATTGTCTCGAGGAACATGTCCAATTCATCTACCTTTTTATCCGTCCCTCCTTTTTGCTCTGATGAATCTATGTTTGTGGATCTATGCTTCTGATCTGGCCTATATCTACCTGCCTTGTTTTAAGTCGTCTCGGATCCTTCTTCTTCCTCCCAGTTCTTCTACTCCGCCTGCCCCCTTTAAAAATAAAAAATAAATAATCCTCTTTGCGGCTTTCCCATCTCTTTTCATGTCAGTCACTCAATCATTGGCCTCCTGTCGTCAGCCAGGGACAAGGGATTCTTCTACCTCCGTCTGTCGCACGCTCTAACAAGCCACCCACCGACTCAAGCATTCATCCAGCTCTTCCAACCCACCCCCACACACATCATTCTCTCTGCAGCCCATATATTCACATTCAATGTAGGGGATTTTGCTGACGCTTTTATGCAAAGCGAATCGCAACCATAATCCACACATGCCACACTGCCGCCAATATCTACATACCTTATTACCCATCATGCATGGTGTAACCTGTCATGTACTTCATTACACGTCATGCAATGACTTACCCATCTCGTACCATGTTATCTGTCATGGACCTCATTACCTATCATGCACTGTGTTACATGCTGTGTATCCCATCATACACACAATACCCATGATGCACCCCACTACCCGTCCCACGCTCATAAAGCGCCACCCCTTTAATCCAACGTGCCCTCGTGTCCCCCCCCCCCCCCCCCCCTTGAGTGAGTAAGTGTGCTGCTGCACTCCCCAACCCCATCACACCACCGGCCCCCACCCGGGAAACTAGAGACACTCTTTCCCATCAGTCTTAATACCGTCTTAACACTTGGCAACCCCCACCAGCTTCTCTTCACGTCTACACACACACACGCACGCATGCAGACACGCAGACACACACGCATACATACTCCTCTACCTCACTTCAGGGATCGTTCTCGATTTCACCCTTCTCTCTATCCACCCTTCACGCACACACCGCCCCTCCCCATTACCACTTACAGCCGTTACCCTGCCAGGGTTCATGGAGGAGATTTCTTGATTATTTTTGTCAAGCCATCAATCAACATACATTGAGTAGCCATTGATCAATAGGAGTGCTTGGTTGTTTCTGTTTGCAGTGCTTTAGTACACTTCCCTGGAAGGAGGTTGTACTGCTTCACAGCAGGTGATGCATTCTGCGTTTTAGAATAACGAAGAGACACAGGCCTATACTGGGGAACACTGGGGAAACAATGGACAACTGAATTGGAAAATAAAGGCCAAAAAGACAACAGACCGCAACTAGGTTGAGGATATTTAAAGTCATATAACATGACTTTATGATCTTACCAATGATTCATATTGAATGATACATTCGTGTACAGTATTTATTTTGACTTCCAAAATGTAACTGAACACTTTATTGAAGGTGTAAAAAATCATGAAAATTCTGTAAAATCAGTGTTTCACTGCTAAACCTTTATTATCATCACATTTGAAGGTTTTCGATCATTCAGGAAAATCTCTGAAATAATAGTGGTTCTCTGCTATGGTTTTTGTGCCATCACTTTATTGAAGGTATTTGATCGTAGTAATTATGAAATATCTGTAAAAAAAGTGTAAGAAACTTTAATTATTTTACAATCATTTTACAGTTTCTGTTTGTGAAATCAAGCAGAGAAGCCCTAAAGGACAGTGGTGGTTGTCTGGGTATCCTGAACGCAGTGGCGGGCCGTTCTATTAGGCAAACCAGGCATTTGCCTGGAGCCCCGGGCCCCATAGAAGGCTTTTGGGGCCCCTAAATTTTTTATTTTTTTTTATTTTTTACCTTTATTTTTCCCGATAAAACATTAAGAACAGCTTCTTATTTACAATATTGATCTGGTCAAGAGGGCCCCAATGCATATATTTTGTCCCCATATTTATTATTTTTATAAAAATCTCTTCACAATAGTAGCATCGGGATGTCTAATTACTCATGTTTTGACGATCTTTCCGTTCCGTTTCCATGTTACGCGCATCACGCTCATCACGCGTGTGCGGAAATTATGTCAAATTCAAAACAGTAAGCGGTAAGAGAGAGAGAGAGAAATCGAGTGAGACATAAATCGAGTGAAACATAAAGCGATCGTACGAAAGCGGGTCACATAAAAAGAAGAAGAAAGACCAAAGGCAGGACTTTCTTTCAAAGCTGCCGAAGCTATTCAGCTGTTTTACAGCCACCGCAGTGGCAGCGGGACCGTGGGCGGATCAAGAGCAGCCGTCAACGTTGTTTGCTGTCACGTTACTGCTCCTTTCATTCCAAGTGTCTCTGGCTCAGCCAGCAGCGATGCTAATGACGTGTGTCAACAAACTGAATATTTCTCACTCTCCTTCTTCCACTTCGGTTATTGAAATTGATGACAATAACGATAACAATGACTGCGAGACACATATTCTTGTGGATGACCCAGCACTCTGGCCCAAGCTGCTTTGTCTTTGGCAGGTGCACACATATTCTTGTGGATGACCCAGCACTCTGGCCCAAGGGCCGCAGATTCACAAAAGCATACTATTACATAGTAATGAAAAATGGTGAGAGGGTGAACAGGTCTTGGTTAGTCTACAGTGAAAGTGCAGACCGTGTTTTTTGCTTTTGTTGTTGCCTTTCTGGAAAACAAAAACAACTGAGTGAGGAAGGATTTAAAGACTAGAATAACCTTGCAATGCATCTAATCAACCATGAAAGGTCTGAAGAGCACAGGTAATATAGTTATAGCTGGAAAGAGCTATCAGTGGGTTTCCAGTAGTGGTTTCCAGTAGCTCACAGCAGATAGCTGCTGTGAGCTACTGGAAACCCTCAAGTAAATGAGGACTTAAGGTTAACAGTCAGTGTAACGTGTCAACATAACTAATCTTATTGTTTTGTATGTTATTCTCAATTTGTAAATAGATAATTAACATTTGCATGAAAGAAGGATAGTGACTTTTGTTCATCCCTTGTATGGAGTATCTCATTATGCGGTATAAGGTACTGAGACCGGTAGATGCAGGGGCCCCCAAATGACTGTTCGCCTGGAGCCCCCAAAGGGCTAAGTTCGCCACTGCCTGAACGATCCCACAAATAAAGCTTTGAAAGTTAAGTCTTAAAAAGAAAAAATGCCCTGATTGGCCGGAAATGAGCTGGGTAACTTCTAAACTGCGCTGACAACTGGAAAATATATTCTCATGAAGCATTTCACTCACTTACCTACAGCGTTTTTAGTGATGTCATCTTTCTAATAAATGATTGTTTAGGGTAATAATTGCTATAATAAAAAATATATTTTTTCTTCAATCCTAGACCTGTTTATTGAGAGGTTCTGCATGACCGGAGGAACCAGTCCTATTGGCTACCTGAAGGCATTCCACACCAACCTCTACCTATCAGCAGACGCTGACAAGGTCAGAGAGGCCCTGGCTGAAGGTGAGACCCAAACCATACACATGCACTCTCTCACTCACTCCATCACTCCAACACTCCAACACAGACACACACACACACAGAGACATACACATTTGTTTGTCTGGCTAAATCACATTCCATACAATTGAGCTATTCGCTGACGCATCACTATATACTTAAAATTTGATTTCTATGTATTATAGCTTTTCTCATGCATTATTCATCTACATCTAAGGCATTCCCTACCTGGTGTAGGAGTTTGTTTAATAGTTTGGTTTATAATAAGAATAATACCAGTTATATTTGTTTTAGTGCTGTGATTATTTACAGAATTAATACTTGTGCGAGTAGTATGTACTCGTGGTAGTTGTAGAAGTCTATTTTCTGTTGCATGAAGTGAATAGAACTCAGCGCACAAGGTGACATCAGAGATACCGTCAGGACTAATCTGGTGCAGAAGCTCAACGGTGCTTAGTGCTACAGCATGCCTCATAGCAGAGAGAGAGAGAGGGGGAGAGAGAGAGAGAGAGAGAGAGAGAGAGAGAGAGAGAGAGAGAGAGAGAGAGAGAGAGAGAGAGAGAGAGAGAGAGGGAGATTGTCCCTGTTGTTTTACTTCAAAGCACTTCATCATGAACGAGGAGGGTATTTTGGCGCGGCCTGCTTGAGCGGTGTGATGAGGATTACGGTGTTAAGTGTTTCCCTGCCATTAAAACCAGGAACGGATGAACATAAAAGCATTTCTATGAATAGGACCATTATTATTTCACCTCTACTGGGAATACAGTAATAATAACTCATAATAATGAATTTGAGGCTTGTTATTAAAAGTGGCAAATGTTGGGTGCAGAGATTATTTGAGATTAAATATTCTTACATATTGACACATTAGGGATAGAAGACCAATATTAACACAAAAAAACAGATGTGCTCAGGCTAAGCAACCAGCCAACCGCTGTGGGGCGGACACAGTAATTAAACTACAACCCTTTTAACAGTGGCATCCTCAGAGGACCAACAGAGGAGTCGCCCATTACACTAATTATGGGTCTGCCTCTTTTCCGTACCATGGGTAGCAGTTGAGCACACCAACTAGTGAAGATAACGTTCCCTGATAGCACCCCCCTGAATGAATCCCATGCCTGTCGTTCTGCGCAGGCATCGCGGCGGCCACCATGTTCATGTCGGAGAAGCTGTCGGCGGTGTCGCAGACGCAGCTGAGGGTGGCCTTCGACGGGGACGCCGTGCTCTTCTCCGATGAGTCGGAGCGCATCTTCAAGGCGCACGGCCTCGACAAGTTCTTCGAGCACGAGCGGGAAAACGAGGACAGGCTGCTAGATCACGTACGTTGTGCGCTGGCAACCACAGTGATGGACGGCCATTTTATCACCGACTGGTGTTAAATCAAAAATGAACGACTTTCAAACTCATTACATTTAATCGTTTCTTCGATTCCACAGTTTTGAGTCGGTTCCAAGGCGGACCAGTCTGGTCCAATTCCATTTATTTTTTTCGAATCTATTCTACGACTCGACGTGACGGTAGTGAGACCCGAGTTGTTTGGCGTGGACTCTCGGCCCCGAGGCCAGGCACAACTCAGGGGCAGTTGCTCACTTTGACATGGACATTTTAACTGACCTTTTTCACTATCACCTTTTATCGTAGTCTTTGTTTTGACACAAAAAATGTAATGAGTGATTCTCATTGACCACCAGCTACAGGGGACATTTGTCCAGCAACTCAACTGAACCGCCAAAATGTTTTTTCAGGAGTTGGTTAAAAATATGGGATGAACATGGATTCAAACCTAACCATTTATTAGACATTGTTTAACGGGCACTTTGCTTGTTGACATCGGAGTTTTCTTGTAAACCTAAAGTAATCGTACGTGTGTCTCACTTGTTAACCCTGCAGGGCCCTTTGAAGGGCTTCCTGGAGGCCCTAGGGAAGCTCCAGAAGAAGTTCTACGCCAAGGGCCACCGCATGGACTGCCCCATCCGGACCTACCTGGTGACGGCTCGCAGCGCCGCCAGCTCCGGCATCCGGGCCCTCAAGACCCTGCGGGCCTGGGGCCTGGAGATCGACGAGGCCCTGTTCCTGGCCGGGGCCCCCAAGGGCCCCATGCTGGAGAAGATCCGTCCCCACATCTACTTCGACGACCAGATGTTCCACGTGGAGGGTGCGGCGGAGATGGGCACCATCGCCGCCCACGTGCCCTACGGCATCGCACAGAAGTACCCCAGGAAACAGTGAGGCCGTGCTGTTGGGGACACGCTTTTTGGAGGCTGATGACGCTGTGCACAAACAGCCTGAGTGTGTTCTGAAGGGACACCAGGGAAGAGTATAAGGGAAGGAGAATAAAAAAGAATTATTTAGACGACAAAAATACAAATCAATGAGATCTTTGCATGAAGATCTCCTCATGGGCCGTGCTGGTTTGCATGAATGCAGTGCGTCGTGTGACCTTGTACTGTTACAGAAGTGTTATGACACCCTGTCATTATCGTATTTTGATCTTGAGCTTCCAGCCTCACGCTTTTTGGATCAAGGCTGAAACCTTTCGATGGGATTTCTGCTGACTCGGGCTCAGAACTAAGACTGACCTCCAGGTCGTATAGGGGTAACCCTTCCTGCCTTGTGAATGGTGTGGTGCGATGAGATGTGGTAGGTTGTCAATGTTACCTTTAGCACTCTACATTTCAAGTTTGAAAGAAAATCACAGATATCTTACTTAACACAAGGAATAGTTATTTAAAATTCCTATTATTTCTGTTTTCTTCAACTTTTTGTTTCTCCATATTATTAGGATATGGGGCAGGAGCCCACTGTAGAAATGATTTCAAGTGTATAAAAAACCTTGTATGTGTAAAACATGTCACATGCATTAATACAATGATTGTAAATGTGTTTCATACTTCTAATATAGCCAACTTGTTTCATCAAGCCTCAATGAATGCTGTAGCTCAGAGCAAGATATAAAAGCCATAGGTTTAGATGCCAGCTAAATGCCTTAGTTGGAGGCTATTTCTATTTGAACTAAATGAAGAAAATTGTTAAAAAAAACACATAATAATAATAAATACAAAAAGGGTTTAATATTTAACAAAATGCATTATATTGCTGCCGTATTTTCAATAAAAGGGTGGCTATAAATGCAATGCTCTATTTACGTGGTCAATTCGATCAGTGTGTGTCACGCATGGATACAAAATAACTCAACGGTCTCCCGCTGCTGATGTACATTATTACCACCTGGTGGCCAACGAGGGTAGCCATTTAACACACGATTGATTATACCGTAGAAAGAAGTTTGGAAATCAATAACTAATTACAATGATTACTTTTTCTTTTGAAATGAAATAACGACTCTGTTACTCTCCGTTGACATTGGTTATTGAGCAAAAGAATGCTGGCCTTTGAAAATGTCATATTTTCTATTCTCAATCTAAAACCTCTGACAGGCTTCCCCACATGCCTTGTTACTAAATGAACCTACGGTTAATTACTCTCCATTACCACACAAAGAAAGCAGGCTGCTTGCCAGCACCATGCATTCTCCTGACCGGTGCATGTCTGAACTCTGCACTGCAGGCATCTAAATTAAATCACATAACACACAATACATTGCTGCGAGGAAGCATCTATAAACACAAAGCAAAACTAGGGCCCAGACACATTGGATCCTAGCAGATGTCATCTTCAAACCTGCTTATTCGGGTATTGAAATATATATATTAGGCCTATACATTAAACATTGTCAATAATTAATCTAATTTATTTCGCCCCCGTGTAGCTAATCTAGCCATGACAGAAAAGCGATATCAATAATGCATGGTGGGATTTGATCCAAATATAAATATATATTAAAAAACAATATTTTCATTCACATTCCGAGTTGAGATGAACTTCTCAGGTTAAGCGCTAGATGGCAGCACAGTAACAGTATCAGTCAGGCCAGTCTCATTTATCTGCACTGGCCTTAGATTAATATTTTATTTTTTTCCATTGAACAATAGAAAAGCTGTAATGAATGATTCAATATACCAGTGTGTAAGTGATTCCTATGACTCATCCAACTTAATCTAAACTCATCCTATTCGAAAAGGTGGCGATTTGCCTTTCCGAGAATAAACCGAATTCAAGGCGGTTACCCGCACCTTCACCTCTCATCAGATATGTCCGTATCTGTGATGAATGCGTTAATATCCACACATTACCTCTCGGCGTGGAGTGTGGGCGATGAGTGCACGTTGATCCTATTCATCGCCTTCTCATATAGGATAACAGCACTGCAGCGACTGGCCTGAAGCAGGATAAATAGACCATAGTTCGATTTTACACACTCCTGTTTGGAGATATATATATATATGCATATATTGATATATATATATATATTGATATATCAATTATATCCATCCAAATTGCTGTAGCCTATTTCGGAAGCTTAAAATTAGGTTTTCTTTAATCAGGTCTGATCAAAGATACACACATCATCCCAGAACAACACATATGAAAAACAACCTGCCAACACCAGATATCAACCATGCTTTATTCATAAAGAGTTTCTGATGTCCTTCAACGATCAAATCATGCAGAGTAATGATTTCGATGAATTTATGTAGCAAAGCCTAATGAACGACTTAATTTGATCAGGAATAATTATCCAGCTGTTTGTCCTGAGAATTTAGATCCTGTATCCTCTTTTGCACAATTTTATTTGGGATTCTGAGCCACTGATTTCGTAGATTTGTTGCAATTAATGAAGAAAACAAAAGTATGTGGGCCTATTATAAAACCATCCTCAGGGGATGTTACGATAATGTAGCTTAGCACATGCAACCAACCAGCGTGCTAGCTTTAGCTACTTCAGCTGTGGTTAGGCATAGCCACACTACATATCTCAGGCAGTCTTGATACTGCATGGGGGGAGGGGGGGGGTTATGTAAGAGGCTGTAAGCTAGACCATAAGCTGCCTTACGGCTTGGTTCAGACAGATGTTGCTTGCTTATGAAGAGTAGGGTAGTGTGCGTGCGTGTGCGAGAGAATGTGTGTTTGTGTAAGCATGCGTGTTCTTTGTGTGTGAATGTGTAAGAGAGAATATGTGCATATGTGTATGTGAAAGAGAATTTTTTTTGTGTGTATGTGTGTGTGTGTACAAGCGTGCACAAAACAAGGGGAATTGAGGGAAAGGTGCGTCAGACTCTATTTAACCGATGACTTGACCTGGCAACAACAACAGAAAGAGAGAGAATTAAAGAGAGAGAGATTAAAGCAGAGCTGGAGATAAAGAGACAGATGGGGACGCCGTAACAACCTGCCCCAGAGACACAGATGCTCGTGAGACATCACATGCTCTCCGACGTCTCGGAGGGTTATGGACGCTTCTCAAAGGCAGAGAGTTATTCTGGTGGAGCGTTGGTGAACTGCTGCCAGGGGGAGGCCCTTCCAATGAAACAGAAATCACGGTTGCCCCGCGGTGTCAAAAGCTAACCTCTCAATACCGCAACGTCAAAGCATCCCTTTCTTTAGAACCGTCTTCTCCTCTCTTCAGTGTTTGACTCTGATGAGCCGCGTCTTCTCACAAATCTCAGTCGGGGTTGTAAGCTTTTCTTTGTGCACCCGCTACCCAACCTGTCAAACCTTTTAAATTCAAACTGAAACCCAGAGGGTCCCTGAGCCTCATCCAAGGCACGCAATACTGCACATTTAATGTGCTTGCGCGTTGCTGCGTGTGTGCGCGTGTGTGTTAGGCAGATCAAGGGCGTCTTGTATTCATTGCCTCAGATGGATGGCCGGGCGCTGGACAGGGGCGGAGCAGGACACCTCAGGCGGAACGCCTCAAATCTGGGAGCGGGAAAAACAACCCAACATCAAGAGCCGCTCTGGAAGTGGTCCGGAGGGGGGGCCGGAGGGGTGGCCGGCGACGGATCTGGGGGCCGGCGACGTAGCAGGGAGCAGTGAGGAGGCTGGGGGCTAGCATGCTGGGGGGTAGCAGGCCAGGAATCAGACAATCTTGGATGCACAGGGGGGTATACGATCAATCATAAAGCTCATCATGCATTCATCCGTCTGCTGGATCCCTGGTTGTGGTCGGTTCTTTCTGTCGTGGCCGGTGCTGGCACCGAGCAGGAACCACAGGGATAGGATCCAAAGGCAGACGAGAACCGGGGAGATGGACCAAGAAAGGCGTGCAATAAAAAACTCGGAAATCTGGTAGAAAAGCGTCATCACAAGGGAACCACAAGGACAAAGGGACAACAATACAGAACCAACAGTGGACCAGAGGAAGAGACCTGGTACACACCCTACAATATACTGGTACACAATGGGAGAGACTGATGGGGAAATTAGGTGCAGATGGGAAGATAGACAGGGAAGGGCGTTTGAGGGGAATGGTCTGAGGACATCTGGTGGACAGGTGGAGAATGGAAACTAAATAATAACAGAGACATACTAGGAGGGTTCGTTGTCGACAGACAAACCGATTCCTTAACCAGCATGACAATGCTCCCATGAACCCAAGCCGACCAGAGCAGGGGGCCGATGGACCCCGTGCTGCCACCGCATGCATACATAGGAGACACATACCCACGCACACACACACCCACACACACACACACACACGCACGCACACACGCACACACACACACACACACACACACACACACACACACACACACACACACACACACACACACACACACACATACCCCCCCCCACACACACACACACACACACACACACACACACACACATGCCCACACACACACAGACACACACACTCGCCAACACACACACACAAACACACACACAGACACACACACAGACACACACACACGTACACAAACACACAGACACGTACACCCGCCCACACACAGACACACACAAACACACACACAGACTCACATACTAATACACACACCCACCCACACACACACACACACACCCACCCACAAACGCACACACCCGCCCACACACGCACACACACGCACACACACACACACACACACACACACACCCGACCACCACACATCCGCCCACACACACACACACACAGACACACACACCCGCCCACACACTCACCTGCCCACACACAAACACACAAACACACACACACACATACCAACTACATGGAGGGAAACTGATATTGAAGTGAATGCACACTTGCTAAATATTTCATGCAGAAGAGACATACAACATGAACTAAGATTAGACATACGTCCAAGCCCAATGTCCTGTGTGTGTATGTGTGTATGTGTGTGTTTACTTGTGTTTTTCAAAGAACACACACGCATACGCACACACACCTAATGCTGAGCTCTCTGCAGGTACTACACTCAAGAAAGCTAACCACTGCTTCCACTGAATAATAGTGTTAACAATTTCACCTTGAAAATGATTAGGCTACTACTACTTCTGCTGCTACTACTATAACTACTACTACTACAATTACTACTACTACTTATACTTATACTACTAATACTACTACAATTAGTACTACTACTACTAATACTACTAATAATGCTACTAATAATAATTAATAGTATTTGTGGCAATTGTCTTATGTTTGGAAAACTTGGACCTCTTCCGAAATGTTCTAATACATTTCCCATTACCTCCATTCAGGAGACTCCTTGATATATATCCCTTTCTGGTGCGCGCTCTAGCTATATAGATATATATAGCTGAGACTTTGTTATTGCTATACCTTCCTGTCTAACTCGTCCTGCCTGGGGGGCCCCCACCGTGCCTCAGAGCTAGGGGGAAGCTTCCGGCCTGTAGCTTTGCATTAGTTAGCTCATCAGCTACGTGAGCGCGTGGGATGAAACGCTAAGCAGTCAATCAACACCAGCTTCACGTGTGTGAACAGAATCCCAGGCCATATGGGAGGGCGTTCGTTGGAGGTGACTTGGGTTGAATAGATTGTCTTTGATAATTGTCGCGTTCTATGCATTTCGTTCTTCGTTTGTCATTTATTTTTTATTTTGTCTGTCTAGTTTTCTAGCTGTATCATAGAACCTCAAGTCTCTGGGTTTGTGCTTTGGTGTGTGTGCAATTATTGGCATGTGTGGCTTACCGTACTGGATTTTGTGTCTATTTGTGTGTCTGTCTTTCTTCTTTGTGTGATTGCATGCGTTTGTGTTACATGTGTTACTCTGTGTGTTGTGTATGAGTTTGCAATGTTAACAACTCACCCAATTACTGATGAGATGGAAATGTTTTCCTGTGTGCGAAATAAGAGCAGACACACAGGCAGAGACAAACACCCACACAAACACACACACACACACACACACACACACACACACACACACACACACACACACACACACACACACACACACACACACACACACACAAATTTAAAATTATATTAACAAACACACACTCACAGCACACATACCATTGAACAATGGTATCCACACACATGCACGCAATGCATGCACACACACTCACATGCATGATCACATCCCAGGTGCAGATCAATGCAGGAATAATTGAGGGAGCTATGGCTCATGGGCCTCATCCATCTGGGAGAATCACTTATTTGTCCCTTCTCAGCTCCCATAGAGACACTGAGGGATACACTTTTGCCCACGACACAGAAAGTGTGAGGCGATGATAGTTTGGATGATCATCGGGTCGACAACGAATACGATTTCAACATTTGATATGGGTGTGCGTGTGTGCGTGCGTTTGTTTTTTGTAACTTTGTTTGTGGGTGTATTTTGGCACAGGGACAGGTATAAAGAATTGCAGCAGTGTTATGAACGGTGCCTTTGGCACCTGACCACCATTACAACAACGCCGCCTCCACCAGCAGTGGGCGATGCTTTTGTTTTATTCTTTATTATTATTTCTCTATTTGGCTGTAGCAGCCGTAAGAAAAGGTGTAGCCGTGTAGCTACTTTGTTCGAGGAGGCCATGTTATGCAAAGCTACACCTACACCATAACACCGTCCGCTCCTCCGCTCCCACCCCAGCACTGGCCCGGGTGCTATGGGACAGCAGCCCTGCACCTGTTCTCCCCGTCACACCACACACACACACACACACGCATGCACCAAGAACACACTCAAGCTAACACCCACACATGCGCACGCACACACATAAGCACATACACGAACACTAACACCCACACATGCACACACACACACACACAAACACACAGACTTCTATCTGGAGGATCACTTCACTCTTTTTCCTTTTCTTTACAGCTTCCAGCCTTTTTTTGGTCTTCACCCGCACGCTTTGAATTCACATGTCAGCCGTTTCATACTTCAGTCATCACTGCGGTTCAAAAACATACTGTCTTTCCTTATTACAGTAAGAAAGAATTCCCAAAGAGGACCAGTGTCTTAATACTGAGGACTAGTGTCTTCATGTTGAGGACGAGTTTCTTCATGTTGAGGATTAGTGTCTTCATGAGGACTAGTGTCTTCATGTTGAGGACTAGTGTCTTCATGAGGACTAGTGTCTTCATGTTGAGGACTAGTGTCTTCATGAGGACTAGTGTCTTCATGTTGAGGACTAGTGACTTCATGTTGAGGACTAGTGACTTCATGTTGAGGACTAGTGTCTTCATGTTGAGGACTAGTGTCTTCATGTTGAGGACTAGTGACTTCATGTTGAGGACTAGTGTCTTCATGAGGACTGGTGTCTTCATGTTGAGGACTAGTGTCTTCATGTTGAGGACTAGTATCTTCATGTTGAGGACTAGTGTCTTCATGAGGACTAGTGTCTTCATGTTGAGGACTAGTGACTTCATGTTGAGGACTAGTGTCTTCATGTTGAGGACTAGTGACTTCATGTTGAGGACTAGTGTCTTCATGTTGAGGACTAGTGTCTTCATGAGGACTAGTGTCTTCATGCTGAGAATCAGTTTCTTCATACTTTGGACTAGTGTCTGCCTGAGCACTGCTCTAGAGGTCTTTAGGCAGAAAAGGTCCAGACTAAAGAAATTGTCACACACGTAGCTTAATGTGACAACATGGGATAACACATCCAAGACACACATACATCCACGCACACCAAAACACACACACACACACACACACACACACACACACACACACACACACACACACACACACGCACACATTCACTCACACACACACACGCGCCGAAACACACACACACACACACACACACACACACACACACACACACACACACACACACACACACACACACACACACACACACACACACACACACACATAGATTTGCTTTAACAGCGATTATTCACCAAACAAACTTTGTGTGATATGAAAAAGTCTTCATTAAATCTTTAAGTGGCTCTACATATTTCCACCCTTTCTTTCAGCTGTCAGAGTCTCTGCATCTCATTAGGCAGCCTACGAGACTGGAACTTAATTGGATAAAGCCCATCACAGTGGCCCACAGTGAATCGTTCTCGCTCCATCTCCCTTGGACACAGAATGGGAAATTCTAACAATCACTTTTATTTGGTGTTGTTCGCTTAAAATAACCAATATATATTGCATCCACAAATCCTTTTTTATGTACAGAATAGAAACGCTTTGTCTGAAAATCTAGTTTGGGAGGAGAAGAGCACACAATGCCTCACTGAAAAAGACAACTCGTACTACTTCACACCCCATCAAAGCATCACCCAGTACAATGAGCCTGTCCAAAGTGCACGTCTACACAGGCATACAATCGGTTCCATGGTTCTGCTCTACCCCCTTTCCACCAAAACAAACCTTGGTCTGCTTCTGGGCTTATGCTAGTGCTAGTGCTACTGCTATATGGTAGTGTTAGGGCTAGGGCTAATGCTAGATGATAATGCTAGGGCTAGTGCTAGATGCTAGTGCTAGATGGTAGTGCTAGGGCTAGGGCTAGTGCTAGATGATAATGCTAGGGCTAGTGCTAGATGCTAGTGCTAGATGGTAGTGCTAGGGCTAGTGCTCGATGATAATGCTAGGGCTAGTGCTAGATGCTAGTGCTAGATGGTAGTGCTAGGGCTAGTGCTAGATGCTAGTGCTAGATGGTAGTGCTAGGGCTAGTGCTAGATGCTAGTGCTAGATGATAATGCTAGGGCTAGTGCTAGATGCTAGTGCTAGATGATAATGCTAGGGCTAGTGCTAGATGCTAGTGCTAGATGGTAGTGCTAGGGCTAGTGCTAGATGATAATGCTAGGGCTAGTGCTAGATGCTAGATGGTAGTGCTAGGGCTAGTGCTAGATGCTAGTGCTAGATGGTAGTGCTAGGGCTAGTGCTAGGGCTAGATGCTAGTGCTAGGGATGGTGCTGGATGCTGGTGTTAGGGCTAGGGCTAGTGCTAGATGCTAATACTAGGGCTGGTTCTAGATTCTCGTGCTAGGGCTAGATGCTAGTGCTAGGGCTTAACCCTATAGTGCTAGATGCTAGTTTTAGGGCTAGTCCTAGATGCTAATGCTAGTACTAGATCCTAGAAGCTTGTGCTAGGGCTAGTGCTAGGGCTAGTGATAGATGCAAGTGCTAGGGCTAGTGCTAGATTATATTGCTAGGGCTAGTTCTAGGGCTTGTGTTAGTGCTAGGGCTAGTGGTAGATGCTAGGGCTAGTGAAAGATGTTAGTGCTAGGGCTAGTGGTAGATGCTAGGGCTAGTGATAGATGTTAGTGCTAGGGCTAGTGGTAGATGCTAGGGCTAGTCATAGATGTTAGTGCTAGGGCTAGTGATAGATGCTAGTGGTAGGGCTAGTGGTAGGGCTAGTGATAGATGCTAGTGGTGGCGCTAGTGGTAGACGCTGGTGCTGGCTCGAAGTCAGATCCACTCGGCACAACCGGTTTGCTTTCCCCACACGGGCTAGAGAACCACGCGATGACGTCACTATGTACGTCAGCCTGTCTCCCCCTCCCCCCCCCGGTGGTAATCATGCGCACCACTCCAGAGTCCTCGGGCCCTTCACCTCTGGGACGCGTTTCCTGGCTCCGGCGCTCATCGATCCCAGCGCCGCTCAATACGCCGCGTGTGACTTACACCGTTATTCGCAAAAATAAGTCATTAAATAATGCAACGGCCGTACATGTTTCAGTCAGCGTTCACACAAACTGTGTGTATGTGTCGGTGTGTGTGTGCATGTGTGTGTGTGTGTGTGTATGTTTGTGTGTGTTTAATGCACTGTTTTGCGTTGCCTGTGTGTGTGTGTGTGTGTGTGTGTGTGTGTGTGTGTGTGTGTGTGTGTGTGTGTGTGTGTACAAGTGTGCTTACATGCATGTGTGTGTGTTTGTGTGTATGATTGTGTGTGTGTGTGTGTGTATGTGTGTGTGTGTGTGTGTGTGTGCAAGTGTGCTTACGTGCATGTGTGTGTGTGTCCAAGTGTGTGGGCAAGTGTACTTATGTGCATGTGTGTGTGTGCTTACGTGCATGCGTGTTTGTTTGAGCGTTTGGGTGCATGTGTGTTTGTGTGTTTGGGTGCATGTGTGTGTTTAATGCCCTGTTTTGTGTTGTCTTTGTTGATTTCCAAACCCACTAATCAGGCTGCTGGGCTATCCTGTTATTACGTTTAATTTCTGTCCACGCCTTGGCAAGCGCAGCGAGAGCTCCAATGTGTGAGCCAAACACGGTGTGGCTCGCCCGCCGAGAGGCCCATGTTGTTAGTAAGAATACATATTTCAATATGTTGGTGTGTGTGTGTGTGTGTGTGTGTGTAAGTGTGTGTATACATGCATGCATACATAAATATATATATATATATATCATGTATTTTTTTGTGTTGTAGGTCCTCTCCTCTCTTGGCTGCTACTGACAGTCCTTCTCCATGGTATAAAGCGCTTCCCTCCAGACACTGCACACCCCATCGCACTAGCCATGGTAACGTCTGGTCCAGACAGCTGGTCTGCCGCTCTCTGCAGTATGCCACACACTTGAAGATTTCTTGTCAAATTAGCTATCAAAAAAAAAGTAGAGATGAAAGTATTTTCTTTATTTCCCTCCATCTCTTCCTCTCTCTGAAGTTCACTGGGATTGTATTAAGCTTGAGTGATAAAGCTATAGTAACATACATACCTATGTATGTATATACATACGTACGTATGTTGTTTAGTAAGTATGTACGTATGTATGCATGTATTGTAGCGGGCCAGTGGGTGTGGGGTTTCCACACCACCTATTTAAATGACAAACACAACACAGAGAGCAGTTCAAACGGGGGATTTATTCACATAGTAAATAATTGTCACCAGGGTGGGGAAAAGGGTAATCCAGCGTCTGTAGTCTGTGTCCAGGGGTCGCCATCGGGAGGGTTCTCATACAAATCAGTCGGTACACAAGCGATCGATCAAGGTCCAGGTCTCTTGCACTCTTGCCCGTACAAGGTTTACAGAAGCTCACGCAGAGGCTCTCTGTAGTCTACCCCTTCCATGTGGTTGCACACTCCACTTTATCTACCAGCAATCAGGCCTAATGTTCCTCAGGCTTGTCTCGTTAGGGAGGAACACCAGGTGAGGCTTGGGGGAGGAGCCAGCGTGCTGCCACATATCTTCCCTCAATTATCATTCCCCTTGCTCCTCCCTGGTGTCTGACACAGTATCTATGTATGTATGTATGTATGTATGTATGTATGTATGTATGTATGTATGTATGTATGTATGTATGTATGTATGTATGTATGTATGTATGTATGCATGTTTGAACGCATGTTTGAACGTATATATGTATGTGTACTTATGTTTGTGTGTATGAGATGAAGAATAAATGTTTTTTAAAGCAAAATATTTGATTTAATTTATAGCATGATCATGGGAAGATACAGACAGCAAAGTTACCAAGAATACATTTAAGGAGACAATGGGTTAACCAGATTCTTATAGGGAAGTTTTCATGTCGTGGGTAGAAAAAGCGATGGAAACAAAGGTCAGTGACCATTGTGGAGATTGGCCATGGCTGAAGTCATCCATGGCGGGAGAGAAAGATGAATTGCAATACACTATGGGTGAAGTGGACAGTGAAATGTCTGCAAGGCTGCAAGACAGATAAAGGTATCTACACAACAAAGAAGTCAGTCAATTGGCCTCAGTATCACACTTCGAGGCTACACTGGTAATCTATTGAATCAATTGCAAATTATTTGAACACCTTTCAATTAGAGAGGACAGGGGGTATCTCTAGGTCCAAGGAGAATGTCTAGAAATTCATTTTCAATTAACTAGTTATTATATAAACAGGGTTGATATGATTTGTATATCATTTCCAGGACTGTATGTATGTATGTATGTATGTATGTATGTATGTATGTATGTATGTATGTATGTATGTATGTATGTATGTATGTATGTATGTATGTATGTATGCATGTATGCATGCATGTATGCATGTATGCATGTATGCATGTATGTATGTATGGATGGATGGATGTATGGATGGATGGATGTATGCATGTATGTATCTATTTATCTATGTTTGTACCTATGTACGTATATAATTATGTATCAAGCTCCAGCACTATTGATCACTCAACCTATCAGAAGTACTTCAAGTAAATTCAAAAGGTAAGCTCAATGGAGGTCCAGGATTGCTAGACTAGCTTCAGTTTGGTGTTATTTTCCACTCGAACTATGAAACTGTAAAGTCTACAGAGCAAAACTTGTTTTAAAAATAAATCCACCAAGTGAGATAAGGATGAATACTTTATGAGCCGAGTGATGAGAACACATTGGATTTCAATAGGAACCCGGCCCTAACTAACGCTTAGACTGCTCCTTCTCTGCAACACCCTGCTGCAGCATTGCAGCACTCGTCTCCTCCTGGTATGTAGAAGATGGGATTACCTGAAGAAAATATCAGGAGAAGACTAGAAGATATTTTACATTGGATGATTAACGGTTGAATAGGTTTTCTTATGATGTGACCATCAACAACACAGTCTCATCAATGATCTCGGTCAAACATCCACTCAGAGGTCTTTTTACTGCAGTGAAAGCAAGAAAATATGAGGTCTCTGTTTTAAATTGTCGATGACCAAATATGGCTGAGGAGTGTGTTTGTATGACTCCAAACTGATGGGAGTCAGACTGACGTTATTATAACCCTGTCAGAGTGTCCCGTTTTAATTTAGGCATCGGCTTGGGATTCTCCCCGCCTCAATGTGGTGTTAGGGGTAAGTGGAGTGTGTGTGGCTGATGGCTGGTTTTGCACAGCTGTTACACATTGATCAATGTGCACAGGTTAAACCAGCCATCGCTGCACACACTTGAGGGAGATCTACTGCATGGCAACATGGAGCACCAGTGGGGTAGACTTCGTGCTGACCAAACCCAAGCTTTCTTTGGTTAACCTGCATCTTTTACAGCGTCATTTTACTCTCCTTTACAAAATGGATGCATCCAGAGCAGTTTATTTCACTCAAGAGGAACAGATTGTAATGATGAACTCCTTTGAGGAGTTCAAGAATGAGATTACAGTCAGAGGCAACACAGTTGCACATAATAGGGAGGTGCAACTGTGTTTCCCCTAGCTGGCAAAAATAAGCAGATTTTGTGGGAGGCGTGCTGGCAAAAATAAGCAGATTGTGTAAATTCGTAAGTGAAAAGATTCTGCCTATTGTCTAAAGAATAACTATGCCAAATGCAGAATTGTTCGCCATTAATCCCAATAGAGTGATTTCAAAATGCAATAGCAATGTGCAACCTGTTTACTATCATTTATGGAATTTAAATACACCCTATGTAAGAAATGCATAGCATATGTTTTCAACTGCTGAGGGGTACGAACGCCAGCGACTGGGGTTCAAATCTCACCTGTCCATCATCATGACTTTTACCCCCATCTAGGTGTGGTGCCAGCACGACCTTCAGAACATGGGTTCAAGTTCGGAATAAGCACAAAAATAGAATTCAATGTGGTAAGTAAAGCATAATTATTTTGGAAAGAATGGGTTCCCTGATTCCTTCCGGACATAAACAATAATGAGACTCTGTCTCGGGCCTGTGATTCCAGGGTGACTATGGAGGTTATTTTTCTTTGTAACAATTTGTCAACAATTGTCACACCTATAATATGAATTTGTAGAATGATAAATGCCTATTCTGGCACTGACATAGCTATTGGTTATACAAGGGATAATGGAGGACACGGCACTCGACTATCCAAGGTTAGTGTTCTTCAAACGTGGTGCCACTTTTGAACTTTCTAAAGAGCCATCACAATGGGGAAACTCAACTGAGTAGTGCTGTAACTGTTTCACTTTGACCATGCTGAGTGAATTACGATTTTAACACATCATTTCTTTATGTTGGAATAGACAATGTTAGGGCGCTGTACAAGCGCAAGCTAGAGTTGGATAATCCGAAAAAAATAATCTGGAGATAAAGAAACTCTAGCTAGAGATTCAGCTCCTCGAGATGATAGGCTATTATTTTCATTACCTTGATTTTCTTTGAATAAGCTAGACTGACCCTCTGAAATAATGTTTATTTCTACTTTCAGAGCAAATGCACGGCGAATGATGAAATAAAGTGCAACAAATGTATTTCCGTCCATTGTATTGCTTCTAAAGAAACAAAAGACTTATTGAACAAAAGTCCCAGAAAAAAACACTTCCTTCCTAGAGGAAACCTAAATGAAACAAAAAATTCCCCTTCAAAAATTCCATGGAAATACCTACAAATTGTGACGCCATTGTAAAAGGAGGGGCTAGGAAGCTGCGCTTGGCTTTAAGTAGCTGATCGAACCCGAAAGTCTTAACTGATAACCTCCACCTGACCAGGTTCGGTCGGCGCGGTATAAGTCACCATGATGATACAGCAACGCTGAAAGACAGCGACATTTGTGTCACAGCTAACCCAGGCTTTGAGCACACCATACCTCGCTAACCCACTAATCAAGGGTCGTAGTGCACCCCACACGTCACGTATCCTTGTTTGCAGACTTTTTACAATTAACCGGTTTCCCAACACCACCACCCTGTGTCCTTGACTGGAGGAGCCAGTAAAGTCACGAGGAGTGCATCATTTACGTTGCTACAATGGCGTTCAGGGGGGTTAATGTGGCAAAGTGCGCTTGTACGTAATTCAGCTGATATGGGGCAGCAACTGCTTCATGTTGCAACAAAGAATAAGTTGTATTTTCCGTGGCAAAGAATCTTTGAGGCTAGTACAAAGGAGTCAGTGGGTTTGGTATAAAATTCAGAGATTTGAGGTCAGTATCTTATTTTTGTTTATTAGCAGGAGGAAATATCAGCGTTTGGCTCAGTGTGTATAAGTGAATGTTATTCCACTTAA
>NC_044069.1:20719696-20742196 GCF_902167405.1 Gadus morhua
AATAAATTTGTGCCAACACAAAAAAAAAAACTTAATTGGCATGTCTTTCTATAGTTGCAAAGTAAAAATGTTGTTTTCGGAAGTCAATGTTTGACTTCCGAAGAAGCTTAAATGTTGAAGGTACATCGAAGAACACAGAGTATTTTTTGGAAGGGACATCAATAATGTCACCAAAGTATATCACATGATCTGCTGTAACAGACACACAGCCATTTATTAGCTTAAAGAGCAATTGCACCGAAAACCTTTTTTGTTTGTTTGTTTGCTTTAAGCTGCTTCTGTAACAGCACAGAAAAAGGAATGCAGGAAGGTTGAACGCATCTGGCGTAAAACAAAACTTCATATTCACCATGATATCTATAAAGAGAGCCTCCGTGCCTACAATTTAGACTTAAAAAATGCTAGAGAAACATTTTTCTCCAATATCATTAAAACCAACACTAATAATGCAAAAACCCTATTTGCAACTGTTGACAGACTGACCAACCCCCCAACAGAAATTCCACCTGATCTCCATTCCACGCAGAAATGCAATGAGTTTGCAGCTTTTTATATTGATAAAATTGAAGGTATCAGACGCGCCATCAATATCTCCACGTCAAACAAAAATGTTGGACTACCACCCTGTTCAGGCAAAAATTACGTGGCAAGGATGGCATGCTTTATTGTTATAGACTCTCAAAATCTTGTGGAAACTGTGACACAACTAAAGCCATCCACCTGTTGCCTTGATACTATACCTACCAACCTCTTTAAGAATGTTTTCGACTGTCTAGCAGTAGACATATTGCAGATAGTTAACAACTCTCTCCAGTCAGGCAAGTTCCCAAAAGCTTTGAAAACTGCAGTTATTAAACCCCTTTTAAAAAAGCGGAGCCTAGATGACTCTATTATTAACAACTACAGACCAATATCAAATCTACCCTTCATAAGTAAAATCATTGAGAAAGTTGTCCTCCAGCAACTAAATCACTTCCTGGCATCAACTGGTTGCTATGACACCTTCCAATCAGGATTTTGACCCCTGCACAGCACTGAGACCGCCCTTATTAAAGTTGTAAACGACATACGTCTTAACACAGACTCTGGCAAAACCTCAATACTAATGCTACTTGACCTCAGTGCTGCATTTGACACTGTAGACCATACATTACTTCTGGAAAGGTTAGAAAACTGGGTGGGGCTTTCAGGCACTGTCTTAAATTGGTTCAGGTCCTACCTACAAAATAGGAACTACTTTGTTTCCATTGGTGACTTTGTATCAGAATCAACCAACGTGACATGTGGAGTCCCACAAGGTTCGATCTTAGGACCCTCTTTATTCAACATCTACATGCTCCCACTAGGGCAAATCATGCAAAATAACAATATTGACCATCATTGCTATGCTGATGACACGCAAATCTATGTATCACTATCACCAAATGACTATCGGCCCATAGATCTGCTGTGCCAGTGCATTGAGCAAGTGAAGGAATGGATGTGCCGAAATTTCCTTCAACTAAATGAGGACAAAACAGAGATAATTGTATTAGGTTCTAAAACGGAAAGGCTTAAAGTAACCCAACACCTTCACTCTCTGTCCCTGAAAACCTCAATCAAAGCCAGAAATCTAGGGGTTATCATGGATTCAGATTTACATTTTGACAGTCACATCAAATCAGTTACAAAATCGGCATATTATCACCTTAAAAATATAGCAAGACTTAGAGGGCTCATGTCCACCGAAGACTTACAAAAACTTGTACATGCCTTTATCACTAGTAAGCTTGATTACTGCAATGGTCTCCTCACAGGTCTCCCAAAACAAACTCTGAGGAAGCTTCAGCTTGTTCAGAATGCTGCTGCTAGAGTTCTAACAAAGACCAAAAAATTTGATCATATTATACCAATTCTGAATTGTTACATTGGCTTCCTGTAGGTCAGAGAATTGATTTTAAAATCATGTTGCTAACCTATAATTCCCTACATGGTTTAGGGAAAAAATATTTAAAATATTTAACTGATATGCTTCCACTACATCAGCCTTCTAGACCACTAAGATCCTCTGAGACCAATCTGTTAATTATCCCCAGAGTAAACACAAAACATGGGAAAGCAGGATTTAGTTACTATGCAACAAATAGCTGGAATAAACTCCCAGAGGATTTAAGACTTGCCCCAACTCTGAGCAACTTTAAAACAAGACTGAAGACTTTTATGTTTGCTATAGCTTTCTGCTAAAATCTTAAATACATTGCACTTTCTAAAAAGCTTTTTTAACTTTGCCTTTATTTTCTATTTTAATACTAAAATGCCTTTTTCTATTTTACCCATTTCTTTGCATATGTTTTTCTTTTACTTATCTATTATTTTATTTTATTGTAAAACAATGTTTATATGTGAAGCACTTTGAGTCTGCCTTGTGTATGAAAAGTGCTATATAAATAAAGTTGCCTTGCCTTGCCTTGCCTAAACTGATGTGTAGAGCTCGGTCTGGGCAGCGGTTGACTGCGGGTTCCGACAGAGGAATTGGTAAGATAGGAACTCTCAGGATTTTGAACCTGGGGCCTACTTCCCTGTAAATTTAGCGCTAAGGAACAAATGCAGAGAATATTCTTTGAAATTGGTCCAATATTGAGCGTTTCAGACGCAATTCAGGACACTGGCTGCAATGTAGCCCTTTGGGGCGTCCGCATCCCGTAAATGTAGGTCCTCTGTGGTGCTTGTTTTGGCACTGACATTCTCCGATATACATTATAAGTGTCTGACAACATTAATGAATGGATCCCTACAAAGGAATACAACATTTGCTCATCTCTGGCTTGATCCGGTGTGCTTGTTGTTGTGATTAACACGACTCGATAAAGGCAAAGTCTCGTTGTGAAATCTCAAAGGAGAGAGAGACGCGAGTAGAGGTGTTTCAGGGAGAGGACTGTGGTAATGAACAGAGGTGTTTCAGGTAGAGGACTGTGGTAATGAACAGAGGTGTTTCAGGTAGAGGACTGTGGTAATGAACAGAGGTGTTTCAGGGAGAGGACTGTGGTAATGAACAGAGGTGTTACAGGGAGAGGACTGTGGTAATGAACAGAGGTGTTTCAGGTAGAGGACTGTGGTAATGAACAGAGGTGTTTCAGGTAGAGGACTGTGGTAATGAACAGAGGTGTTTCAGGTAGAGGACTGTGGTAATGAACAGAGGTGTTTCAGGGAGAGGACTGTGGTAATGAACAGAGGTGTTACAGGGAGAGGACTGTGGTAATGAACGGAGGTGTTACAGGGAGAGGACTGTGGTAATGAACAGAGGTGTTTCAGGTAGAGGACTGTGGTAATGAACAGAGGTGTTTCAGGTAGAGGACTGTGGTAATGAACAGAGGTGTTACAGGGAGAGGACTGTGGTAATGAACGGAGGTGTTACATGGAGAGGACTGTGGTAATGAACGGAGGTGTTTCAGGGAGAGGACTGTGGTAATGAACGGAGGTGTTACAGGGAGAGGACTGTGGTAATGAACAGAGGTGTTACAGGGAGAGGACTGTGGTAATGAACAGAGGTGTTACAGGGAGAGGACTGTGGTAATGAACAGAGGTGTTACAGGGAGAGGACTCTGGTAATGGGACTCCGTTGTTGAGAGCGCCCCGGGCTCCGGGAGTTTGCTGCAGTAAACTTAGCGCTAGTTCAAAGATCCCCAAATAACAATTGTTTGTTTTCGCTCACTTCAGATTTGTGCCAACAATAGGTTGCACAGTATTTTTCGCAGTTCGGGACGATTTTATGCTTACTTTAGCATATCATACACATTACATGATATCATAGAGATATTAACTGGCAATGAATGATGATGTTAGTTATTTAATGAACCCCTGTGATTAATAATGTCCACATTGAAAGGCAAACTATCGACTAATTATTATCTCCAACATTGCCAAGTTGTTCATTCTATATGGCTATGCTTTCTTTATTTTCTGTTGTTTAAAATGTTTACGTGTTTAAGGTACTTCGGCATCTGTGGATGTAGCAACAACTTTCGTTTTCAACTTGCACCACGAGAGTATCTCTGGTGGTGTACCCATCGTCCATGTTGAAGTATGCTCCTCGGAGGCTGCACCACAGACATGGCTCCAGAAGGGCCCGTAGCCAGCCTGCCATCGGGGCTTGCCAACATTGGTAGCCCACAGGCAACAGCAAAGGAAGGTAGAGATGTGAGCAATAACTTGAAATGTCTGGTGTGTAGAGTGTTCAATGAATTGGCAAATGCTCTGCAACATGCTGTATCTGATATACTGTAGAGTACATCTTTAAAGAACCTGGAGAAATACCTAAAATATCTGAATTATTGACAACCTGTAAGTATTAAAAAGAAATGTGCACAAATAATTATTATTTTACAAAATTACAAATATACTTATGGATAGAAGGGGGGGGACTTTGTTAGAAAGCACATTAAAAGACTCTCTTCTGACTTTTGATTAGCATAATCGTTGCAACACCCCCCACCACACACACACACACAACCATATACACACATATGCACACAGACCGTACGCACACATACACAAATTTATTTTTATAATAATAATCTGCCAGCTTGTTTTGATCACGGAAAGTGAAAACACCACTTCACTGACCCTAAAGAGTGAGTGACACCAAACGTGACAACGCAAAACGAACGAGGGAGAGTGGGGATGGAGAAAAGGCTGGTTCTGCTGTGATAACAATGAGATGACGCCGAACAAAGGAAGTAGTGGTAGAGAGTGAGAGTGGGAGAGAGAGAGAGAGAGAGAGAGAGAGAGAGAGAGAGAGAGAGAGAGAGAGAGAGAGAGAGAGAGAGAGAGAGAGAGAGAGAGAGAGAGAGAGAGAGAGAGAGAGAGAGTGAAGGGGAGGTGAACAGAATGAGGTGTTGTAGATCAGTAGAGATGGTGGGGTGAATAATGGTGTAGGGATGGAGGAATAAAGAAAGCACTCTTGAGTCAGAATTGAGCCACAAGAAGACAAGAGGTAGCCGGGCATATGAACCATTGGCTTCTCACCCCCAGATTTAAATGGATAGACGATAGAGAGGGAGAGAGAGAGGGAGAGAGAGAGAGGAAGAGACAGGCATTCTGAATCTGTGAATGCTGAATGATAATGTAGAAACATTATCATCTATCATTGTAAATTATGGAATACTACTGTTCAATATCAGAAAATGTACAGGTGCAAATTAATATATATATGGCACAGGTTGGGATGCAGACATATAAACAACAATTGTTCAGACGTTTTCTGCCTCCTTGAAGCTCATGTAACTCAGTGGGGGAAGTGGTATTGGCCTTTACAGTGGCTCCAGTCAGAGATCTGAAATGGAAGACCAACAGATGTCCTGCTATTATTACAAAGAACGGAGCATGTTCGACAGGCTGCTGAGTAGGACATTCAAAAGAACAGTTAAACATAATTATATCAGATAACATGGACCACTGCCTCCGCCTCCTTGAACCCCATGTAAGTGCCGGTGGGGGAGGGGTACTTTCATCTGATGGCCGCCACGACAGCGCTAGGCAACCCTCTTCAGTGGTCACGACCAGGGCGCCCTCCTTTGAGCGACCCACTCCAGCACCACACGAAAGGCCACTTATCTGGACCGCCTGGGGGGAAGGGAAGGGTCAGGTCGATTTGTGTCAGAGTATGAAGCAAAGCTAAATGATGCAACGGTAATTACCAAGGCGTTGGTCGGTAAAGAGACGACATGCATGTGAACATGTTATTAGCTATACTCTATGGATGGTTGCCCATTGGGTCCCTGTGGTCTTGGCCGTCTCCTCCAGGGTTATTTCGGGCACTTGAAAGAACGTCTCCAGCACATCCCTGTTGACCAGCGCAGAGAATCCTCTGACGCGGTAACACAGTGTCAGAGGATGTCCGAGGATATGGGGGACGCCAATATCGGGGCGGCAACAGGTCTCCGCAACAAAGGCATTCATCATCTGTAGGCATAGGAACAACCCAACATTTACATTTTGCTGACGCTTTAATCTGAAGTGACTTACAACGATTCATTCACACATTCATACAACGACCGAGTCAACCACGCTTCGTTTTGTGAATTGCGGCTGCAATGTTTTGCTCAATGCTGGACTAATGTCAAAGATTATTCTCTGCATTAGTCCCTTAGAGCCAAAATACCTGAAGTGAATGGTGCTGCATCCACAGTGCAGCACCATTCATGGTATAGGCCTTGAGGTTTAACGCGTATTGTAGGTGCATTTGTCCAGCTCTAATCTACTGTTTTGTGCACTTTCCTTTAATGTTTAATGTACACTGTGTTTTATTGTTTTATTGTCTGCTTATTTTATTGTTGGTTTGCCATTGTCTGTCAATTCATTCTTACTACTATGTTGTTTTTTAATCTTTGTTTATATGCATTTTATTTCTGTAATTTTAGGTTGCCTTTTGAATATCTGGCAGGGGACAACAGACGAAAGCTAGCCTCTCAGGCTAACTCTGGCTCACGTTGATTAGTGTGCAATGTCCCTGAACTAAACCAATAAAATAAAATAAATAAATAAACGCACCAATCATAAATGCAACGGTTTAGACCCCTGAGCAGGATACATACATATTAACAAAACCTTGAGTTGAGTCCGCTTCTATTAAATATATAATTTCATGTTCCTTCAACATTCATTTAGAACTAATTTATAATGGGGGGAAGGGAGGGAATGACGACTTCATGCTTTTCAGAGGTTGCCCCCAGTGGATCTGTGCAAATGGTCATATGTTGTTTTTAACTCAACCACTCTATATGAATTACATTTTATTTACTGAGTATATATGCGGGCGTGTGTGTGTGTGTGTGTGTGTGTGTGGGTCTGTGTGTGTATACATGTGAATGTGTGTGTGCATGTGTGTGTGTGTGTGTGTGTGTGTGTGTGTGTGTGTGTGTGTGTGTGTGTGTGTGTGTGTGTGTGTGTGTGTGTCTGTGTGTGTGTGTGTGTGTGTGTTGTGTGTATGTGTGTGTGCTTCACAAGTATTTCTCAAAGCACAATGTGTTTGTTTGTGTTCGTGGGTGTGCGTTGTCGGTATGCACCTGTGTGTTACCAATGCTCACCAGTGTGTAAGCGTTTGTGCGTCGGTGACTTCAAGCCGTCCATCATAACATGTTATAACAAAGCACATAATTACCAGCCAATCAACACACATCAGATCAGTGACTCGGCGAGCATGGCTCGACGCTGCGCTATAAAGCCAGATGATTGGCTGCCAGTCAGTGTGTATGTCTGTGTGTTAACTGAAGGCATACATAATTGACGCCCCAGCGGATGGGTGGTGGTGGTGTGTGTGTGTGTGTGTGTGTGTGTGTGTGTGTGTGTGTGTGTGTGTGTGTGTGTGTGGGTGTGTGGGGTGCTTTCGTTTTGGTGTATCAAAAGGCTGCATGGAATTGAGATATGTTGTCAACGGCATTTCCCTTTTTTTTATCTGGAGGGTGAGGCGAGCAACGGCAGACACCACCAGAGAGAGAGAGGCAGTTGAAGAAGGTGGGGTGGGTGCGGGTGGGTGGGGGCGAGGCAGAGTTGTGAAAGCGATAAGATGGAGATGGCAGAGGGGTGTGTGAGGCCAGCTTGGCTAATTGAAAGATGTCAGACAGATGACGGCTAGAAAGAGAGGAAGTGGAGTCCCAGAGCAGCATGGTCCTCTCACCATCACCAGCACAGTGACAGAGAGAGAGAGAGAGAGAGAGTGTGTGTGTGTGTGTGTGTGTGTGTGTGTGTGTGTGTGTGTGTGTGTGTGTGTGTGTGTGTGTGTGTGTGTGTGTGTGTGTGTGTGTGTGTGTGTGTTTGTGTGTGTGTGTGTGCGTGGGTCTGTGTGTGTGTTTTGGTTGTTGAGTTCATATCTGCAAAGAATGTGAACAGAGTTAGATTCAATCCCAATGATTGAGGTGTGCGGTTACCAGGTGAGGCAAGGGTCGGTGTGTGTGTGTGTGTGTGTGTGGGGGGGACCATTAGGATAAAGGCTTGAGGTCAGTGGGGGGGTTGTGAGCATCAGGTGGTATTCAGACAAATGAAGACCAACTGAATCATAAAAAGAGTAAGAAAGTTAACAGAAGCGGAGGAGGCTGATGGAGAGACTTCAGGGAAACATTTCTCTCTTCATTCCCCTCGGGACCCCACACGTGGTTCACAACAAAGTAATCTAAACTGTAACTCATTGTTCTAAAGGCCCAGTGTACCGCAGGGTCCCAGGTGGTGACACATCCCCCTCATCGTGCTGTGTACATCGCTCTAGAGCAATGAATCACATTAGGAGGTGAACAATGCTCGGGCCGTACGTTAGGGGATGCTCATCAGGAGGTTTGAGAGCTGTGCCGTGGAGTAAATGGAGTGTATAAGAATGGCCCAGTAATTAATTGATATCACCAGCGGCAAAGCTCGGCAAGGACTTTTCATCTTTAGTAGTGCCACTCTCAGGCTCTCAGGCAAAGTGTGCATTACCACCTATCTATTATTGATGGTACCTGGGCACCTGGCTGCCCACACACATGCATGCAGAGGCACATACACACACACACACACACACACACACACACACACACACACACACACACACACACACACACACACACACACACACACACACACATGCAGACGCATGCACACACACAAACACAACCAAGCTCAAATACACACACACACACAAACTTTATAAACTGGACAATGCAAGTTTAAAATGTGCACTCACGACATGGGTTTACATTTGCATGCATTTTCCTTTACACCAGACACATAAAGGACAAGAAATATACATGAATATGATGGGTTCAGAGGGGTCGGTCACCATGCAATAGAAAGTAAAGATGGGTAGGAGGGAGTCCCCGACAGTTCAAGCCTAAGCCTACAATAGCATTCATTAGCTTTGCTCCACCCCCTGCTGTGAACGGCTCATCGCACTGCAATAAGCACACTCAAACATGCACACACTGTCATTAAGTCTGTTATAGAGGGACTTTTAGGAATATGTGTTTTTAAGGCACCAACAGCTTACTTGGACAACTGCTAGATAGTGTGTTTTTGTATATGTGTGTGTGTGTGTGTGCGTGCGTGCGTACATGTATGCGTGCTTGGTGTGTGTGTGCATGCTTGCGTGTGTCCGTGTGTGTGTCTGCGTGCGTCATCTTTGGACTGATGTGGTTGTGTCTAAAACTATAAAGTGGTGGCGTCAGAGCTTGTGGAATGAAAGCCCTTACGGTCAACGCACTAAAAGCTGTCACTGTTCATTTGTTGTCCTTCAATTCCAATTGGCTGGAGTGATTTGGAGGGAAGGGGTCAAAATGGTTGGGCTTTGGGATGCTCATAAGATGGGGAATCCACATTGTTTGGGGTGACCAAGCTCCCTCTAGATCAGAGGGTCTAGCTAGTTCAAGGAAGGCCAAACCCCTAAAACAACTCATTTGAAAAGCGAAAGTAATTGAACTGATATGTATCTGGATATGTAAAGCTCAGAATGAGCGGGTATAGATAAATAGAAATATAGTAGTCCTTGATCTCCCTAAGTTGAACATCAGGCATTCTGGGTTCAGACCGAGACTTGGAACTAAGTGTGACTTTTTAAGTGCTTTGAAGAAAATGTGAAAATATTTAGTTGAAGATTTTGCATGCCAAAATTGTAGATTACAATTGGTTGAATACATATTTGACTATTAAAATGAATAATTGTCCATCCAAATCGGGTGTGGTGCTGAATATGGCAACACTTTAATTTGCAGTGGGTTTGACCCAGAAGTGGAAGAGTGTGCCAAAAACTCCAGAAAAACAAAACAAGTTGAGCCTTATATAAAGAATGGAAGAAGAAGAAAAAAAGGAAAAACTAAGACCCCTTGGTTTTTATTGCACTTTCCTTCTCCTCCCTTCTGAACTAGTGGATGGATGAGTCATGCTGGGTCTCTCCCGTCTCCGCTCATCAATATTACAACACCCCTCTGCCCCTGCGGATGCTATAGCCTCAGTCCGCATGGATAACTTTGACTTTTTTATCATACGTTTTGAATTCTCTTCCACCTCCACCGCCCTGCTCACGGTGCTGGGGGCGTCGGTGTGCATGGCGGCTGACGGTACCCTGTGGAGCGGGGCAATAAACCCATCGCAGGAGGCATGAGAAGAGTCATCATATGGGAGGTTTTGATATTGTTATAACGTGGCGACGGAAGGGAAGTCTATCTCTCTGATCTTATATGTTCTGCAAGGGTATACATTAGAGGCCAATAATGGGATCTCTGATCTTATTTGACTTGATATTGCGGATTGCAATGGGGTCAATGTTAGATTAAAGTGATGGTATTTTCCCTTTACAAATGACATGCATTACAGTAACAGCTGCAGTAACAAAATAATGAAATTGGCAGAACAAATTATTCCAAACCACGAGACGTGCCATTAAAACTAAAAGGATAACGGTTTGAGCCTTCCCACTTCCTGCTATTTGGCTACCGCTTTAGTTCTGGAAATACTGATCTGGGTTTTGTTGAGATCCTGTGATAAGGAGGATATCATCACCAAAAATTTACATTATTAAATGTATTGATTGTTCATATTATTCATTAGTATTTATACCTTTTAAAGCATATATTTATTCAATAATTAAACCAAGCGATAACACGAAATAATAAACACAATATGATGATGATGATGCCGATGACACCACAAGATTTAAAAAAAATTGTAACTTTACAGCTGAAAATCCCTCATCTTGCATCTCACAACATTCTGCAAATCTCACATCTGCCAATCAAGTAATGTTAATAAAAAAAAAAAAGCCAAACGAACAAATTGAAGTCCTTTCAGACTGTAATAGAGGTCTTTTTCAATATTGAATGATGTCTGTAACCCCCTACAAGGGGTTACAGACATCATTCAGGGGTTAAGGGGAGGAGTTGTGCCCTGGTTCCTACACCATCTCTCTGAGAAAAGTTTCAACAAAGGTACCACAAATGAATGGATCAGATACACCAGTTTATGCAAAGAATAAACAGTTTCTTCAGTAATGCTAATCAAATACAATTGTATTATTCCAACCATGTTGAACTCGTGCAAGTTTAAACACAGAAAAGCCAAATTCATAATTCCTAAAGAGCCAAGATGGTTGCCTTCTGCTTACTTCAAGATATTTATGAATGCATCAAAATAAAGTATAAAACAATATAATTCAAGTACGAACCCAATATGAAAAAACTAAACAAATTAAACATTCTTCACTGGATACAAATGACCAACATCGAGACGACTATTTCTTAAACTTCCATGAAGGAGGATGAGATCCAGGCAATTTAAAAAGATTATTCCAGTGATAAATTAATTACAACATAGGCTTATGCTGTAAGGCTTTTAAGTTTGAACAAACATGATAGAAGCAGAACAACAGTTTTTTGGCTTTAGAATTAAAAAAAATGCGGGCTTAAATAAGGCCACTTGTCATATTAACTTGCCATATCTTAAATACCAATAAATACTCCTCTGTAGAAATGTGCGAATGGTGATGATTGTTCGCGGTTTTTGACATGTTTTGTGTGTTTGTTTAAGCTTTTAAGCAAAAGAATGTTGTTACGTTGAAGCTTCACCTCAGCTTTGGTGTTGATCTGTAAATGTGTCCAGGAGGAGGCCTTTAAGTGACTTTAGGGGTTTCCCAAAAGATCCCAGCGGCATGAGCACACAAATGCACAGATGTTTCATTAGAAGGACCGCCTCTGTCTCCTCTGTCTGCTGGTTAGGCTCGTCCCCCCCCCGCGGTGTGGGACATCGACCCGGGGATCCGTGTCCCTTTATAGCGTTAGGGTCAGGGGGGGAGGATTCCAGACAACCCAATCCTCCAAGGCTATTCTGAAGGAACAATGGCTGGTGGGGATGCTCCTTATTGATCACCTGCGCTGGTCCTATTGATTCGATGGGGTATTCAACTGTTTGGCTTGCCTCTGGGATACAACATTGTGACAGCTGTGAATTATAGTGCTTGTAATGTGACAAAGAGCTAATACATGATATACCATTGAACACTTTGTTTGTGTGTGTGCGTCTGTGTGTGTGTGTGTGTGTGTGTGTGTGTGTGTGTGTGTGTGTGTGTGTGTGTGTGTGTGTGTGTGTGTGTGTGTGTGCGTGCGTGCGTGTGTGCGTGTGTGCGTGTGTGTGTGTGTGTGTGTGTGTGTGTGTGTGTGTGTGTGTCACCTTGCACCGTTTATATAGTATCCAACACTGGCCATTCCCCTGGTTATCCTACAGTCTCTTCCATTCAAAAAAGAGATACAGGCTTCCACAGTGCTTGTAAGGTTCCTGCTCCCCCTTAGAAACTCTATTAGTGGAGCAGACGGCCAGAGTAGGCAGACTGGGAGGCCAGAGACGGGTGGTCGATGGCCTTTAACAGATGGATTCCTGGTCCAACCGGGGAAGGGGTCACAGACGGAGAATAATTTGTGGTCATTGATTGACTCCGACCGAAAGATGGATTGATCTTATTATGGACGTGTTCACGTTGACAGACTGAAGTGACCCAGATCTGAGCGTTCATTGGCTTTGTGCAATCTTTGTGGTTGTGTTTACTGCAAATGGAATCTGATCGTTCCAGCTAACATTTGGGCCGTGTTTCACAGAATCAGTAAATCCACCAATATTTGGGCTGTATCTAATATGACGTCTAGATCTGAATGTAAAATTTGATGAGTGTGTACAATGAATGCTGAAATTGCATATTTTTGACTTTCCATAAAAGGGAGATGATTTTGATCATCTTCAAGGGAAAGATTAATGACAAATAAGATCTATAATGAAACACTATCAAAAATAAAAACCTTCTTTCTGGCCCATCCAGGCTCCAGTCTGTAGGTCTCACACAGATCGACTGGCATGACAGCTCACTCCCGACACTATTTACTTTTTAACTTGCTTTTTAAATCCCGACAATCTCAAAATGTGATACCTTCAAGGCCTCAAGGGGCCAGTCAATCACGACAGTCACCCCCCCCCCCCCACCACCCCAACCGGTCATCCCACCCTCTCACCCTCATGATCTCCCAGTAGGTGAGAACATCCTCTCCCAAGCAGGCCACAGGAGGTTACCACTTGGTGGGGGGTGGAGGATACTACTTCAACATAAGCTCAACAAAGTGTGGAGCTTTACTGATTGGGAGACATTAGAACCAACCCTCTCAGATTGGCTTCTGGCAACAGCCAACTGAGTTGGAGGAGTTTCTCGCTAGTTGGAGGTGCAACAGAAGCCTGGCCACTTGGATAACAGCCAGAAATTAAAGTGAAGGCAATCATCTTGGATACTGACAACAATTACAGGCATTTTTATATGACTAACACTTTTAAATGTACCACAAACTACATATTTTCTGCACTACAAAAAATCATATGAATCCTATGACAGGCAACATAATCATATGATAAGCAAAGAGGGTTTCAGAGGTCTCGTTTGATGTATCTCGAAATGTTTATTGGCAGCGCAAGATGTTACTGGTCATTCCCTGTTTGATTGGTGATAACCGGACTCACATTTAGGAGGCTCCAAAAACTCAATCAAAACGTTCTTGGATGGAATCCAATGTCCGCCAGTTAGGCCATGGAAAAGAATCAGAACTCTTTTCTCTAACCTTTTCTCTTGCCTTAACTGAGTAAGATTCTACAGCTCAACACCTTGTCATTATCGTGGGAAATTAGGCTCTGGTTGTTATTATCAATCAGGCTGCTAGTAGCATTAGAAATAGGTAGATTCACTGCACTTCTTCCATAAATATTAAAAAAATGATGTCTGCATTACTAATGTTATTTTTTTTACTAGTTTTATTAAGGTTTATTAAAAATCCATATTGTCCCATGCAGCAATATTCCAACAATGGACTCATTTTATATTAAAATTGTAGCTTTAATCTGACCTAGAGTACCTCTAAGTACTGATCAAAAATAAATAGGGAATGCAAAAACATATTTCCCAACAGATATTCCTCCATTGAACTGTAGCGCTTTCGGTGCTAATGCAAAACCAGTTGGATCCAGGTGATCTCGGAGGGCCAATACTGTCACTATTATACTCCTTGAAAAGCCTGAGTATCCAGTTACACCTGGCACCCTCCATTCATTCTTTTTTTTCCCCGCTGTCATGGAGCCTAGAGGTAAATGCTATGATAAGCTGCTCAGCCAGCACGGGAGAACATCTAGGCAGCTTTAAACATAGCTTTAGGTTAAAGCACTGAACTTTACCCCCTCCTCCTGCAGAACTAATTATAGGCTGATGGGACAAACAGGCCAAGAGTCACTTTGTGGTTAAGCCGAGTTCAATTACAGCAGAACTTCCGGTGAGGGGTGGCCGGAGACCAAAACCAGCAAGGGGAGGAGGTGTGCCCTATCCTGGTACAGTAACAGAGATATTGTGCCCAAGAAAAAGCATATTAACAAATAACCCTATTTCTACAGTGGCCAGTCTACATGCAGTTGATTTGATACCTTTACAGATACTCTTAACCAGTTTAGTACTGCTGGCCAAGTTTGCGCCTTTACGAGTTACAGAAGTGAAATAAAGTGAAATTCCCCTTTCACCCAGATTTGAACTTGTCAGCTATAAGACTTTAGATAATAATCCTAAATCTGATTTGTGAGTCTACTGTGTTCTAGACTATTCACTTATACCAGAGAACTCTGACTCATTTTACCCTCCTGGACATGGAAACACCAGGAGGAATAGTAGTATTTCCTACCTAACCTACAAAGGCAATAACTGTACAAGATGATGTACGAGGGCCATCTGTAGGGTTGAAGTCTATAATTGAGGTGTAGAGAAGGTTGGACTGATATAACAAAGTTAGCTCAGCTAGCTCTTCTGGAGGAGACAATATCAAGCAGATTGCATTTCATGTCAGTGAACATCAAGGGTTTCTTTATACTGCTCTTTCTATACAGTGTTTTTGGGAGGTGAAAAAAGCAATAAATGCACTTCTTGGATATTTGAACTGCTGTGCTCTGAGGCAAAGTCCCGGTTTTTGTATTCAGAGAATGTTAAGCTAGCTGGCATGCCAGCCAACCTTGTGACGTGGAGAGAGGAGTGGGAAAAAAGTTATTTGCATAGCGTTGACTTTACTCTGCATGTGAAGCAGAAATTTGCAGAACCACCTGCATTTTAATTGGACAAGCTTCAGTTAGTTTGTGTCAAATATCCATTATCATTTAGATCTTGCTGAACGTAATCTGCACATTTCCATAAGTGTCTCAGAAAGATTTGTCTGATCCCTTCTTTGTTCGTTGGGCTAGCTCTATTTGTAGAGGTTCGAAGGGCACACACACACACAAACTCACCATGTAAAGTGATTTGGGTTACTTGAAAGCTATATATAAATGCAATCAATTATTATTAATCTTTTCATTATTTCCATTTTCCATGTAGGTTGCAAAGTTAGTAAAAAATGAATAGGCTAGCTAGCTCATGTTTAGTCCCAACTCAGGGTTCATTCACTTCTTTGATTTGATCCTTTAGGGCTTTTCCCTTATTTATCTTGGATCTTAATGATGATGTTTGTTTGGCCACATCAACTTTAAATGTAGGCCTGATGAGTCCAGAGAGATTGTGGTTAAATACTGTCTAAATACGCCTGACCTGACGCATAGCATGTAGACAATAACTGTATGCTTGTCTAATTAAAGAGGGCAGTCCGCCATTACGGATCCGTTCTCCATCATCCTACTGGAGGAGAGGGGTAATAGGCCTTTGGGTCTGACGTCAGAGACCCTCTGGAGAGAAGGGCATCGGAGACTACTGAAAAATGAAGGTCGCTTTTCTGGGCCGCTGTTTCCCACAGTGACAAGCGGATGAGGAGAGAGGAGAGGGAAAAAAAAGAAAAGACAACGGCCTCAGAGTTACGCAAGAGCAGGGAAAGTGCAACAGCAGCAGTGAACACTACCTCGCAATGGAGAAAGTGCCAACAAACACAAACACAGAGAGGGAGAGAGAGGGAGAGAGGGAGATAGAGGGAGAGAGGGCGAGAGAGAGAGAGAGAGAGAGAGAGAGAGAGAGAGAGAGAGAGAGAGAGAGAGAGAGAGAGAGAGAGAGAGAGAGAGCGAGAGCGAGGGAGAGAGGGAGAGGGAGGGAGAGAGGGAGAGAGGGGGAGGGAGAGAGGGAGAGAGGGAGAGAGGAAGAGAGGGAGAGGGTGAAAGAGGTAATTCAATCACATCAGTGTCCTCTCTGACAGGACAGAGGGAGAGTTAGACACAGTCAGAGAGACATACAGAGAGACTAGGAGAGGGAGTTGGGGCACGAGGGACTTAATATCAGCTAATGAAATAAGCACCGAGTCAGACATTCATCTCTGTCTCTCTTGGCAACGGCAAGAAGAGAGGGAACGTGATAAACGTAAAAGCATGGAAGATATAGAACCTCCCCCCCACCAAAATATAAAAATAAACAATCACATGGACAAAGGTCAAAAAAGACATAAACAGAAATGCACAGCCAATGCCAGTGTTTGTTTATGTGTGTGATGGAGTCTGTTCTGTGAAAGATGGGGTTTGTTAATATGAAGCAACACCATCAATTCCATTAAGTTTAAAAGGTCATGAATGAGGGTACATTCTTTCGCTACACACACACACACACTATGCGCACACACACACACACGCGCACACACACACATACACACAAACACATACAATCCAATTTATACAAACAAACAATCTTATACACTAGCACACACACACACATACACACAAACACACACACATACATTTACACGCAAACAAAATTATACATATACACACATATACACACAAACCACATGTACGCATACTCACACACACATACACACACACACACAAACACACACACAAGAGACCTAATCAGGCCTTGAAACGCCTACACTGCTTCTACAGGCCTGCAACTATAAGCTAGCTTGCAACAATCGTCCACACTAGCTGGAACTGTAGCCAATCAGCCCAGGGCGCTGGAGGATGAACTCCAACACCAGACTTATCCAGCATCTCTGCCTCATGAGCAGGGAACCTCCGGCAACATTGCTGGGTCACCACACAGATTAAAAAAAGTTCAAGCTGAAAAAAGACCCAACTCTACAAACGAGATGGTTATGAATGTGGTTGCTAGTAAAGCCATTTCTTAGGACTAGTATATTTTTTGTGTTTAAAAATGTATTTGTTATATTTAGTTGCATGAAGTGCATGCCGTAGGGTTATTTCCTTTTCTGAGAGGTCAGAGCGTTTGGATTGTGCTTCCTGTTTAGACAAGTCTACGCAGTCTTTTGACTGCTTGGACGGTCAGTGTTTCTAGGCCTGTGAGTCATTGTTGACCCTCCTGGAGGTAATAGGAACATTAAACAGCACTCTAGTGTTTAGTGTGTGTGGTTATCAATTACAACTGATGTCTTTCCCCAATGGCCTATTCCTCCCACTCTGACAGTGAATGTTAGAATGAATTAGGATCTGCGTCTATAGTGACGTGGGGGTGGGGTCTGCTGGTTAGGCACTCAATAGTAAAATCCAGATGTACACAAATATTGTGTAATGCCCCATGCACACATTTTTCCAATATACTGTATTGGAAAAATGTGTGCATGGGGCAAATATCGAGTCGAGCGGCACATACAACATAAGGTACACATTTCATCCATTTATCCAACAATTATTACGCAATTCACTATTGTGGAGTACATTTCATAACATGAAATCAAAGTTCTTAAATCTTTTATGAACCCACGCAAAATTATCCTGGCTTTGGCCTTGTGCACAGTCTTGTTGTGGCCTTTAGTGATCAATCAGTGTAGCATTGCCAAATGTTTTAATGGGAATCTGATTTTAGGTGGATTCTTTGTGCTTTGTTTGTTAACCCTCTGCTTGGAGAATAGCTTACAAGTAGGAAATATATCCCAGCCAGCTAGTGCAAGCAACTAACAGCCATTCTTCATAAGAGAACTGCTGGAAAAACCTTCTGTCCCTTTTATGTTGATGTACGTTTTCAAGTGCTTGTCTTGTCCTCTTGTTCCTATTTGTGCTTATTCAGTATGAAAATACACTTTGCTGGAGCTTCTCAAATGTGGAATGGTCATTGTCGTTTCTTTAATTTGCTATCAGGGGCAAAAGAAAGCCATGTAGGAAAGCCTTCACGAAATGTTCCATTTCAAAACGTAAAGGTACGTGTAAGAATCAGAAATCCCTTCTCTTTACTGGTCCCTATTGGCTGGTAAGTGAACTGCATCCTGCTTCAGCTCTCGCACAGCAGCGGTGCAGTGCGAGCTCTGTCATTGTCTCACACAATGACAGTACCAGTAAAGTAAGTACATGTTTGGTTGTGTATATTTTTTACGTTCGTGCATGAGTGTGTGTTTAAAACTCACTCTTACGTGTGTGTGCCTATGTGTGTGTGTGTGTGTGTGTGTGTGTGTGTGTGTGTGTGTGTGTGCGTGTGTGTGTGTGTGTGTGTGTGTGTGTGTGTGTGTGTGTGTGTGTGTGTGTGTGTGTGTGTGTGTGTGTGTGTGTTGGGGGGGGGGGGGGGGGTAATTGTGTGTGTGTGTGTGTGTGTGTGTGTGTGTGTGTGTGTGTGTGTGTGTGTGTGTGTGTGTGTGTGTGCGTGCGTGCGTGCGTGCGTGAGTGCGTGCGTGTGTGTGTGTTTGCTTGTCTGTGCATGTCAGGGCTGTCAGTCTTTAACGCCTCCACAGAGTTCTGTCCAATCAACAGACTTTTCCACCAGCTGCGTGATAATTGTCTTGAATAGTTTGTCAGAATTCAGAAGCAATATTACAGTAGCAAGCCCCATCCACTCAATTGATATAAAGGTGTCACTTCAGGTAATCTATTTGATGTATTAAAAAAGTATAATATATATATTCCCGTATTTGACAGACAGACAGACAGACAGACAGACAGACAGACAGACAGACAGACAGACAGATAGTCCGATAGACACGGAGTAGGAGGTTGGGCAGAAGCGACGATGCCAATAGGGCTAGGCGAATCGCTATCTAATTAAACCCCTACCACGTAATCCCAACGACACCATCCCCCCCCTCCTTAAATCCACTACAGCACGCGCCACGGAGACGGAGCGGGGAGAGTGTGTGCTGCGCGCGAGAGAGAGGAACGTATTTGTACTGCCGCCTTCAGTCCGCTACTGCTGCCTTCACCGACCTTACTCGCACGCGGGGCGTTGATGTGGATGCACGGTGGTTAACATGTATTGTCTGTGCTCGGCAGCAGTAGCAAAGCAGCAGTAGTCCCAGCCCAGTGGTACAGGTTTTCCGTTGCAGCATAGCGGAGTTTTCCCCACAGGCTACCGAGGACAGAGGGAGACAGAACAGGACAACACAGCACACAGAGCATCTCTTCTCGGCTCTTTTCCTCCTTCCTTCCTCCTTCATCCTCCTGCATCTTCCTCCACATCGGCCAGTGATTCGAAACGGAGCCCTCTGTTTAACCGGTAAGAAAGTATTGTATGACTGACGACATAAATCAATCAACACTTTTTTCCTCTAGAAGGGCTGAAATATTTAGAGGCGTTGTGGTTAATAGTTAATGTGGCGTCTGACAGCGGCTCAGCGCGGGCCACGGCGCGTGCCATTGTTGATCAGGAAATCCGTGCGGTTTCCTCGGCGGCAAAGGTAAACAGCGTTTGCATGCATGCACAACGATTTTAATAAGATAACGCATTATTGTTATCGCGATGATAACCTTGAACCCTATGTCGATTCTACGATGTAGATCGGCTGTGTCTTCTTTAAGTCAGGCTTTGGGTCCAACTGAATCGCTATTGTTTTGTTAAAATAAGAACACATCAGTGGTTGCATGTCCCGATTCCTTCCATACTTAGGCTATTTATGTTTAAAACATGCAATGTTAAATAAATAAGGCAACGTCGTATGGCTTTTTAGGCCATCGAATTTATGAATGAAGTGTGTCTTGGGGCACGCGATGCGGAACACGAGGCGAGGATGCGAACGGGATGGTTCCTGGTCCCAACTCTAGAGGTAATGTGTAGATAAAGATGGACTAGAGCTGCTCTCAACTGCAGGACAAAGTGGGCTACAGTATGTTAAATCCTACATACGTACTCTGTAATAACTCAAGCTTACCTATTGCAGCATTGCTTGTGTTTCTTGGGTGTTTGCCACACGATTCTATTCTGCTCTGCCATATCATCTAATTAGTGGCAGTGCATTAATTAGCACGGTAGAGTAACAGGAGGGAGGCACTATATCGTTGAAAACTGTGAGGCGGTCACTATTGCTATTGGAACTATCAGTTGAAGAGGAACGATGATGCTGTTTCTTGGCGTCACACGGCGTCACGTTTCACGGATGCAGACTGTATCGCTCACTCTAACCTCGGGGTGCCCGTCAGGGGCATTGGCGGATTCACTGTATCGGTGTAGTTTCAGAATTATATCTTCAGAATTGTCTCAGAGACAACATGTCTCATCATTATTGGTGTAGATGGAATTTAATAGAATGCCCCTGCAGTTGTGGGAATTTCTAATGAGGTACTATAGCACAATACTAGTCTTATGACTATAGACGTATGTTGTTAAAGGCCTACTATCTATATTATACACTAGTATGCCTATGTAAAGGATATAATAATACCTAAAATGACAGCATTTGTAAAATGCCTTAGCTATCAGTACCCATCGAATCAAAGTTTTATAAAGTGCAGTTTAACTGCATAAGAGACAAACGAGTCAATAACATGAATCTTAAGCACACACACACACACACACACACACACACACACACACACACACACACACACACACACACACACACACACACACACACACACACACACACACAAGCACGCACGCACACGCCCACGCCCACACATACAAGAACTAATTGACATTGATTAGTAGTAAATGAACATTATTCAAGGTAACCAGCACAACTTGATTTCCATCTGGCCCATGTTCTTAATATAGCCACCAGCATCTTGCTGCAATTGTTGTTTATTGCTTAGTCTTTGTGTTTAGCCGGCGCGTGCTAATGCTGGTCTCGTTGTTACATAAGGAGCTAAATGTGTGGTGGAGCAGCGACATCAGTCCCTGTCACACTTACAAACAGCTTCCACACACACACACACACACACACACACACACACACACACACACACACACACACACACACACACACACACACACACACACACACACGCATACGCACACACAGACGCACACGCACAGGCATGCGCTCACAAACACACACATAAGCACTCACACACACATTCTAACTCTTGAATACTGTACACTGCATATTCAATTAATAATTAATATCATTTATTGAATGGGGGCTGAATGGAGCCGAGAGAGTGAGAGAGGGCGATAGAGAGCATGCTGGAGAGAGAGAGAAGAAAGAGAGAGGGAGAGAGAAAGATAGAGATAATTTGAAAAAGAGTGAGAGAGAGAATGCAAGAGAGACATAAAGAGGGAGAGAGAGGGTGAGAGAGAAGGAGAGAGAGAGAGGGAGAGAAAGAGAGAGAGAGAGAGAGAGAGAGAGAGAGAGAGAGAGAGAGAGAGAGAGAGAGAGAGAGAGAGCATTTGAGGGAGTGAGAGAGCACGCAAGAGAGAGAGATAGAGAGAGATAGAGAGAGAGAGAGAGAGAGAGAGAGAGAGAGAGAGAGAGAGAGAGAGAGAGAGAGAGAGAGAGAGAGAGAGAGAGAGAGAGAGAGAGAGAGAGAGAGCGCAAAATAAAGAGCATGAGGGAGAGACAGAGATGATGAAATAAATATTAGACTAGAGCTCTTAAAGGAGAGAGCCCTTATAGGGGGGCGGCCGTGATCAACACTTACTCTATTCAGTACTAATCCCAACCATTGTGCACTCCTTGAGTGTTGTACACTAGGCCACTTCCCTGGCCTCTGTGCCACTTCCCTGGCCTCTGTGTGATGCGGCCGTGTACAGTAGAGCTCATAAAGGACACCGTCCGGGAGAAACGCTTGATGCGGTGACCCCTTGGCCCGCACTCGTCCCAGAGAAGGACATCAGCCATGTAAAATGGCTTGAAAGTCACTGTGAATTAAGGTTCCATTACGTATAGGCAGGTCAGCTGTAAGTCAAAGGATTATGGAATGCATGTATTACACACGCACACGCAAACACACAGACGAATACATAATACACATACACACTCGCACATATCTATATACATGTACACAGACAGAGACGCACACACACACACACACACACACACACACACACACACACACACACACACACACACACACACACACACACACACACACACACACACACACACACACGTACACATACACATTTACACACGTACAGACACAGACACAAACACACACACATACACACATACACATAAAGATATACACACTATATTTTATGTCTTGGCATCTCAAGTAGGACCTTGACACCCTTCGTTGGACCTTGGGTGGGCTTAGATTGGCTTGATTCCCCACATACCTCCCCATCCAACACACACACACACACACACACACACACACACACACACACACACACACACACACACACACACACACACACACACACACACACAC
>NC_044069.1:20747196-20754696 GCF_902167405.1 Gadus morhua
ACACACATGTGTTTCCCTCATCCTAACCTTGCCATGCCTTGCCTCTGGTAGTCAGTCACCGGTGACATGGTGACCAGGCGATCTGTTATGTACCCGAAATGCCAGAGTGTCCTGTTTACACCACGAGCTGTCAGTGTCCGCCGCCCAGCTACAGTACCTCCGGAGTCATCTTTCTGTTGTCCCTCTGAAGGATGTTGTTGTAGTGCCACATAAAACGGAAGAGGAGAATCAGCCAGCAATCAGTGGTTGTTGTTGTTTTGCCGCCGTGCCCGCTGGAGCTGCACGCTCAACCTACACTATGAGTGTTGTGTGTTAAAGTATTTGACACGTTGTGTTATACTTGCAGTGCTGTGTTTCCGTCAGGCCCTGTGCCGTTCCCCCCCCCCCTGAAGTTCTCCAATAACATAGTGGGGCAGCTGGATCCCAGATTATATTGTGGGATACCTTCTCCTCTTCCAGTTCCAGCCCGGGGACCGCTTTCTATGGAGCGACATCATAATGAGCAAATGAGAAAATCTTGCTGAGCCGCCCTTCTTGATAAAGGTGTGTGTGTGTGTGTTTGTGTGCGTGTGCGTGCGGGAACGTTTGTGTGTGCGAGAAAGTGGCATGTCACTAGAGTATGTTAAATCATTAGCATCGCTGTTGCTGCAAGGCTGCTCACAGGACGGCTTTGATGGGAAATTACAGCGTCTTTCTCATTTTGCCGTTATTTGGGTCCCATAGATTGATTTTGCTTTTCAAGCTTGTCTTACTGATGAATTATGTTCTCATGTGTTTGCAAACTTCCCACTCCCAATGTAACAGCCTGGAAGGCAAATGCATATATTTGCTGTATTTATGTATTCAACACAGACAGAGACAACTCAACTACACACACTCCCTTACCAAGTCCTATACTTCAATCCTACCCTCTTGAAAATAACCAAGGTTTTACGATTAAGCGACGAAGAGCATTCCATAAGTAGGTTGCAAGTGTTTCTGAATGTAATTGGTGCAAGGTTAAAGTAAATGCATGAAAAACATCTCATCTACTTAGTTGTGATCCTTTGTATATGTTTGAAGGGTCCTTACCTGTGCGGTGGTGTGATGGCATCAATTGACTCGTTCTAATCCAAAGCTGTAATAGTCATGTTAAGACACAAAACATGAACACCACCAACAATTTGCAATTCTCTTTTTTTTGGTGCAGATACTGAAAGTTAGATTTGTCCAGTGAACCAACACTTATCACGGGTGTCTTTCCCATTACCTTCACGTTACTTCCACAGCTTCATGTAATTGACAGGATCTACCAGAGATATAGGAAATTGCAGAGAAAGAGAGCCAACTACCGGAAGAAATGGGCAAATTGTGTGTGTGTGGGTTCCAGCAAGTTGCTAGATCTGTATCTGTCCCCCATCCCTCTCCCCTGACGCCAATGCTGTCCTGCCCTCCCGAACAACTCTCCTGCCCTTTTCCATCATGTAATCCCCCCTCTCACTCCCTCCCCCATCCCCTCATCTATCTCTACTATAGAAATAGTATTATGTACTTACTCTCTCTCCCCGGACTTATCCTCGTTGCTTATACATCTGCAATCTGTCAACGGCTTGCCTTGGAGCCGGTTTAATAGGTAGTTGTCCTCCGGTGTCTCAGATCTATATTTAGGGCTAAGATGGATAGCAGTCACATTCATGTCATGGCGAATGTCTCTCCGGGGACCACTTCTTACTGGATTTAGTAATAAGCATGCCACACCTTTTGAAATAATTCAAAAGGTCAAATATTGTTCATGGTGATTTATTTAATATTGTGCAGGGACAGAGGCCTGATCCTTACCCAAAATATCTTCACTGTTTAAAGTCAAAGTCCATTGTTGTCGACAATTTGCAAGCTTGCAGAGGTTACTGCCATTAGTTTGCTCTGTTTGACTTACCAAAGACACACTATGTACTTTTTGCTTTTGCAGGTGTTCACTACTTTCACAGGTGTGTGCTACAACTTTCGCTTGACTTCTTTTTCACGCTCCTCTTCCTTTCTCTTACCGATTTGGTTCTCCTTGACCTGAATAACTATACTGCCCCTGGCAGCCCAAGAGGGGAAACCTGATGCTAGGAGAATAATTACTATCTTCATCATCGGATTGTGTGTGTGTGTGTGTGTGGGTGTTTGCACTTCTGATGATGTGGGACACCGGAGCTAAACTGCTCCCAGTCCCTCAAAGACCCTACACACTTGGGCCTAAGCCGTGGTGGGACGTCCTGCTTTTAAGACTCCTCTGAGAACTCTGAAAGCAGCACAGGAACTGTTTCAGTTTTCTGTCACACAGTGTTGTTAGTTCCTCTGAACTGCAGCAGGCCACTGAAAAGGGTAGACATTTTTGCATTCCAACTAACTTGTTTGTTTGACTTATTAACACTACAGTACTATAGATCTCCAGAAATAATATTAGCCAATGGTAAAACTACAAGAACTACAAGAAAGCATTACACAATTAATTTCACTGATAAAACAGAATGGCTCTCTGCATGGATGGGAAACAGCCTCCACATACTGCTCTGCCATCGCTTTCCAGTTTTCAATTGTTAGCCCAAGATTCTTATAAATCAGAGTTGACCAAAGACCAAGAACCAAAGCAGACTGTTGTGCTTTGCTACGTTGAACTGAATGGATTTGTCTGGGACGAAGCCTCTTCTGTATACGATCTCATAGGTCTCGAGCTACACGGAGACATCTGTAAGGCAGGCTGAAATCGAGGTTGAGATTGGAGCGTCTTGTCGGGAGGTTGAGAGGTAGAGCTTTATTCAGTGAAGCAGTGGTATAGGTGTAGACAGTTAGGCAGTGGTATGGGTGTAGTCATTGACCAGTGGTATGAGTGTAGTCATTGACCAGTGGTATGGGTGTAGACAGTGACCAGTGGTATGGGTGTAGACAGTGAGGCAGTGGTATGGGTGTAGTCATTCACCAGTTGTACGGGTGTAGACAGTGACCAGTGGTATGGGTGTAGTCATTGACTAGTGGTATGGGTGTAGTCATTGACCAGTGGTATGGGTGTAGACAGTGAGGCAGTGGTATGGGTGTAGTCATTGACCAGTGGTATGGGTGTAGACAGTGACCAGTGGTATGGGTGTAGACAGTGAGGCAGTGGTATGGGTGTAGTCATTGACCAGTGGTATGGGTGTAGTCATTGACCAGTGGTATGGGTGTAGACAGTGAGGCAGTGGTATGGGTGTAGTCATTGACCAGTAGTATGGGTGTAGACAGTGACCAGTGGTATGGGTGTAGACAGTGAGGCAGTGGTATGGGTGTAGTCATTGACCAGTGGTATGGGTGTAGACAGTGAACAGTGCTATGGGTGTAGTCTTCAGTGACCAGTGGTATGGGTGTAGTCATTGACCAGTGGTATGGGTGTAGACAGTGAGGCAGTGGTATGGGTGTAGTCATTGACCAGTAGTATGGGTGTAGACAGTGACCAGTGGTATGGGTGTAGACAGTGAGGCAGTGGTATGGGTGTAGTCATTGACCAGTGGTATGGGTGTAGACAGTGAACAGTGCTATGGGTGTAGTCTTCAGTGACCAGTGGTATGGGGGAGCTGTGTAACAGTATCTGGGAGTGGAACTGTTGTGCCCGTGGGGTGGTGTGTTTGCTACAAGGAGAAAGGAAGGAATGAGAAAAGCAATAATTTTTAAGGGACGTTGGTCTGCTCAAATTGATATGAGTTGAGCACCTCGCCAAATCTGCACAATGCCCTGTGTCAGCTTCCAGAGAGGTTAGAACATAAACCAACAAAGGCTTGTCTTTTGATTTCTATGAACCAATGGCATTGGTCAGAAATTTGCCAGGAGGGGTCTAACATCTAAAGACATGCTCTTACACAAAACAGATATTCTCAAAGAGCATTTCACTCAACAAAAGCTTATGCTGTTAACTCTTACCTGCAGCACCTTTAAGGGGAGGATCGTTCTACTGATTACACAGAGATGATCGCATGTCTTTATCCAGTCAGTATTGCCCAAAATGTCTTGTCCAATGATGGGTATTTCCAAGAGAAACACAGCACTGTTGCGTCTCACCATCCTCCCAGAGTCTCTCTCTAATGGAACATGCGACCCCCAAGCCCACTTTATTTTTGGCAGTTTAAAAATGAATTGCCAATCGTGAGGCAATGTGGGCCATGTGGTCGGGTGTAGTGTGGTTTACGGGCGGTGTGTGGACGGAGGAGAGGCAAGGCAAAAGGTCAAGGTTTGTACCCCCTCCCCTCCCCCGGGCCTGGTATGTGGGTTGGGTGCTTGAACAGAACAGAAAGATCTGGAGCAGCGGTACCAAGGGAGCTAGAGACTGGGAAGGGATGGTGCCCGTGGCGTTTAGCTGAGATCTTCCAGTCTAAAGTAAAACAACCAAAAAGACAATTGGAGACGAGATGGAGGGAGGGAGGTGAGTGGAAGGGGTCGTTAGGGCAAGCTGAAGGTGTGTGTTGGAGGTGGTGTATGTGTGTGTATGTGTGTGTTTGTGTGTGTGTGTGTTTTGTAGGGGGGACAAATGTTACAATTGCAGAATTACAAAAAAGCTTCCAATCTGCGTAGAGAGTGATACATGTGTACATATAAATAACGTGTTGCACTAAGATGTGTGAGTCGTCTTTTCCATCACATTCCATTTATTAAACTGTCACTTTTGTCCAAAGCAACTTACAAAAAGTGCATTAAACTGTGAAGCGACACCCCAATAAGTGAAAGACTCTTGTGAGCAAATTTCTCAAATAATGAAACTGCTCTAAATTCTAGTTTAAAGAAAGAAGAGATTGATTGTTTTTTTTATTCTTCCATCTAAATGGTACAATGTGACAATATTAAATATCGTCGCTGTCCGATGAAACTCGCGTACATCCAAAACGGTTACTTTTCAGGAAATGAAAAAAACACCCTAATTTCAAAGCAGTTGAACGTAGCGTTGTCATACTTGGTACGTCATCTTTAAATGTAGTCGTAATATTGCCAGTGTGATGGTATAGTTCACATTTTACCAAAATTGAGTTTAAATGGACATACGTGCATATTTTACAGTAACGGTGGTCGATACGCGTTCTTCCGATCATGAATGAGCAAATCGCGTAGACTACGCTAAGTTTATTAATTGCCTACGTCCAACCTAAGGCTATTTAATAAGCTGAGCATAGCCTATTAATCTTGTCAGTATGAAAATCAGTGTACTGATTCATTGTCCCTTCATAATTATGTCTCCTGCTAACTATGAAGCGATAATGAATCAGTAGGCCTACACTAACAAGCTATACAGAGGTTGTAACGTTAGACCTACCCCGTAATTGTGTCACTCCTCCACTCCTTGACCTACGTCTCAGGCGACAAGGGGGAAACTTTTTCTAGCGATAAAGTTAGGCCTACTGTAAAGGAAAGCTATTGTCTCACCAGGCTATCATCAAAATAATATTTATTTGGCACTGTATAGCAGAAAAGAAAAGGAAAAATGAAGCTGCCATTTCACTAAAAAAAACACAGACACGCGCTACCGCTCGCTCTCCTCGCTCGTCCACTCACTCGCTGACGTCAATCACACACACACACACACACACATACACACACTGCCATTCTCGCGCACACACATACGCTACTCGTAACACTATGCCTCGTTATGAAGGTCGGAATGAAGCGGCCACCGATTATTGACAGGATGGGTACTTTATTCTACCGGAATCGTTCGCTTCTTCACTAGACAGTGTCTAGTGAAGAAGCAGAGACGCACTAGACAGTGTCTAGTGAAGAAGCGAACGATTCCGTTCACGATTCCGGCAGACCAGATTCCGGCAGACCAACTGCCGGTCAAATCAGACAAAACGATAGAGACAGGGATCACACAAGCAATTTTTTTCGCGCTTGGCCCACTCTGGATAAATGTCGTTCATATCGCATATGAGGACTTTGACGGCTGTGGAGAAATGAAATCCTCCGTATCCATGGAGAGCTGTCATCACAGAGAGGGCATCTCTTCGCAAATTTACGGCATCAATAAGAGGGGGCGGTGTCAGCAGACTATTATTTAGACAAATTAGCAAATTTCAATCTGACAATTTTACCAGAGAGTTAGAAAGGGCGTATCGTGCTTCTGCCTTCTCACACCGCGAGGCAGGTTCGTGGCTTTGAGTGTCGTGATTTCGGTTTCGATACGCGTTACAGCTAGCCTGGTTCTACCAGACTCTCGTACTCTTCACTTCATTTCATTTCATTTGTACAGAGATTACTGAAGGGAAATTCAAATTGAGCGGAAGTACTTAGGCGGGCGGAGCCAGGCTACGTTACAGCCCTATTTAGCCTACTTTATTTACGTTCGTCAGTCAGGTTCACAATAAAAAATATTCGGTGAAAATTACTTCATCTTATATTGCAACTAGAATAAACTTGAGAACAGTTGACAAAAAAACGAAATACCTTAACTTCAAAGTGTTATTCGGCTACCCGATGATGCGCTTCCAGAGACGCTAATGAGATGACTCCACAGGGCGGGAGATACGCGGCGGGATTGACAGCTTTGACACCAAATGGATATACTTGAAAATCAGATGACGTGTTTCACAACTTTTCATTGGTCAATTAGGTTCATGACGCATACTGTATACGGAAATGAACCTGGACATAACTATCATCGTAAAATCTCAAAATCGGCAAAAATGGACATACGCGGTTTTCATCGGACAGCGACGATATATTTCTTGTGCGTGGGTTAGATTTCGAGAATAATGTTTAATTTCTCCCTGTATTATTATTTTCAATTGGTAGACAAAGTGCATATAGAGATTAGGGTTCGACCGATAAGGATTTTGGATTTGGGCCGATACGATGCTGATTTTTTTTCATCACCCTTAGCTGATAACCGATACACCAATACCAATTTTCTTGAGCCAATATTTGGAGCCGATAATACCCTGGAAATCCAGAGTTCTCGCGGGAGCACAATTTGAATTTGCTCAGCGAGTCACTCTGGGAACGAGCAATATACTCGTGTATATTCTGAGTCTTATCTATTGGTTAGCTCCACTGGTCTGGATACGTCACCCCTTGTATTCTTCTGATATTTTCAAATGCATGCTTGGTGCGGCCCCTCAAGGGTTGGCCATTTTCATTGCTCATTGCCAGACCCTACAGTTTTCTAAATGTCGGTCTGAATTTCCAGGCTAAGCCTCCCTCAATTAACATCATAAAAATGACACAATGAGGATAACAAATGTTGCAATGTCTCAATTTAAAAAAAGTAACATTTATTGAACTGTCTGTAAATCATGCCGAAGAGAAAAAAATTAAATAAAAAAATAAGAAAATCAGCCGATACCGCTACACGTAAAAAACGCAAATATCGGCCGATAATATTGGCTGGCCGATATATAGGTCGATCACTAATAGAGATTATGTATATTCTGGATTCATACACTGTCTTTAGAATTTTCCAGTTGAAATTTCAGCCTTAACCCTTCCTTCAATATACTATGCTATTATAGTCTTATAATACAG
>NC_044069.1:20759696-20889696 GCF_902167405.1 Gadus morhua
TCCTCTCACTCTCCCCCCCTCTCTCTCTCTCTCTCTCTCTCTCCTGTCCTCTCACTCTCCCCCCTCTCTCTCTCTCTCTCTCTCTCTCTCTCTCTCTCTCTCTCTCTCTCTCTCTCTCTCTCTCTCTCTCCTGTCCTCTCACTCTCCCCCCATCCCTCTCTCTCTCTCCTGTCCTCTCACTCTCCCCATCCCTCTTCCTCCCCTCTCCTCTCACTCTCCCCCTCCCTCTCTCTCTATTCTTTCTCTCTTTCCTCTGGTTTGCTCTTTATCGCTTTACCAATCACACATTGACCCTTCGCCTCTCGTCATTATCAAACCACGTTCTCCAGTCCCTGATTTTCTCTTCCACTGTCTATTGCGTTTAACCATTAGAGAGAGAGAGAGATAGAGGAAGAGAGAGAGGGAGAGAGAGAAGATCAATACTAACCTCTTTTCCCAATGATCGAAGCCCCCAATACAGTTGTAAAGTCCATTTCTTGTTTGTAACACTGCGTTCACTGGCAATTTTGCCTTTATGTATGGATGTGTGACGTACTAGAGAAAGTGTGTCGTTTAAGAGAAGTCTAAAGGCCACCTCAAACTTTTCAACCAAGTATTGCCATTTATCCACCGCCTGCAGCTATACATACAGTATATTTATATATATATATATATATATATATATATATATATATATTATATATATGTATGTATATATATAACCCACAATTTTGCTGCAGTTTGGATTCCCCATCTCCTGAAACCACTAAAGGGGACATATGATTCTTCATTCTGTCATCCTCCTTAGTTACCACTCTACCTCTTTGCTAGCCGGCCCTAGGTGTAGCAATCTTATCCTTCAACATCATCGCTGTCGGCAGTCCCCAGTCCCAAAACACCAAGTCTTTGCATGTAGATCTTGATCTCCTTTGCACGCAAACATCTAAAGAGACGCGTTTGTTTCGTTTTTTTATTTGTTTCTGTGACTATAATTATTTTAAACACATTCTGAGCAATTTTGAGCAGTCAGTGCAGCAGCAGCAAGGACAAGCAGCCAGGATCCAAATAAATAAACACTTAGGCACTCTTTCTGGGTTTTCGTAACTTAAACGTAAAGAGATGGAAGCGAGGAAGAGGAGCTAGCGTTATTGAGCTCTCCTTTCATATCAGGTGGCGTCTCGGAGAAGAATGGCGCTAGTGGTTGTTTGTGTACAAAGTGACAGGAGGCGAGCGGTCGGGGCTGAGAGCACTTGAAGGCGTCCAGGCAGAAGGTGGGAGAATCTGAGACATCTCTTTGATCCCATACTTTTTCACGCCGCACTCAGCTACCCAGCACGGCCTCTCCTTTGATTTGTACTACCAATAACGAATTCTTCTTGAACTTCAATCCTTTATCCTCTCCTCTCTCTCTCTCTGTCAGGCCCCTTTTCCCTTATGACAAGAGTGTGTCGTGGGCTGAGCCAGGGGGAGCACGTCCCCCCGGCTTTAAGGTCATCTGACCGGGGCTCTTAAAGGTTAGGAGGGTACAAGGATCCCAGCGCTATGGGGTTTGTTTCATTCCTTCTCTTTTACACCACCGTTCTTGTCCTGTTCCTGCTTCCTTTATCATGCGATCACGGCAGGATGCATTAACCGTCTGGTCTGCACAGTCCCCGATCGCACCTTGCACCCATCGCGGTACGATGAGCTAGAGCACGTTCGTGGAGGTCAGGTGTGTGGACGGCGATCGGGGCAAAGTGAAGGCAGACTACTGGCTACGTAGTTAGAACCACGGCACATGCCTACAAAGAGCCAGCCAGGGTTCCCTCCGTCTACGGGGCACACCGCTAGACGCAACGGGACTCACACCTGCGCTTGAGTCGTTAGTTCAACGCGTCGCATCACTAATTCAGAGTGTGAATATCTGTTGAATATAGAATATCTTCTTAACCTTTAATAAAACAACAACGTTCAGACTGCATAAGCTGCCATTGATTTGGGATTTGTTTGTAATACACAACAGCAGCACTACGTTGCTATCCACCGGACTTTCAATTTTGATGTTGGGCCATTCATTGCGGCGGGCATTGTTGTATAACTTGTGCAACGTGTGGGGAACTTCGCCTACCTGGGCCATCCACTGAATATTTAGTGGATGGATATAATGTGGTTTGCACACAATGGTTTGTGTGCAAACGTTTAGTGATTAAACGTTTGCACACAAACATATTTGATACAGCCTCTCAACAATGCATGACTGCACAACTGCGGACGCTTTTGGCTATTTAACACCATTCTAAACAGCGAGAATAGCATATGGCCTTCTCTTCCACCATCTCAGCAGATTTATTTTACCAAGAAATATTTTGGGGCAAAGTGACATCATAACACAGATCCGGCCACAGAGTTTGCCTTCAAGTGTCGGGTGTGGGCGTCGGACCTGTGTTCTGATCCAGCACATCCGAGCACAACAGCCGCATTGAAAGGCAGCCCAACTCTGCCTCATCTCTGTCTCTAGTCGATACTCGTAATCAATCCCTCCACCTCTTCTTCTCCTTCTGCTTTTGATGGCTGATGTCATCATTTGTAATGCAGTTATGCAGCTGTCCCCCCCCCCTCCCCAACACCTGATCCAACCCCATCATCAACACCAGGACCGCCCCCACCCCCACTACGACCCCCCACCATCTCCCCCTTCTTCACCACCACCACCTGCTCCACCTCCCCCACCTCTTCAAACCCCACCATCCCCACCACTACGACCCCCCTACCACCATCTCCCCTGCCACCACCACCTCCTGCACAACCTCCCTAGCTACCAATTCCCCATCTGAGAGCTTACGTCGACGCCCCTTCTCTGCCTGTCGTGTTCATCCTCTATCACTTAACCACAACCACTGTCTTTCTTTCATCCTCCTTCTCCTCGCCTCCCCATCCCTCCCTCTCGCTCCCTCCCACGTCACACTCTCTTTCTCTTTGAAGTGCTTTGCATGCCTCAGGGTCTCTCCCTCTTGATTGTAACTCTATGTTTCACCGCTCAATTTACTATTGCGCCATTGATCTATCAAAGTGGGATTGGGAATACAAATGCTTTTCTGTAATGAAGAAATATAAAACGCTAGTGTAGAAGTTGAAATAGAAGTAATCTGATATCTTTGCTGGTTTTTTAAGGTTTCTATTAGGCTGTCAATCTACCAATATGGCAATCTAGATTTTAGACTGTTCCCGGCTCATTTCCAATCAGGGCATCTCTCCCATGGCTGGTTTGGGGGATCCATCTTGTCAATCAAATGTATAAATGCAACACTGATCAATAGAGCTTGGTAGTCCCGCCCCTTCCATTACCTGGCTGGTCGTGGATGTTTTGCCAGAAAAAGGTAATTTACAACATTTCAGGGCATAATACGTTTTACGACCTAAAAGTTGCCATAAATGTTAGGCAACATGCATAATAGACACACCAATGCATTTAAAATGACAAAAGTGTATTTAACACATTTATTAAACGCATTTCGCTAACCATAACTACACTTCCCACAAACCACGGCGGGAGAGTGGGCGCAGTTGGTTCACCAGATAACTAGCTACAGTCTAGTGATGAGTACATTATAGTTCCTTTTGTCATATTTTAAACAGCTATTCACTTTTTCTTTGCTATAATTATTTTCGAACAACCTACTTTCTCTGTCAGTCCTTTTCTTTCTCTCTCTCTCTCTCTCTTTCTCTCTCTCTCTCTCTCTCTCTCTCTCTCTCTCTGTCTCTCTCTCTCTCTCTCTCTCTCTCTCTCTGTCTCTCTCTCTCTCTCTCTCTCTCTCTCTCTCTCTCTCTCTCTCTCTCTCTCTGTCTCTCTCTCTCTCTCTCTCTCTCTCTCTCTCTCTCTCTCTCTCTCTCTCTGTGTCTCTGTCTCTAACACTCTCCCGCTCCCTCTCACTCAGCATGATCAAAACAGATGTCGATGACCCAGTTGGGGTCCTCAGAACAGATGTTGGAGGCATGCGGTGTGTGTAGCTATGCCTGCGTGTGTCTGTGCGTGCTTGATTGTTGTGTGCATGTGTGTATAATGGGTGTGTGTGTCTGTGTGTGTGAGTGTGTGTGTTGTGTGTGTGTGTGTGTGTGTGTGTGTGTGTGTGTGTGTGTGTGTGTGTGTGTGTGTGTGTGTGTGTGTGTGTGTGTGTGTGTGTGTGTGTGTGTGTGTGTGTGTGTGTGATTAAATAGATTTCCCAGAAGTTCAGCATTGTGTGGACTTAATGTCTCAAATCTGAGAGACTTGGAGAGAGAGAGAGAGAGAGAGAGAGAGAGAGAGAGAGAGAGAGAGAGAGAGAGAGAGAGAGAGAGAGAGAGAGAGAGAGAGAGAGAGAGAGAGACATAGGAAAGTGACATCTTGTTGCAAGCATCCAATACTTCAGTTATTGCTGTCTGGTGGGCCCAGTAAAAACAGTGAGCACAATATGTCTTTCTCTCTTTGTGCATCACTGTCTGCATGAACAGTACCTTCTAGAGTTTCATAATAAATCAGATTAACCGTGCTTCTGAATGCCGCATTCTGAATAACTGCAATTTAGTTTTTTTTATCAAAACACTGTGTTCGCAAGAGATGAAATTTAGACTCTTATTGGAACTATGTATTTTGCAAAAACAAAAGGTTTAGGCCCTCACCCCACGCCCTGAGTTTAGAGAGAGTTTAATAATTAGTCGTCAATGTAACGGGAATGAAGGAACGTCATCGTCAGGTTATATCGGCATTACCTTGAATACACAACAGGGAAGCTACTTTACATGATAAAGGATCCATCAAAAAGTAGACGCGTTAAAAATAGCATTGTATGTCAACAGCAGCAGTCCTGTCATTGTAGGTATTCTATTAAAATATCTTTGATGTGATGTACGGTATTGTGTCGCACGGCCTGCTGTGTATCAGCAGTTTATTGCCCCTGTTGTCGGCTCTGATCCTTCTTTCCTCGTGTCCTCATTTTATCCTCACTTGCTCTATCGTTCTTCCTGTGTCTGTGGGATGTTTGGTCTCCATTTACAATTATCTCTGGGTTTATCGGTGTAAATGTTTCAATTTATCAGGGACCATTGAAATAACGGTATTGATAGCGAGGATAAACAATCGTTTTAAATCATAATGAAATGTGCTTGACTTTTGCTTCTCTGATTTTGAGACCAAAATATAGAAAGTACTTTTGCTGAGAGATGCAGAGCAAAGCCGAGAATAGTAGATCATTTTAAACCAGCACTGCTTTCGACTCTTACCCATAAGATGTGTGGTGCGTTATTTTGGACAAGCTATGTAATATTATCCTTGTACAAAGAATAGCATGCTTATCCTGGTACTTAATGTAATGGTGTGACACCAGACATGCTGTCAGACTGTAGATATGTATATTTAAACACAGACACGCCTACATCGTGTCTGTGTTTATGTGTTATTAAAGTGTAGCATCTAGACCTACATGCCTTTGCACCTGTGTATGTTGATATATATATATATATATATATATATATATATATATATATATGTATATATATACACTACCGTTCAAAAGTTTGGGGTCACTTAGAAATCTCCTTATTTTTTCAATAAGGATAACATTAAATTAATCAGCCTAGACATTGTTCATGTGGTAAATGACTATTCTAGCTGGAAACATCACATTTTGTACAGAGGCCCATTTACAGCAACCATCACTCGTTTGTTCTAATGGTACATTATTTCTCTAATCGTCTTCAAAGGCTTATTGTGCAATTATGTTAGCACAGCTGAGAACTGTTGAGTAAAAGTGTGATTTTTCCTGGAAAACATGAAAATGTCTGGGTGACCCCAAACTTTTCAACTGTAGTGTATACACACATATATATATAAGTTATGTTGATCATTACATCTATTGATCATTGATGGTTGTCTTTCTTGGTGAGGCCAACTGGGCGTCTGGTCGTTCCACTGTCTAAACCCGGAGACTGAAGTGTGCTGAACTGAATAAGCCATATCAGCTAAGGAGCTGATTTGGTGAACCTTTGTGGAGACAGTTCTCATTAGGAGAGAGTGTTGTGATTGGAGGAGGGCTGACGCAGTGACAGGTTGAAATCGTTAAATGAGGGCGCATGCAATTACAACTTTTCATCAGGGTCTCTTGTGTTATCTTAGCGTGTGCACACATTATCAAACATCACCAATCAATGAACATTGCTTTGATTGATTTGTATCTATGTGGGCTCATTAAGTACCTAGCATAATAATAAAAATTGAATTGTTTGTTTAAATAATATGTAATTATTAACGAGTATACATTAACAATCTACTTACTGTTTTTTTTTGGTGTTAGTTTTTTCCACTTATTATGCCTTCTAAAGTTTATTCGTATTTTAATGCATTTCACTATCCATGGTTGTGCTGAAATGTAAAACTAATAATAGATTTTGCCATGGTTTGCGTCAGAAAGACAAATATATTTGGTTGAGGTTCCTCTGTGAACCTTCTACTTTTAGAATTTCTAAAAACAGGCAAGAGATGAAACAGCGTTGAATACCAAAGTTGCGTCGGTGCGGCCCTGCTGTGGGACCACGCTATGTTACAGGTGGCGCTACAAACTAAAACCACCAGCTACGGGTGGAGGGCTGCGGCGCTGGGGACCCTGCAGGGCTCCAGCGTGAGATTAAAAGGCTGATCTGATTCTCACATCGTCAGCAGGCGTGACATCACCGGACTGTAGGAGGGTGGCTGGGTGGTGGTGGTGGGGGGGGGGGGGGGGGGGGGGTTATTTGGGATTAATTTAATGTCATCTAATGTTTTGCAACCACTGGTGATTGTGATGCAGCAGTTTAAGGACTTTGAGTAGTTGTGTAACGACCCAGTGCGTGCACACATAGACACACACCCCCCCACACACACACACACACACACACACACACACACACACACACACACACACACACACACGGACACTCCAAATACACACACTCGGAACACACAAAAACACACACACCCAAACACTCCAAACACACACACTCCAAACACACACACACACACACTCCAAAAACACACACACACACACAATGGAGTTATTTAGGTAATGCTTTGTTTGCCAAATAAATTAAATGGTTGTTGACGGATCATAAAAAGCCATGGCAGCTGAACTAATACCGATTAAACTTCTTGTAAACAACAACAGGACGCATCAGACACGCCACACATTTCTGAATGATTGCGAGATGGTTGATAAATTCCCGCAGAGCACAGCTAGTGCCTCTGTAATAAACAAAAGGTTCACTACAGACAGGAAATGTAGGTCTCCAAATCCTCAGGGACTACTGAAGTGCGTCTTTTGTCATTTTAAAACTTCACATATTTATTTGTGGACTATGGCCATACGTCATAAAACAACTAAGAAGACCTCATTAAACCTAAAAACAAAGAATAACTGCGACACAAAAAGAACACGTGACCTCAGGTTATGCAAGTAGACCTCAAGTGAGGTCGAGTGAGGTACTTGCAGCCACTCAAACGCAGATAATCATGTACTGTCAGCTTTAATGGCTGACATCTGACATCTCTCTACCCCCCCCCCCCCCCTCCTCTTTCCTGTTTCAATCAGCAGGTTTTTTTCCAAAGCGCAAAAGGAAAATCGGCGACAACAGAACCACCATCCCGGCTGGTGCTGCCTGTGAACTGGTTCTGAAGCTGCTAGGGTTGCCGCGGACACCGAGAGCATCCTGTCCCGTCATTGGCCATGGGGAAACAGAACAGCAAACTGCGGCCAGAGATGCTCCAGGACCTCCGTGAGAACACGGAGTTCTCCGACCACGAGCTGCAAGAGTGGTACAAGGTGAGCGCTGCAGAGGGGCACGGTGGGGGCTGGGGGGAGGCTCACCACTCTGACTGTTGATTAACAGTCCTGAGTGTACTAGAACACCAGCTCAAATCTGTAGCGAGCAGAATATCTCCAAGCGGAACAGGAGACAAGGCGTCACCCTGCCCCTTTCAGTGTTGGCTTTCTGGACGCCTGCCATCTCCCCCTAGAAGATCTGCTCCGGCGTAGCAGGAATGCCGAACTCCTCCCACACTGGGGGAGAAAGCAATGGAGGGAAACCACAGGCTCCTCCCACTAATACACAGACTCGGCCTCAGCTTCAGCCACTTTCATTGACGAACGTATAAACCGCTTTGCAAAGCGTGGTCATTTATTTTGTTTACCTTTCATTACTTGTTCTATGAGTATTAAGCCGAGCGCGCTGCTGATCCACCAGCCAGGGGCTTGGTGACGCACAGGAATGTGGGTGACATTGTCAACAAACCCGTCCTCTGCATTACTCCGCACATCGGCGCGATTCCAGGCCCTGACAGAGGACTAGTGCCGCCCCCCCCGGTCCGTCTGTCGGCGGCACGGCGTTAGCGTGCAGCCTGCTAATCCAGCTGGGGGGCTGATGCGCCGCCGTATGCTAGCAGCGACGTTGAGCGCCGCGCAGCCGAAGGCCCTCCCCAGATTTCTACTTCCAAAATCTGTTCCTGATTAAGTTGCTTGTTTTGGTCCCTGTCTGTGTGCTGCCAGATGAATTACTTAATCGTCCTTGTGTGTGTGTGTGTCTGAGTGTGTGTGTGTGTGTGTGTGTTTATCGTGTGTGTGTAATTTTTTCTGTATATGAAAGTGTATGAATGTTCTTTGGATCACATGGTGTAAAAATGTATACACCGATAGGTTGGATTTGTTATTACGTGTGTTTGTGTGTGTGGATCTCTGTGTGTGTGTGTGTGTGTGTGTGTGTTTGCCTGTACATCTGCAGGCACTTTCTGTCACTAATACCTCCACGGATTTGCTCTGTGGATTAGACCTATAGAAACAGCTGTTGGGGTCAGGCCGCACGGCAGCTGCAGATGTGGAAGCATCGACCCAATCTGACTACTTTTTAAGCCCGTTGGGACCCAGGGGGTGAAGGGACCTCCGATCAGGTTATACCGGAGGTAACAAGGAGACACTGAGAACATGCTGCATGGAGACGTTGTGTAGGAGTGTGAGAGATCCATTAGAGGTAGAGGCTGGGAAGCCAATGTTTGCGGGGCGATTGTTGCCATGCACCACTCACGGCCGGTTCAGGGTTCAGCGTGGGAAGAGTCCAAACCGGGACGAACAGGCCGGGAAGGGCCGTCCTCATCCTGTCCACCAGAAGCAATACTTCCATAAGCATTCGCTGCACGTAATTTGCTGGGATATGCTGAGCCAGCGTTTCACTCCTAAGAAAAAAAATGCAGGTGGGGTAACTAATCAGACGTCAAGATAAAATCACGTTAAGTGTCACCACTCGACACCACGGACATGGGGAGAGCGCTGTAAGAAAAGGTTCAGCTTATACTGAAGGCTCAGACATTGCTCTGAAATGACACGTGTCCTTGAGTGTCATATGTTCATGTAATTTACTGCTTTATCGAAACCTCTTCACCTTCCTCTCCTCCGTTCACTCCTCCTCCAATCTCCTCTCTTCTATTCTCCTCTTCGCTTTTCCCCGCCTCCATTCTCCTCTCCTCTCCTCCTCTCTTCCATTCTCCTCTCTGTCCTCCTCTCCATTCTCCTCTCCTCCATTCTCTTCTCTTCTTTTCCATTCTCCTCTCCATTCTCCTCTTCTCCATTCTTCTCTCCTCTCCTCCTCTCCTCTCCTCCTCTCCTCTCTTCTTCCACGACCAGGGCTTCCTGAAGGACTGCCCCAGCGGCAACCTCAACGTGGAGGAGTTCAAGAAGATCTATGCCAACTTCTTCCCGTACGGCGACGCCTCCAAGTTTGCCGAGCACGTCTTCCGCACGTTCGACACCAACGCCGACGGCACGATAGACTTCCGGGAGTTCATCATCGCGCTGAGCGTGACGTCACGTGGCAAGCTGGAGCAGAAGCTCAAGTGGGCGTTCAGCATGTACGACCTGGATGGCAATGGCTACATCAGCCGCGATGAAATGCTGGAGATAGTACAGGTGAGGGCGCGGCCAGAGAGACATGAGAAGGAAAACCAATCCCGTTAACAACTTAATTAGATCAGAGGTGATGTTGTGGGTTACAAAGTAGAGTTATGGATAGATCCTGATCTGAATCTCGACGGCATGCTGTTGCACATTTAATTGTCATTGGACATTTTTTGGTAACCAAGTCACTCCGGCAGACCCTGAATATTCCAATATTCTGATTATTGGAAGTAGGCCTGCTCTCATGCTATAGAAGCTGTGCGTCTTCTGGAACTTTTAGGCTGCATTGAAGCTCTGCCCTAACCGTGTCGAACTCGAGATTTTCTCAACAACCTTTCATCTAATATACTTCACACTTGGCGGATGTATGACTGCAGCCCCAAGGAAGTGCAGTGTTGAGTTTGAAGTTGTTTGGACAGAGCCGGTTCTCAAAAAAAGCTGCATGCTGCAAAACAGGAGGACACTCAAATGGCCGGTTCCGAACAAACACGTTTGAAGGGCAGAAATTGAAAGGAAAATCTGTTGATAGTCTTCTCTGCCGGTTCAAATCTGGCAGGGAAGTACAAGCACTATGAATTAACTTCAGTTTCTTTGTTCTTTCTACGAATGTTCAAATATTTGTTTGGAAAACCGTTATGTTTTCGGGGTAGCCCTACAAGTAAAGTCATTCAAACACTCTACACTGCTTATAAATAATTGAATTATTAAAAGTGGATGGGGACAAGATTAAAGAGATTTGTGCTAACCCCTATTGGAAAGCCAAACAGCTTGTTCAGCCAGAATCATGGAGGCGGAGGATGGTGGTGATCGGGCCATTAGAGAGAGTTGAAGTTGATGTTTTTAAAAATATTATATTTTGTAAATAAATATGAGGTGGTACTTATATTTGAAAACTGCAAGCCCTAAAGATGTGTTTTTATTTATAGAAAAACAGAGGTCAGACAAATCAAAACCACAATGGCATTTTTTGAATTTCCCAATATTCAAATGCTCCAAACTCAATTTCTTTCTCAGAAGAAGGAGTGCCCATTTCCAAGTCTGGTAATAGCTCATCAGCACCTAATTAATTTCCCAATATCCCAGTCCACATCAACAAAATCAAGATCAAGATTGGTAAGGAAACAGACGCTACAATTGGCAGCATGAGAGGCTGAGAACAATCGAGGCATACAATCAATATTGCGTAACAAATGTAAATGTAAGTGCATTGTGACCTTGTTTGTAAAAGAAACAGATACAAGTGAAGAATAGCTGTCTGAATGACAACAAAAAAATGTCATTCCATGACAACTGCATCATGAATTTGTGTGCACTCGGGACAAGGGAATCGATGGGTTACTGGGCTGCGAGATAATGGGAAAAAATAACTGGTAACTAACTTATAGTTTGTCTATCAAGGGGTGGGAACCTTTTTTTCTGAAAAAGATACGGCTATATAACGATAATTATGTAGAACATTAAAACAATTCGGATGTGTGGTTATTGTGAAAATTGTTATGATACAAATTGATGGACATTGATACTCATAAAACATTACAAACTATTGATGTCAAGTGCAGTTGATGTTAGACTGCCCTGTAGATTACCTTAAAACGTTAAACATGGTAATTAACAGCAGGAGACTTAAGTAAGTCTATTAGCCTTTGGACACATTTGTGCTGCCTTCAAACGTCATAACAGTTATAACTTATGCAAATGACTTAGGGACAAAGACTTAAAAATAACGAATTACCTAGGTGTAATTACGCATTACCTACGTTTATGCGTAATAATAGTGTGTTATTTATAAATATGGCTTGCATGATACACAGTCGATGGTATAAGAGATGCCCCATACAGGAGGGGATGCCTGGAACTCATCCTACACAACAGCTGGCGTTCGCTGGCTTCCACGTGGAAATAGACATGTCTGTGTAGTTTGCTATGCTCTTTTCATTATTATGTTTCTCAATACCATGGTAATGTATGGAGTCTGCTTGTGGATCCCCCTGGCAGCACGCATTCATGATTGACTGTGCAGATCGTTTTAAAGCAACCTGTGACGTAAACACATCGACAAACATTATACTTTTCGTTCGCCTTTAATTTGTTACTTGCAAATGCGAGTGAAGCACTGAGTGCTTGCACTGTAGAGTCCGGTTTAAAAGACAGGCCATATGTAACATGACGCGTTGGCGTTAATAAGCTTTACTTAACATCACAGGGCCCTGCGATGAGTCTATTGTGCATGCTCACATCGCAATGAGAATGCTGAAAAAATATATTGTGCAGCCCTAACGGTATTTATTATAATATTGGTAGAACGAGATTGGTAGAATTCCACATTTGAGGCAGGAAAAAAGGAGATCTACATGTCATTGGGCTGTAGGACAAGAACAACCTCCCAACAAATAATGATAAGTGATTCAACCGTCTGTCATGAGAGAAAAACGTGGCAGACTTTCACTTCCAGGAAATGACATTTTCTAGCTGTGCGTTTCTACATTCTTTACTACTGTCCTAAAAAAAGAAGTTATTCTTCATCAACGACTCAATAGAGCATCCAAAAATACACCCTTCTGGAGTTATCGCATACAGCAGCACGATGTACTGCAGTCTGCATCAAAACACTCACTGTATCACACACTAGGTCACTGGCCTGTCAGGCCATGAAAATAAATAATTAATAGGGCTACAGTTGGAGGCGCTCCCGTGGTCGCTGGGCCAGAGCCTGGCTGTAGTAGCCGCCCGGCTGTGTGTTCGCCACTGTGTCGGGCGGATTAGCGAGTTAAATTTAACCAACGTTTATCCCTGAGTGTGCAGAATACTGGGATTATCCAGGAACCCATTGAGGTTACGCACCAGTGGATGAGAGAAGACTCATTGTGTGATTGCATGCAGGGTGAGGAAGGGGTGAGGGGTGAAGAAGGGGGAGTTAAACGTATCTCTGTTACGGAAACACTGGATTCAGATTTGTGCGGTCTAATGGGCATTGCAAGGACATGAAAAAAAAACATTAAAGGGGTGTTAAATACGGGATATTTTTTCCCCCCTTTTTATAAACGTGTTCACTTCTATCAAGCTTTATCAATGTATTTGATAAATTAATCAAAAAATACTGGATAATTTATCCATTGTTTCGGAAAAGCTTGCTAAATGACAGTCAACAATCACATTTTTTAGGCGCTGTCAACTTAGAGGTAGATATGGATATAAATGTAAATGTTAAAATATTTTAGATGGGGTGCCTGTTATATATATTCAAATATTCAAATCAATAGTCAACAAACAGACTTCAGTCGACTCTTCTTTAAATGTAACTCCACAGTTGGCTTCCCTCAAATGGCAAAAAACAGTGGTTACAGTTGTTCTCTATTATATTAGAATGGCATGATTTGCTCACTCACTTTGTGTGAAATGGGTCGGTTTCAACTGAAATGCAAAAAGAACTCCATGAACAGATTCAATGTTTTGATTCAGTGACTTATTTATAATCAAAGTGATTTTTCCTTCCCTTATCAACTCATGTGTGTGTGACAAAGTCTCCACTCCCCAGTCGAAACTGCTGCACGTTAGACTCAAAAACAGAATAAAACCAGATGGCCCTCATCCCTCTCTTCCCTTTGCTCCTTCCATGCATTTGGGACCCCCGCCCCTCTCCCAGCAGGGCAGGGGGCGGGCTGGCGAAGGCTATCGGACCGTTACTGAAACCATCAGGACTGGGCCTCAGGAGGGTGATGGGCGGGCTGAGTGAGTGTGGGGTTGAGGGAGATGATGGCTGTTAGAGCGGAGGTGGATCGATTGCGGATGCCGCCACCGCCGCCCCGCCGTTTTCCTGCTGCCCGAGAGGATTCTCTCGTCGATGAGGGAGACTCGAAGAAGGGAGTTGTAAAACAAAGGAAATATCGCTTGGTTATCGAACCGCCAACAGCCAACTTTTCCTTTACACAGTCGTTCTACAACACATCTTCACAGAGAGGGCATCAGAACAAACCCTTCCGGCCGGGCGTCCCCGCGGGGCTGGCTTGTACTCTTCTTGCCCGACGACTCTCACAATTTTTTTTCCGCTGTCTTAGGCGATCTACAAAATGGTGTCCTCCGTGATGAAGATGCCAGAGGACGAGTCTACGCCAGAGAAGAGGACAGACAAGATCTTCAGACAGATGGACCTCAACAACGACGGTGAGCGCCAGTGGGGCCATGAAGGGGGGGTGACGGATGCAGGAGGAAGGAGAGGGGGATGGGTCGCTACATCTAGCCAGCCAGGATGGATCCCCCCACATGCTTAAGTTGTCTGTCTCTTTTCCCTTTCGCCCCCTCTCTCTCTATCTCCAGGTAAATTGTCTCTTGAAGAGTTCATCAAAGGTGCCAAAAGCGACCCCTCCATCGTCCGGCTATTGCAGTGCGACCCCAGCTCAGCCTCTCAGTTCTGAGGCCACTTCAGAAGCACCGCCCCCCCCATCCCCCCCCCCCCCCCCCCCCCCCTGCCGCCCCCCCCAACCCAATCCCCAAGCAATCCAGGCCAGCCTGCCCCCCACCCAAAACCCCTCTGCCCAGCCCCATCTCGTTGCTATGGAAACAGTCACTAATCAATGCATGATGGGTTCTTGTTTCTTTTTGATCTCTTTTTGTAATGTACAAGACAGAGGAAGAAATTATATATATATACATATATATGTATCGGTTTACCTAAGGAAATATTGGGATTTGCGTTTCCGTGCAACATAAGGCAACTTAAGAAAAGGACATGGACAGTTACTGAGGCATGCTATGGTCTCTCGTCCTCCATCTCTCCCTCTCTCCCTTTAGTCCTGCATTCATTTTTTTCATGCTGTCTGTCTCTCTCTCCCCCCGTCACACTTCTTTTTCACTATACCGCCATTCCAGGCAAAGTCCACTGGCAAACACAGGATACAAAATCTGTTGTTTATATTTTTAGTTAGATTTCTTTGCTTCTGGGGAATATGCCAATACATGGCCCAATAGGTGTTTACAATACACACACAATGCTGTTTTATCTTCCAAGGCAAGCCTTTCCTTGCCACTTTTGGATCCATGAATCCAAACATTTTATTAAAAATAACAAAAGATGTGTGGCATAAATATGGCAGTGGTATGTAGCATAGTTTTCCGAGTGCAGCTCGTAACTGCATTCCCCTTACCCGGGAGAAGATAGGATTTTCCAGCTGAATGATCTTTCAACGAGGAAAAGAGGGCCTGAAGATCCCATTGGAAAGTTTTTAAGGGATGTTGATTAATACTTTAAGTACATTTATTTGTGGTTTTTATGTTGCTGTTTTTTTTACTATTATTTGTATTGTTTCATTTTCGTCCTTTTATTTATTTGTTTTTGTTTTCATTATTAGGTTTTGGCATAGATATTTTTCTTTAAGGTGACCATATCTCAGTTCTCTGACAACAGGAAACGATTGACAAAGAGGGAAAGACTGAACTCTTTTTCATTCATGAAATTGTCAAAATGTGGCTGATGTATCACATGTCAGTATTAGAAAGGTGAGGATTTTTTGGGGAGAAAAATGTATCAGGAGATTCCGTAATGCATTTGATCAGTAGCACATATCATTTGAGCTGTGTGTTTGTAAAGTATGGTTGTGTTTAAAATTGTGTGTCTGTGTGTACGCATGTGAATATGCACTGAATGCTCAAGGCTGACTTTTACAGTATTATCATGTTGTATTGTTTCTTGATTTGTAAGTATTTTAAAGTTATTTGAGTAGTAAACTAAATTAGTTGTAACTTCTCACAACTGCATGATCCTTTGACAAAAATGAAGAAGAACAAAGACAAAAAACAGCTACTGCACAGCTGTTTTCTCTTTCTAGCTCTGCATTATCTTAAGCACTGTACCAGGCACTGAAAACGATAACATGTTATGCTTTGGGGCAGAGAAAACCACAACCCCTCGCTTTCCACTGACAGACAGAACTTGATAAGGGCTCCTACGTCACTTCCCTGTAGCCTTTTTGTAGGCCTGGCATAATAGACCCTTTCCACAGGAGGTGTTTTCCTAGGATTACACAGGTGCACCTTATAACACTCATTGTGGAACTGCTCCTTGCCCCTCGTAGAAGACTTATCCTCACTAGTTTAGTCCTCTACCCGGGCCATGGTTCATAGAAGTAGTTTATAATTAGTGTTTTGAGAGACACCTGTGTTGGTCTTATGACGACCCCTATTCACCAGCGTCCGGCTGCTGACTAAGGAGTTTAATGAGGCGATTTTATTTAATGTAATAAATGCTATCGTTACCCATTTGCTCCGCGTATGTTGTCGGGTAAAGGTGTTTTCAACCTGCTAGTTGTAGCGACCCGAATAGAAATCGAAGATGCAGATTGTTGTACCGACTCGGACCGGATTGAGCTTCCTGCCAGTTATACCTTTGCTTTTGAGATCCACGTAGTGTCACTCTCCTCTGCTGGCAGGATTAGGAACAACAGTTCTGCCTTTCGCCTATTTACTGAATATTTTCTATTCTCGCAGCCTCTGGTACCTAGTGTTGGATAACAGCCTTCTTTATCCCTGTACCTTACTTCCTTTCTTCTGTTGCATGAAAACCACACATGAGGATGTCATGGTTGTTCTGTTGGACAAAATATACCTGATGTGTTTCAAAGATAAAATGCGTGGGTGTTTTTTCAAAATGTATTTACTGTACTGTTGACGAGCGAAAAACTGACGAGCAGTTAGTAATAAAATTGTATTTTGATCATTTGTTAGTTAAATAAATGAGTACGCTACATAAAGAAAAATAAATATGAAACAATGGCCGTAAAGGTGTTGTTATTTTTACAGTTAGAAGAAATTCCCATTTCTTAAAGTAAAAACGAAAGATATAAAAAACGCTCAGGCTATAGAAGTTTAAATTTAGCTTGGGTAAAGTGTGCCTGCAGGGGCCAGATGAATGAGGTGAAACGTGACAGTGACGATCTGTGATGCCGCTCCCCCTGCTGTCAAGGTTGTGCCACAGTACATTATTAACAAGATGCTGACAGGAGCTGGGTGGCAGCAGTGCACTGTAAAAGGTGCCTCTGATAACCACAACCTGTCAGCCAATCAGAGTGTGAACACGTGTGTGTATATAACTAGTCAGCCCAGTTCACAGCAACACTCACCTCATGGTGTCTGTGACTAGTCAGTCCTGTCTGGCCACCGCCAACCATCACATTTTGCACTGTACAAGATCAAATGAAAAGAAGTGTCTGTGTAGACAATGCTGAAATGATCAAGAAGAGAAATGATCAAGAAGAGAAGTTTAGGCGAAGTCACTGAAGAAAAGTAGGCTATCATGTATGTTTATTCGGTAATAAATATGAACAAAGACCTCACAATAATACTGTACGGATGAAAAAAAAAGCAGTTTCTAACTGAGCAGTCCTTAGTCCATAAAATTGTCCTCATGATTACCAAGGAAAATTAAAAAAACAGCTTTTAAGTTTAAAAAAACACACACACACACACACACACACACACACACACACACGCACACCTCAAAGTGCGTTGAACTTTAAAGTAAACATGTTGACGTGCCAACTGTCTAAAGGTCAGAGTTCGCACATTTTGAAGACCGTCATACTGCGACAGTCAACAAGATACATTGGAACGGCTCCAGGTCGGCCGTCGCTACGGACCACGACTCAATCTCAGGGTGGGGTTCAGGTCCACCCTCTGCACCTCCTCTCCACTGCACTTGCACCTATGGGCCATTTTGACAGCCGTTGGAGTGCTCCCAAACTGGCCTCTAAAAGAAAAAGAAGCTAGACCCAGAAGCTGGATCGGTCCAGGGTGGCCCTGTCCAGGAGCCGGTGCTGCTCGGGGCCCCGCGGGCCCCCCCCGACCCCCCGCTCCTCTGGCCTCGCTCTGCGGGGGGGCCCGCGCTGCCTCTCTGTCGGAGGAAGGCTGCGAAACTGCGGCGCCATATAATTCTGCGGCCGATGCTGTTGTGTCGGTTGTTGTTGTTGTTGTTGTGGTCGCCTCGGAGGCGGGGCGTAGCGTGGGGGCGGGGTGTAGCGGGGCGGCGCGGCAGCGGAGGCGGCGGCGGGCAGCTCCTCAGTTCGTACCGCATCGATCTGGAACGCAGGCAGAGGGGAGGGGGCGTACGAGGACGTGAAGGTTGGAATGACAAGCCTACTTTAAGTGTTTCAATAAATAATAGGAAGCCTGCAGTTGGTTACAAAGTACCCGGGCCGAAGCACCTTCATTACCTAAGTGGCTTTTCAAGGATGACACACACACACACTTTTTTTCCCCCAATTTGATTGGTGCAATTTATCCAACAAGGGATAAAAAATAAATTGCAGAGACAAACAGAAATGATAATAATAATCCATGCTGCCCCAGCATACTCGCACACAAATATCAGGGATATAAAACCCATCTCAACATATTGTGACACTTCACTAGTCCAATGCTTTAAAGTCCAATTTCCACCAGATCCGTCTCAGAAGCGTCAAAGCAGTAAAACGTTTTTATTTATTTGTATTGCCGCAGACAATAGAGACCATTCTAGTCATTGTAGGCTATTCGACTGGCTACGGTCGCGGCACGGCACAGAACCGTCCCCAAACTGGCACTATGTTAACGATACTTGCCTCTCCTATTTTTGAAGGTTGCTGGTTGGCAGCCTTGTCTCAGAACACTTCTACAGCCAATCAGTTTGCATTGATCATGAATATTCATGAGCTCACATCAACCCCTATTCAATTCACTAACAGGGTAATATTATACAGTCTATCTATGGTATCAATAGCTAATCAGTGGCACCTTGCTTATGGTTGAATACTACAACAATTACGACGTAGGATTTGCTACAGGCTCACAGAATTTGCTACAGGCTCACAGAAACACAGCATTAGTCATTTTAAGCTAGTTGTCCAACCTTATCATGTAGCATAGTCTATGAATATTCATGAGTTTACACTTCCCGCCGATTGATACATTAACGTTACAAAAAGTCAGTCCGGAGTTCAGTCAGGAGTCAACGGCTGAAATACGGATGATGTATTGGTGATCCTCGAGGCGGAAAAACAGTGTGTCCTGTCCTGTGATGTCACTGACCATATCTCAGCCGGAACGCTTCTAGTGTGGATTGCAGCACCTCATCTCAGACATTGTGCACTGCACCGTCATCGTGACCGTGAGCGAGTCCTACACAAACAGTGCGTCTGAGTTTCTACCCACACGTCACGTGTGTGAGTTCTACACCCACACACTGTGCGTGTGCGCACGTGCACGTGCGCGTGTGTGCATGCCTCACCACCCGGTGGCGGTCTGCTGGGGGTCCGGGGCAGCAGGTCAGGCCCAGGAAGGAGATGCAGGCGGCGAAGCACTGGGAGCAGAACACCAGCTGGACCAGGCACGTGACGATGAGGGGCGCCCAAAGGATGAGAGTGGTGCTCTGGGGGTGGGAGGGACGGAGGAGGACAGCTGTGGGTGGACGCCACCAGCTACCAACGACAGCAACACTTTTGGCAGCAGATGATCTTAGAGCCCTTCTGCCAATTTCATGGCTTCATTATTAACATGGTGCTGGCCACGGAGCCACCAATGACGTCCACTCACACATGAGGAGATTGTATTTTTGGGTGCATGGGGGATATCTTAACGCGGTGTTCAATTTAACGTTGACCTTTGTTCTAGTGGGCTAAGCGCTTCAGCAACAAGCTCCCTGTTAAATCACCACTGTGTGCTATTCCTCGTTTGAGCCAAATGCCATGGGAACTGAAGCAGAATGGATGGAGATACAAAGGGGGTTTTACCCACCTGAAAGTTAACGTGTTGTCAGTATATGTCTGCAAATCCAAGTGCATACCATTTGGTTTACTATGAGGTAGCATCGTTTGGATTTGGCATGGCAGCTCTTAGAAATAGCAAAGCAAACATGTTCTGTCCACCAAGCAGGGCAAGTTCAATAAATAAAATCAGCATATGATGTTGAACCTGCGGTCGTTTTTCGCCAATATGAGATATAACCAAACCAAATGTAATAAAAAATCTAATATTATTTGGGTAATATATGGGTGAAATGTATAAAAAGTTTTAAGTCTGCTAAATGTAAATGTATATGCAAGTCTGCATCGACTTTTAAACCACCACAAGAAGAGTTTGATCTAGTACTACTTTGGGTATAACTAACCCAGCCTGTGGGGTAGGTTGTAACATTTGACTTGGGTTATGTACTGTTGAATTGTTACACACTGGAATGTTCCAGAAATATGTATACGTGTAATCTTAGCAGAGACATTAATTTCCCTTGAATAAAAAGTCTAACTAAAAAAGTTTTTTCAAAAAATGTTACATGTTAGTGCCCTGCTCTCCACTACATAATGTTGAGAACATTTGATGATTGTTTCTAGAACTTAAAATGTAATCATTGTGAAAATTGTGTAAAAAGAAAGACAACTTAAAATATGGTGTGGGTACCAAATAAAGCTGTAATTGTTACACGCACACACACTTACGTAGATGCGTGTGGGGTCAAAGGGGCACTCGTTGGTGATGCTGGAGTAGCCAATAGCGTCGGGGAAGCGGCAGTGGGTCAGCAGGCTCCGCCCACCATGGACAATGGCTCTCACCACGGAGAGCAGCAGGCCCACGGCCGCCGCCGCCCCCATCAGAGACGACAAGAGGCTGAGGGCGAACAGCGCCCATGTCTGGTGGGGAGGAACACACACACACACACACACACACACACACACACACACACACACACACACACACACACACACACACACACACACACACACACACACTAATAGTTTCGCTGGTATATTTTATTGACAAATAGTGATTCATTTCCTTAAGATTAATGATAATAACAGATTATAATAAAAAGATAATGGAAGAAGAATGTGTCAGAGGATATTAATCATCAGTGACCAGCCTGAGATCAATGATGTGTCAGCTGTAGACAATACAGCAATAGTACCCCAATCATATTTTCTTCACGCCTTGTGTATCACTGGGCAGGGTAACTAACCGGCTACGACAGGTTAGACACACTATCAGGTTTTCACCGGAGCCGGCGTCATGAATATAGGCAGCGAAACAATGAACAGAAACTACCTGGGAGGGGCTTTCATTCATTATTCTCAATGCCTCCGCTCTCCAAGACCAAACAACGCATAAGGAACAGAGAGCGGAAAGGAAGAGAGACCATTCCAGCTCCACAGCACGGGCTGGTTTAATATTGTATTAAGGGATCTACTAGGGATCATATCCCGCTCGAAATGACCGCACCCAGAGGCATGCTGAGCCTCAAGACATTAGGTGCGTTTCAGATCTTGATTATTTGCTGGTCCTGGCTTCAGCCGTTTTAAAAAGGCAACAGGAAGACCAGGGTCTGCTGTCAAAACTGGTTCTCCAACAGTTCTGTTTATCATTATAATGACTGAATAAAGATATGCATAAATCAAATACCAACCAGTTTCCTGTCGCTCTTGTTCTTCGACAGAATGATCGCTAGAATTCCAACGATGATGGCCTGGAGACAGGGGACAAAGTGTGAAGACACAATGAAACCGCATTCATGCTGGGACTCTTTATGAACGCAATGTGGTGAAAAAAATTATTAATGTTTCGATTCAGTGTGCTGGCTGAGAACGGTGTCATGGATTTTGGAAACATTGTAACATTTACAAGAATAACTTAATGTAGCAGGTAACGACTAAGAGTCCAATTACTTTCAGCTCAGAGTTGAATTTGTAATACAAAAACTCTTTTTTGTTGCTTAGGGGACTGATCTTTTTTGTAAGGGTTTCATAGAAGAAATTGAAATGGTAATTTTGTTCTGCATGAAATATGCAATTCAATATTTTATACAGTTCTAAATATGACAAATATATTCAAAAGCGACAACACTTGACAATGAACAGTAACAGATGTTCTATTCCTTTACTACTTATGAGCTGTGTTAACAGTCCCGGGAGCAAGAAGAATAAGAACAAGACGAGTAAAAGATCAACGAAGACAAGGAGAATAAATGGTATTTTTTTGCCAAAGCAATTTCCGAAACATAACGGTTTATATTCCGCAAGAGAAACGGATATCGCTACTTTTGAAGTTCCTCCCTCTCTCATCTCCTGCTACTAAACCCATGTAACATAAATGGATATCGCTCATTTAGAAGTCCTCTCTCTCACCATGATTGCAAAACAACGTCAAACCACCCGTTTTTCAATCTGCCTTGCTGGCGAGAGAGAGGGAAGGATTTCAGATAGAGCTATAAACGTTTCTGTTACATGTTTCGGATACCCTTTCGCAAATTCCTTTGCCAAGGCTGCAGTGTGTGGTTTGTTGGACTTGGACATGGTGGTTAGGTCAGCAAAAAAAATCAAAAAGGTGCTGAGCTCCCAGACCTGGACTCTGTGTGTGTGGTGACCGCCTGAAGAGGAAGGCAATAAGCAATCAATAAGCACAGATAAAACTCACCCTGAACACACCTTGTTTGACCCCCTGACATCAGGGAAGAGGTACACTGCGGGCCCGCACCACAAGACTGAGGAACAGTTTTCCCTAATAGCAGGAGCCTCCATCACACCCTCTGCCCCACCCCTCCCCATCCCCCTAACATAGCACTAAGGACAACTCTACACAAGGAGCAGTAGCTTCCAACACCCACAACCCTGCCCGCCCCGCCCCTCCACACACATATAACAGATTGGACTTGATGGGCACAATATGTACAGGGATGATTTTTCGTTCAATATATAATTATTATTATTTTTAACCATTTCTGTCATTTGGTCTTCATTGTCTTATTGTGTTTTTGTCATTTAGACATTTAAATACTAACTGCTGCTAGAGGGTGCCAAACTGTATTTCGTTGAGTATTACAAAGACAAAGACACAGTCACGAATTCATCCAAAACTCTAACCCTTGTTTTTGTTCTAATTCTTCTCGCTATGGTGACTGTTAACCGGTCATAGGAAGTAGGTGAACAGAGATTGCAATGCGGTAGACAGGGATAACGTTATAAATCATGACACTCCCTCCGCCTAGCACTGCGGAGTCAAAAAGAGCGGGGACATGTGAGAACACACAAGGCTCATCCGGCAGGCTCACCACAAGCCCGGCACTCAGGGCCATGACGTTGGAGATGGAGTACTCCATGGCGCGGGCCTGCTTGTGGAGGTTGATGTGGCGGAGCACCGCGCCATGCACCAGTGCTCCCAACAGGAAGTTGACGTGGCCGATCAGAATCACGCTCAGGCCCATCCTCATCAGAGCGTTGGGGTCCTCCAGACTGGCACAATGCATGCCTATCATTGTTAGGAAATACCACAGAAAATAATCCTTGCAGAAACAAGGGGTGAGGAGGAATATATGGATGAAGGTAGGAAGTGGTAGAGATAAGTCAGAAAGATTATAAGAAACTAAAACTTGCGTAAAAAAGAAAGAAAGTCTACATGACATACATTTTAAATACTAATGTTTGTGGAAGAGTTGATAACTACAGCCTATAGCTTTTGGTTTTTCCGACGCATGCAATATATCTGTAGACATTTGCTAAAAAAGTGTGGGATGAAAATGAATGAGTTTATTTTGAAAGGGGCAGTGTGTATCATTTGGTGGCATAACAGACAAAATATTAATGTAATGCAATACTCTTGGGTATTTTTTATCAGTGTGTAATCCCATGAAAGTAAGACTCATTGGGAATCTGTGTTTTGTCACACACACACACACACACACACACACACACACACACACACACACACACACACACACACACAGCTGATCTGTCTTTTTTTGGTTTATCGATCGGAATCCGAGAGGCAGGTCAAATCCACAGCCTAGATGTCATGGAAATGAATGATTAACCTGGTAATTAGGTCGAAGTCCTGCTCTGCTGTGCATTTTCAATGATGTAAGCCTACTACAGAATGAGTAGTCGTAATGGTTCGGAATGTGTTACCTTTTACATTTGGTGTCACCATGGTCTGTTATATTGGTGTCATCTTCATATTTTATCATATAGCATACGATTTTCACACAGGGGATCATTTTAAAAGTTTGTAAAATGAAAATACTTTAAAAAAGAATAGGTAGATGAGTGATTGTTTTATAAATAACAAGGCAATTTCACGACACTTTCAAAACTAGGCCAATAGTGAAACAAATCAAAATAATTACCAAAATTGTATCCATCGTATGTTGGAAGACGATACATATTATCCCTTGACGTTCATAAACAAGAAGTTCGTCTATCAAATCCACGTTCATCAAACCCGCGTGTACCCATCGCTCCACCCAAAGCAAATGACTGCTCCTTCCCGATAAGAACCAATAGGCCTATGTGATTAATGTAGGATCTTACCTTTCACCGCCATCCTGTTGGGTTTCATCCGTCCGGCATAAAATAGCGCTGTGGTTTCTCACGACTTTTGCTGTATAAAGGAGACAACAAGTGTAGCCTCTGCATGAGCGAACAGTCGGCGTCATAACGAGGCCAGGTGCGTCTGTTTACTAAATGACGCTCCTCCCATTTGATCTAACCAACATTGGGGTAAGGATGCCAATGTCACTCAGGTCGAATAATATAAAGAAAGCATGCATAAAACACCTTAAGCCTAGAGGTCAAGCTGCTTTAATTCGTTCGTAAGTATTTTTAATTAATCTTAAAGAGATAAGCTGAATAAATGGGGAAAGGTGTATGTATCATGACAACCCAATGCATAGGCCTGATATACATTATAGTATGACGAAATATGGGAAGAGGCAATAAAAGAAGAGGGCTGGATCATTTCTTGAGCGATTCTTTGATGCTGAATACAGTCCAACAGTGAGAGAAGACGTTGATGTAACCCTGTGGTCTTTTAGCTTTTCTATGTCGCCACCTAGCGGACGTTATTATCCTACAAATAAAGGCATCCATATCCCTGGCGGGTCACCGACGCTAAGAAAGGCACTAATGAGGTGTTGATATTCAAAACGTTACAATTTATGTTTGGTTTTATTTTCAGCTTGAAGATTACAGCGAATATAAATCGGATTTTTGAGCATTGAAGTGGCAAGGGCTGACATAACACACATTAAATCAATGCACCTTGTTTTAATTATATTCCATTAAAACAGTGCCCTTAGTTTAAATTAGAATACCAGAACATGGAATACAGTTATTCATAGACCATGCCACATGCATACTGTACGTAGCCTATATTCTAATGTGATATGACAATTGAAATATCGAAATCTTGACACTGTAAAAGACAATCACCAGTAGGCGTGTGTAGACCATATAGGTCTTCGCATGTCATGCAGTCTTTTCTTTTTTTTATCCCCCAAACCAATACAAATGATCAAAACCAATTTTTTACATCAAATCCTTATTTTCAGAGATGATCCTCTTCGAAGCCGTGCGGACTGTAGGCCTACCCTGGCGCTTCATCGTCAACAGGCGCACGGTGATCAAATAGAATATCTCGCACAGGTTCAGGACCACGCACACCATGGACGCAGCCACCATGAAGTAGGTGAAAACTGTCTTCTCGGTGGGTCTGGCCACGTAGCAGTCCACCACGTTGGGACAGGGGCTGACGCCGCACTTGACGCGCCTGGGGAGCTTGAAGCTGTCGTACATGAGGTGGAGGAGGTAGAGGAACCCCAGCTCGATGGCCGTCTTGAAGAAGAGGCTCAACAGGTAGGTCCACCACAGCCCCCCGTGCTTTTGTCCCGTGTTGTCATAGAGACGCGCCTGCTCGCCGTGCTTGATGCGGTACTTACGCTCGCGCTCCTCGCGGTACGCCACGTGCAGAACCACCAAGAAGGACGGGCACGTGACGAAGATGAGCTGAAGGGACCAAAGGCGGATGTGGGAGACCGGGAAGAAGTGGTTGTAGCAGACATTTTTGCAGCCGGGCTGCCGGGTGTCGCAGTCAAAGTTGGCCTGGTCGTCGCTCCACACGCGCTCTGCCGCCACCACGAACACCATCACCCGGAAGACGAAGACGATCGACAGCCAGATGCGCCCGAAGATGGTGGAGTACTTGTTGGCCCCACTGAGCAGACCCTCAAGGCTCTTCCAATCCATGCTTCTTGAGCCTGGAAGTGTTCCCTTTTAGTTGTAAGTCAGGATGGGTAGGCTACTTATTTTTTCGTTTTTTCTGCTGTCTTGGAAACCTTTGAGGAGTTATAAACAATAAACAACAATTAGGAGAGAGAATGAAAGATATCTTGTAAAAACAAAAAAAACAAAAACAAAAAAACACATTAAAGACACACTACTTACTCACTTATCGATTAAAATTTTATTTTGTATGTGTTTCAACTAACAGTGAGTGGCTAACTCGTTTAGCCCAGCTTTTGTTTTTCAAAAAAGTGCTTTTAAGAAGGTTGTGTTAGGCTCATAGTTAAACGAGATACATTGGTGAGACATAGGCCTTTAGCACACAAGACAACAACATTATATCTGAAACAACCTACTCAAAGCTGAAGAATACATTAACTTTACCTTCAGACTGCAGGACCTACGCTTGGCCCATGGTGTTCTGACTCCTATCTAAGAGGGTCCACTTTAGTTCCAGTTAGCTGAAAGGTAATTTGAATCACTCCGAGTCTCCAATTGGACTGGTCCCAGTAGTGCAGGGAGCACTTGGCCCCAGTCTGTGGAAGGTGTGTCCAGTGTGTCTTGGATCAATTCCAATTCTTCGCTATACTAATGGGTCTTGTTAAATGTTCTCTAGGTACTTGTTTCAATCTATTTCTGTTTCTCTCCCTCAGTCTGAGGATTCTACAACAATCACTGGACTGAAAAACAGTTATTACTCACTGATACTGAAATATGAATACGAAGAAAATCTGCTATTAATCTTTGACTGATATGTGAATATATAACATGGTTAAGATCTGCTTATACAAACACTGAAATTTGTTGAATGACTGAGAAATTTGGTTCAACAAAAGATATAAACTATGAGGCGGCATGATTTCGTTTTTTTGGCATCTGCACAACAGAATACATTGTAGCACTGTTTTGAACAGTTTTTAGGATTGATTAGAGCTACAGCTTGTATCGTCATGTTCTCATTCCCTTGCAGGTGATACCTTATCGGCTCAATTAGGTATGTTTAATATTAATCTATTCCTATTGTACAATGCTTTTTGATAAGTTAACAATAGAAAGGGCAACCACCTAACATGTGTTTGATCAACAGTCCTGATACTGGGCATAGAACTGCGATATGAAGTTAGTTTCGTCCATGAGTAATGTCCAGTCAGCGCCATTGTTCTTGAGTGCAAGTGTATTGCTTTAACGCCAAATGATGCCTGTAATTTTTTTATCAACTCGAGATAATGATTGAAAACTTTGAAAGAGAATGGTATCTCGGAATGCAGGATGCACTTGATTAACCTCTTAAAAAATAGGAGTGGTCATTCAGTGTTGCAGGTGCAGAAATCTCCATCAGCATACTTTCAGACATTGCTAGATACCCAGGATTTCCTTTGAATTTGGTAGGGCAACTTTCTAAAAGGTTGCGTCCTGGTCATGGAATATCTAAAACACACTAAAGCTCTGGTCATGGAATACACAGAACACACTAAAGCTTAATTATTTTGTTTCCCTGGGAGAGTTTTTTTGTAGTATGGATCTGTTGTCCCTTGTTCATTTATCCTTAGTTGTTCCGTGTCTTATTCTACCTGCTCTATTGTATATGTTGTAGATTTGTACTTGTACTGGTCTGCTACCTTGGCCAGGTCTTGAAAAAATTGATTTTAACCATAAGGGACCTTCTAGTTAAAATAAAGAGAAGAAAAAAAGATGTAAAGATGTCCCACATGTCAACAGTAAATGAAAAAGAATTCAGTGCACTTCCTTTTTTTACTTCCTTTAAATTTTATAATAAACATTTCTAACATATGACTTCATGGCCAGCCCTCTGGTTTCCGTTAAAATAATCACAGTTTCAGCTGTAGGTTTATCAAGCATCTGCTTTTATTTGAAACGTTTTATTGTGCAACCATAATCAGGTATGTTACAAATAAATAATACAAGCATCAAATATATATATATATATATGATATAAAAACTTATTTGGATAAAATTGGGGGACCTTCTGTACTTAAAGAAAACAGATATTGTAAACCCTTTTTGGAAAAGTTGTTTTGTTCAACTTTTCCAAAACCAAAGAGCCACCATTAAATAGTTGAATTATTGCTAGTAATACAATTAGTTTTCTTCATATTGCAATTGCTTTCAGTAAACGTGCACATTGTCATGTTGCCAGGCTAACAAAATATGTACTGTATAAGAAAAAACATCCTCTCTAACATGACCCTTCCATCATCTATTCAAACCTTTTTGGTTTAATTATTTTTTACAATTGTATGTTGTTCAAGAGATGGCCAGACTGTACGCCGGTGCAGAACTCTCCGGAGTCGTTGGGCCTTTACCATCCACCATCGTCATCTTCTCTGATGTGAGAGGCTCTTTGTAGACGGAGTTAACACTTCTGGTCTGGGGGATTTTGGCCATGACGAAGGAGTTGCCGTTGTGTCGACCGGGGTGCTGTTGTTCACGACAGCACTCCCAGAACCTCTTACCACAGAGATAAAATACCTCGCAAATAGTGAGCAGAATGCACACAAAGCTGGTCACCACCATGAACACGGTGAAGACCTTCTTCTCTGTAGGTCTGTAGGGCAACACAGAAAGTTCCGGTTACAAGGATAAGTAGGTTTGGTGATAAGTTCAGGTCCAAATACACATACACTTCTGCGTCACTGGTACAGATAGGGACCATTTACTATATAGTTAAAAGACAATACTATAAGACTTAAACGCCATTCCTAATATAGGACACACTTACACTACTATGAGATAATAACATTAACATCCAGCCAGTAATAGGATATCAAAATGGAATAGCACTGTGTTTTAAAAACAATCCTTGTGGACAACCTGAATATTTTCCCCTAATCCAGCACTCATGGTCATGGGTTTCACAAACCATTGAAGGAGAGTTGCAAAAATTTGGCACTTGGGTTTTGAAGACAAAAGTGCCAGAAAAGTGTCTCAAAAGAGGAACTATGGCTCACCTGGCGATGTAGCAGTCCACCACGTTGGGACACGGGGATTCATCACATTTGACAAGCGGCGGGAAGAAGGGGGCTTCGTAAATGTAGAAGAGCAGGAAGACAAACACGGCCTCCACCAGCATCTTGAACAGCAAGCTGAGGAAGTAGGTCCACCACAGACCTCCGCGCTTCTTTCCCGTGTTGTCGTAGAGCGGCTTGCAGTCCTCGCCGTACTTCAGCCGGTGTTTGCGCTCGCGCTCCTCCCGGTAGGCCACATGCAGCACGACCAGCAATGATGGGCATGTGACGAAGATGAGCTGCAGAGCCCAGAGGCGGGTGTGGGAGATGGGGAAGAAGTTGTCGTAGCAGACGTTGTGGCAGCCGGGCTGCCTCGTGTTGCAGTCGAAATCCTTCTGGTCGTCGCCCCACACCTTCTCAGCAGCCACAACGAAAACCATGAGCCTGAAGATGAACACCACGGAGAGCCATATGCGGCCGAAGACGGTGGAGTACTTGTTGACTCCGTTCAGGAGGCCTTGGAGAAAGGCCCAATTCATGATGTGCCTTTCAGTATGGTCGGTCAACCCTCAACCCTTTTCTTGGACCACTGTGATCCGTTCCCCTGACTTTTTGACCAACTCGAGAAACGCTGGACTGTGAACTTCAGCTGTGGAAGTTGGTAGTGCAATGCATATTACTGCCAACCTCTTGGCCCAAGCCCAAGGGGAGGGCAGATTAATTGAGAACAGTAAACAGAAGCATAACTTCAGTACTTCTCCTTAACTGATTGGAATGGTGACCAAGCGCTTAGGCACCTGGCAGCCAAACGTGGAGAACAGTGAAGCTATTTTCTCACTATTAAGTTATTAATCAGACACTTTTAAACAAAGCCATTTCAAAACTTTTATTATGAATAAGTTTATTATGAAGGCATCTTGGCTGGGAAATATGTAGGTATGTAGGTATTGGGGTTCAAACCCAGAACATTTCGGCTGGGACTGGGAGCATTAAAGTACATTAACAATCTAACAGACTACCACTTTTTTAATACCTTAAAGAAAAGGCGAAAAAAATTGCCTATGTTTTTTTTTTTCTTTTTTTTCGTGGAGTTAAATATATGTTAAAGTGAGGGTCCACCCAACGGTTAACTTTTATAATATGATTAAGACAACTTTCAGAACAACTGTCAGGTAAGAGAGGAAAAGCGCAGATCACATGATAATACAAACCAAGGAAATAGATTTAGACTGAGGGCAACTGAAGGCCAGCAATGGGATAGCCGCTACGCATACCCCCGCACACACACACACACACACACACACACACACACACACACACACACACACACACACACACACACACACACACACACACATCAAGTTTTATCAGTGGCTAGTTTTTAATTTCTAAATATATTCACGTTAAAGGTCCCATGGCATGCTACTTTATGGATGCCTTAATATAGATATTAGTGGGCCCCTAACATAGTATTTGAAGACATTCCTGAAATTCAGCCGTGGTGCAGAATTACAGCCACAATGAGCCAGTCGCACATTGAGCTTTCCCCAAACGCGCCGTTTTGGTGTCTGTAGCTTTAATGCAAATGAGAAGGAGAGGGGCGGGTCAATGAGGAGGGTGGGGGTGTGGCCCTGAACAGCTTGCGGCCACGCAACCCAGTCGCCAAGAAAAAACGTTGACGGTGTACGTTTCCATGAACACTGGATACGTAGCATTTCAACGTAAAAAATAGTTATACCTACAGTATCCACGCGTGCCGCTGTGGAGGCGGGTTTCGGGGTTTGGGTTTCACGGCTTTCGCGGCAAATTGTGGACACGATTGTTTAGGGGGGGGGGGGAGGTAGACTGTTGTTGACCGGGGAGGGGGGGGGGGGGGAGACACGTTTGTTGAGGGGGAGGACGACGACACGTTTGTTGAGGGGGGGGGGGGGGGGGGGAGACACGTTTGTTGGGGGGGGCACGCTCGACAACGAGAGTTGGTTTTTATTGAACGCTCGACAACGAGAGTTGGTTTTTATTGAACGAGACTTCAACACGGAGCAGCTGCACGAAACGATGGTCACGTCACTCTCGGTGACGGTGTCGACAACAATGAACACACGAACAATGTTAATAGAACAACACACAACCACATAACATCCCGAACCCATTAACCCCACTTAATCCTAACAACAAAACAAGTTAACGGACAACCCCAATTCCCAGAATCCCCCGCGGCTCCGGAACACGGCGTAGCTTATATTAATCTTTATTATCTGAATGGGAAATGCAATATTTTAGGACAGATACACCATTAAACGTGTTTCTAATAACATTTCTAGCGAGAAATATACTTTTTACTTGCATAATCTTCAGTCAGTGATTGTGTCTGATCTTTAGTTTTATAGTTATTAGGAATTGATCGGCTCGCTCGCATGTTTCAACGACGTCAGGTTGTTAGGAATAGGGACGCTGCTTTCGCTAAACTAGCAGCTCACGTGCTTCCTGCGTTTGTGTTATTAAACTGTTACTTTATGTAACTTTTAATGATATCATCTTGTTAGAAACACGTATATCTGAGAGCCAACCCAGTCGCCAAAGGCATACGTTGACAGTGTACGTTTCGTGAACACTGGATTACGTCGCATTTCAACATAAAATAGCGTGTTATACACACAAGCACACACACGCACACGCACGCACAGACACACAAAGACACAGACACACACACACACACACACACACGCACACGGTGCATTTCGCTGCTAAAACAACAACAAAATTCCCTCAAATATTATTACTAAAGAACCGTTTTCCAAAGAACGAAATGTAAACCAATGCATTCTGAATGGGAGTGTTTCTCCGATTTTTCCATGCTACACAGAACGAAATGTAAACCCATGCAAATAAAGACTTCATGGTCATAATAATTTAAATATCATTAATCTCCTGAGTGTGTTGGGTGGTATTCTATTTTTTTCAACGGGGCTGCATCCAGTCACTTGACCGTCATGGTTGCTATGGTGGTTGCTATCGACCGCCCCCTCTAATCCTTACATGGCTCTAAAAACCGCGCGGCAAAGGAGCTGCCGTAAATTGTGTTGTTTTTGTCGTAAACTGGGGTCCGACGGTTAAAAAATAGACAGATATTCCGAGGTATCCTTAAAAGGCAGCTTGGATGTTTTTATTTTCTGCAGTTTAGACTTCTTCTATAACCTATTTTTGAAAGCAAAACACCAAGTTCATTGATTTAACGAGGCAGGGTTATTTGAAACAATTTATTCAATGAATATTTGTGAGAGGTCATTCCTTCTCCTGAGTTTGCTTCCTATTTATGTCTGGTGTACACCCCTACTGTCCAAAAGCATCCCCCCCCCCCCCATATGGATTTGAAGAGTTGTTGCCACGTCCCAGTGGTGGAAGTATCATATAATATGAAAGAGGGCATTCAAATATACTACAATGATCAATTAGGAGGCCGAAGCCCTAAAGGAAGTGATGCAATAGGTGACTGAGGCGAGAACATTTAAGTAAACTGTACCTTGGGGTCTCTTATATATCAAAGGGGGTTTCAAAGGACGCATATACGCTTCAACCTGTGGCTCCAGCCCTACAGGAAATGACTCAGCAAGTGCTCCATCTCGTTGCACCTGCACCCAGCGGCTCGCTTGCAAGATTTTGGCCCGAAGTTCTTCCCAGACCTATACCCTAACAGTCCAACATGCATATCTGAGAATCAGGCCTCTCTTCAATAATGACAAAATGTTATGAGAGAAATACAGATTCACTTTTTGTTATCTCATAAGCGGCGTGGTGCCGGCTCCTTTTGACCTTTTGACCCCAGACTTCAAAGACGTGGCCACAGGCCAGCTGTGTCTACACACATTAAGCCACAAATGTACACCTCCATCCCGCAAAAAATGGGGCCTAGAAACTAACCTCTGTCTTATGTACAGTGACTGTACTGTTGGAGGTCACGCCCCTTTTCCGGCCTTTTCGAGATAGCTAGGGATGCTAAAATGTTTACACACATTTCCCGGGGCCCCGAGAACGACATATCCAAGATTTGTAGTTCTAGCCCATAGAGAAAAAAAGTTTTCCCAAATGGACTGTCATTTGGACAAAGCCCCTTCAGAAGTGTTGCCTGCGAGACCCAATGGTTCAGAATGTGGTGGCAAAACAGTTTTTGAGATAGGAAGGTCCTACCGCCCTGAAATTTGAATACCATATTCTAGGGCCTAACTGGGACCCCCGCACCGAAACTTGGCCCGGTCGGACCCCGAGTGCAGGAAGGGGGGGCCTGGACTTTCATAATCTTCGCTCGGTGAATGTAAAGGATGTTTGGTCGGATGTTATGACGAAGAATCATAATGTAAATGGGAATATTCTATTAATGTCTTGATATCATCTTTCGTCTCAACACTTCTGCTGCAGCCGCTTAAAGTCTCACTCCGAGAACCTTAAAATATGAATCAATCCATTAGAAGTATGAAAATATCTTCCCGGTCGTGCAACAGGGCAAACAAGGTGTCCTTTGACATCTACGTTTCGAGACGATTGCGACAGTGCCACACATGATCATATTTGAATATGTTTCGGGGTAGTAATTAGCTGTCGATTTTGGAGGCCTTTATCAATAATGACCAGCTATAGATTTGCTTCCCGATGGAGATTTTGACAAATGACATGTTAATTAGCATCTACACGTTAAGCTGAGTCCAATGAGATCACGCTCGCCCTCTTGCTACACCGAGATCATGTCCTAGACTTAGGTGTACCATGTAAAATACATGTTACCATTAGCTAGAGTGTCATGCTTGGTGTCATTGGACTCCGCTCAACGTGTAGATGCTAAATGACATGTCATTTGTCACAAATTTTTATCGGGAAGCAAATCAATAGCTGCTCATTATTGATTAAGGCCTCCAATTTCGGCACCAGCCCCGTTGAAAAAAATAGAATACCACCCAACACACTCAGGAGATTAATGATATTTAAATTATTATGACCATGAAGTCTTTATTTGCATGGGTTTACATTTCGTTCTGTGTAGCATGGAAAAATCGGAGAAACACTCCCATTCAGAATGCATTGGTTTACATTTCGTTCTTTGGAAAACGGTTCTTTAGTAATAATATTTGAGGGAATATTTTTTTGTTGTTGTTGTAGCAGCGAAATGCGTGTGTGTGTGTGTGTGTGTGTGTCTGTGTCTGTCTGTGCGTGCGTGTGCGTGTGTGTGCTTGTGTGTGTGTGCGTGCGTGTGTGTGTATAACACGCTATTTTATGTTGAAATGCGACGTAATCCAGTGTTCACGAAACGTACACTGTCAACGTATGCTTTTGGCGACTGGGATGGCTCTCAGATATACGTGTTTCTAACAAGATGATATCATTAAAAGTTACATAAAGTAACAGTTTAATAACACAAACGCAGAAAGCACGTGAGCTTCTAGTTTAGCGAAAGCAGCGTCCCTATTCCTAACAACCTGACGTCGTTGAAACATGCGAGCGAGCCGATCAAATCCTAATAACTATCAAACTAAAGATCATACACAATCACTGACTGAAGATTATGCAAGTAAAAAGTATATTTCTCGCTAGAAATGTTATTAGAAACACGTTTAACGGTGAATCGGTCCTAAAATATTGCATTTCCCATTCAGATAATAAAGATTAATATAGGCTACGCCGTGTTCCGGAGCCGCGGGGGATTCTGGGAATTGGGGTTGTCAGTTGACAAAAGGGGCTTTTGTTAACTTGTTTTGTTGTTAGGATTAAGTGGGGTTAATGGGTTCGGGATGTTATGTGGTTGTGTGTTGTTCTATTAACATTGTTCGTGTGTTCATTGTTGTCGACACCGTCACCGAGAGTGACGTGACCATCGTTTCGTGCAGCTGTTCCGTGTTGAAGTCTCGTTCAATAAAAACCAACTGTCGTTGTCGAGCGTTCAATAAAAACCAACTGTCGTTGTCGAGCGTGCCCCCCCCCCCCCCCCCCCTACAAACGTGTCGTCGTCGTCCCCCTCAACAAACGTGTCTCCCCCCCCCCCCCCCCCCCCGGTCAACAACAGTCTACCTCCCCCCCCCCCCTAAACAATCGTGTCCGCAATTTGCCGCGAAAGCCGTGAAACCCAAACCCCGAAACCCGCCTCCACAGCGGCACGCGTGGATACTGTAGGTATAACACGCTATTTTTTACGTTGAAATGCTACGTATCCAGTGTTCATGGAAACGTACACCGTCAACGTTTTTTCTTGGCGACTGGGTTGGGCCACGGTACCATGCGCTCTGTTAACAGTAGGGTTGGGTTAGGGCTGGGCGATATGGCCTAAAATAAAAATCCCAGATTTTTTCATAAAAAATCTGATTTCCGATTTAAATCGATTTACATAAAAAAGCATTATGGCAGGCTCTGCCATTGTGAACAGTGTAACCTGTAACATAACATAAAATGTAAAATATATAAAATATAAAATAAAATATTACTGTAAACATAAAATATTTCTAATGATAAGAGGACTTCTGATAAAGTGCCAACATAATAGGGGTGAAACGGATCACAAAGCTCACGGTTCGGATCGGGTCACGGTTTTTGAGTCACGGGTCGGATCATTTTTGGATCAACAACAACAATAAAGATAACAAGACAAATGTGACTTTAAATACAATCTTCAACTGTGTAAAAACAAAATAAAGTGAAAAATTAGGTAATAATCCTGCTTCCTTTAAGCATGGTCAATATTTAAAAAAATTGCAATCTGAGGCATTATTCCTTCTTCTTTTTAACATGGATAGGATAGTAAATAATCCCTAAACCTGGATTTACAATTCAGGATGTCTGCATTGCCTGGGGAGAGTTTAGAGTCTACACTCTCCTAAGGCAATGCAGACATCCTTATCTTCTTTTTTTTGTTTGGTAGCGAAATACAGTTTCTGTGGTGTTTTATTTGGCATTTTGTTAATCCATTGATTTCGGTTCGGAGACTCATTGCTCATTGCAAGGGGGGTTGGTTGTAGTCTTTTCGCTCGGTTCTATCCCTACTGTTGATACGGCGAAACGAGCGAAAAGACTACAACCAAACCTAAACACGTCCGGTTCCGGTTTACGTTTCAATGGGATTTACGGAACGCCAAATAAAACACAACAGAAACTGTATTTCGCTACGATACTTTTTGTCCTCTAAACATGCGCTGATCACGTCAACGCACAACATTTTTTTTTTATCAGCTGATCCGCGGATCACTTGCGTCTCGAACCGTGATGGTTGATCCGTATGGATCATGGGAAACCCGTGAACCGTTGCACCACTACAACATAACATTCAAACTTTCAACACTGGTCATAAATATACAGTGTTTTGCAAACGGTAATAATTACCATAAGAAAGGGAATAGTAACGGGAGAAGAATGAGGAAAAACACACGCACGCAGCTCTTTCCTTCACTCGTCTGTATTGAATCAGGAAGAGGAGTGCGATCCCCCTACTGGAGCCCCGAGGCATTACCAAAAGATCGACGAATTACCAACAGATCGACGAATTATTAAACCACACAGATATATTTCAAATGAATAATGTTTACCTCAAAATAGATTATACATATATGAATAAATTGTGTTATACATCTTGTCAAACTCGCTGCCATGTTTGTGTATCACTTTGGTAAATGCGAGCTCTGTGCGGGGGGAGGGCTGAGCCCATTCCAAACTACGGGAGCTGAGAGAGGGAAGCGTTTGCGGATGTTGAAGAGAAAACCGATTTTCATTTGAACAAGTCGACGTGAGCTACACACTCGAATTAATCGATAAAATCGGTTTATCGCCCAGCCCTAGGTTGGGTATCGTTTGGGTTTTTATCCGATACCGGTGCCTACTCGGAACTTGTCAAACGGTTCCGGTGCTAAAACGGTTCTCGAACCGGTACCTAAAAAAACGAAACCGTTTGCATACATGCACGACTTGTTATGAGTTTCACATTAAGCAGAAAGTCAGCGGACACAAAGTTGAATGGCAACGGTGTTTGCTAGCCTACTTGATATGCAAGATTTACGGTTGGAGGCTGCTGTGAGTGCACATTGAGCTTTCCCCAAACGCGCCGTTTTGGTGTCTGTAGCTTTAATGCAAATGAGAAGGAGAGGGGTGGGTCAATGAGGAGGGTGGGGGTGTGGCCCTGAGCAGCTTGCGGCCACGGTACCATGCGCTCTGTGTTAACAGAGCGCACCCTCCTCATTGACCCGCCCCTCTCCTTCTCATTTGCATTAAAGCTACAGACACCAAAACGGCACGTTTGGGGAAAGCTCAATGTGCGACTGGCTCATTGTGGCTGTAATTCTGCACCACGGCTGAATTTCAGGAATGTCTTCAAATACTATGTTAGGGGCCCACTAATATCTATATTAAGGCATCCATAAAGTAGCATGCCATGGGAACTTTAACGTGAATATATTTAGAAATTAAAAACTAGCCACTGATAAAACTTGGTGTGTGTGTGTGTGTATGTGTGTGTGTGTGTGTGTGTGTGTGTGTGTGTGTGTGTGTGTGTGTGTGTGTGTGTGTGTGTGTGTGTGTGTGTGTGTGTGTGTGCGTGTGTGCTTGTGTGCGGGGGTATGCGTAGCGGCTATCCCATTGCTGGCCTTCAGTTGCCCTCAGTCTAAATCTATTTCCTTGGTTTGTATTATCATGTGATCTGCGCTTTTCCTCTCTGGATCCTCACTTTAACATATATTTAACTATAAAAAACATAGGCAATTTTATTTGCCTTTTCTTTAAGGTATTAAAAAAGTGTTAGTCTGTTAGATTGTTAATGTACTTTAATGCTCCCAGTCCCAGCCGAAATGTTCTGGGTTTGAACCCCAATACCTACATACCTACATATTTCCCAGCCAAGATGCCTTCATAATAAACTTATTCATAATAAAAGTGTTGAAATGGCTTTGTTTAAAAGTGTCTGATTAATAACTTAATAGTGAGAAAATAGCTTCACTGTTCTCCACGTTTGGCTGCCAGGTGGGATGAACTGAAGTTATGCTTCTGTTTACTGTTTAATCTGCCCTCCCCTTGGGCTTGGGCCAAGAGAACTACCACTGAAGCTGAAGTTCACAGTGAAGCGTTTCTCGAGTTGGTCAAAAAGTCAGGGGAAGGGATCACAGTGGTCCAAGAAAAGGGTTGAGGGTTGACCGACCATACTGAAAGGCACATCATGAATTGGGCCTTTCTCCAAGGCCTCCTGAACGGAGTCAACAAGTACTCCACCGTCTTCGGCCGCATATGGCTCTCCGTGGTGTTCATCTTCAGGCTCATGGTTGTGGCTGCTGAGAAGGTGTGGGGCGACGACCAGAAGGATTTCGACTGCAACACGAGGCAGCCCGGCTGCCACAACGTCTGCTACGACAAGTTCTTCCCCATCTCCCACACCCGCCTCTGGGCTCTGCAGCTCATCTTCTTCACATGCCCATCATTGCTGGTCGTGCTGCATGTGGCCTACCGGGAGGAGCGCGAGCGCAAACACCGGCTGAAGTACGGCGAGGACTGCAAGCCGCTCTACGACAACACGGGAAAGAAGCGCGGAGGTCTGTGGTGGACATACTTCCTCAGCTTGCTGTTCAAGATGCTGGTGGAGGCCGTGTTTGTCTTCCTGCTCTTCTACATTTACGAAGCCCCCTTCTTCCCGCCGCTTGTCAAATGTGATGAATCCCCGTGTCCCAACGTGGTGGACTGCTACATCGCCAGGTGAGCCATAGTTCATCTTTTTGAGACACTTTTCTGGCACTTTTGTCTTCAAAACCCAAGTGCCAAATTTTTGCAACTCTCCTTCAATGGTTTGTGAAACCCATGACCATGAGTGCTGGATTAGGGGAAAATATTCAGGTTGTCCACAAGGATTGTTTTTAAAACACAGTGCTATTCCATTTTGATATCCTATTACAGTATGGCTGGATGTTAATGTTATTATCTCATAGTAGTGTAAGTGTGTCCTATATTAGGAATGGCGTTTAAGTCTTATAGTATTGTCTTTTAACTATATTGTAAATGGTCCCTATCTGTACCAGTGACGCAGAAATGTGTATGCGTATTTGGACCTGAACTTATCACCAAACCTACTTATCCTTGTAACCGGAACTTTCTGTGTTGCCCTACAGACCTACAGAGAAGAAGGTCTTCACCGTGTTCATGGTGGTGACCAGCTTTGTGTGCATTCTGCTCACTATTTGCGAGGTATTTTATCTCTTTGGTAAGAGGTTCTGGGAGTGCTGTCGTGAACAACAGCACCCCGGTCGACACAACGGCAACTCCTTCGTCATGGCCAAAATCCCCCAGACCAGAAGTGTTAACTCCGTCTACAAAGAGCCTCTCACATCAGAGAAGATGACGATGGTGGATGGTAAAGGCCCAACGACTCCGGAGAGTTCTGCACCGGCGTACAGTCTGGCCATCTCTTGAACAACATACAATTGTAAAAAATAATTAAACCAAAAAGGTTTGAATAGATGATGGAAGGGTCATGTTAGAGAGGATGTTTTTTCTTATACAGTACATATTTTGTTAGCCTGGCAACATGACAATGTGCACGTTTCCTGAAAGCAATTGCAATATGAAGAAAACTAATTGTATTACTAGCAATAATTCAACTATTTAATGGTGGCTCTTTGGTTTTGGAAAAGTTGAACAAAACAACTTTTCCAAAAAGGGTTTACAATATCTGTTTTCTTTAAGTACAGAAGGTCCCCCAATTTTATCCAAATAAGTTTTTATATTAGCTTATTTGATGCTTGTATTATTTATTTGACCTCTTTCTGTAACATACCTGATTATGGTTGCACAATAAAACGTTTCAAATAAAAGCAGATGCTTGATAAACCTACAGCTGAAACTGTGATTATTTTAACGGAAACCAGAGGGCTGGCCATGAAGTCATATGTTAGAAATGTTTATTATAAAATTTAAAGGAAGTAAAAAAAGGAAGTGCACTGAATTCTTTTTCATTTACTGTTGATATGTGGGACATCTTTACATCTTTTTTTCTTCTCTTTATTTTAACTAGAAGGTCCCTTATGGTTAAAATCTATTTTTTCAAGACTGCGAGGCGTGGTATTTCAGGCCAATTGGTAAAAGAGTGTGTCACGGCGTTCAAACATATAAACCATAAAGCCTATGGGCGCCTCGAGACTCGGGACTGACTTGTCAACGCGCTGCGGCATCGCTTACTTGATGTTGTTTTGATTGAAGATCGTCAGGTTGTAGTGGGTGAACGTGAATGAACGTGTGTGTGTGTGTGTGTGTGTGTGTTGCGAGTGAATGTAATTTTAAAGTAACAAACAAACAAACAAACTCAAAGCCGATGCATGCATCCAAAACTTTCTGTTCAAAACCAAGTAAACAAATCAAAAACAGAGTCGTTATTCGCTTCAAATACTTTTTCTTTTCAAAACTTGGGAATTAATACGGTGCGGTACCGAGCGGTTGAAAACAATGTTGGCGTCTCCTGTGGCTGCCTTGCGCTGCCTTGCGAGTTATATTACTTAATATGACTTTGGCAGTAATGTAGCGCCATGATGCGGGCCTGCCTGCTTTCAGCGAGTAATTAATATTATTTGTAATTATTTTTTAAAAAGTTATTTTTCAGTCACAGCACTCACAGCAGCCTCTTCGGGTAAGTCGAGTAATTTAATGCCAACCGTAAATCTTGCATATCAAGTAGGCTAGCAAACACCGTTGCCATTCATGAACTAATATGAAACTCATAACAAGTCGTGCATGTATGCAAGTGTGTGCGGTTTCGTTTTTTTAGGTACCGGTTCGAGAACCGTTTTAGCACCGGAACCGTTTGACAAGTACCGAGTAGGCACCGGTATCGGATAAAACCCAAACGATACCCAACCCTAGTTAACAGTTGATGCATCGCAATGGCTAGGCGCACACAGCCTTTGGCCGTGTTCTGTAAATATTGTAGACCACTCTGGGTGCTCCGGCGGGTGTCCTGGAGCTCTATATCTAAATAATATTATATAATACACAGATATCTATATCATATAATAATATTATCACGGCCAAAAGCTGTGTGCGCCTCCAGACGATAATATTAACCTCAAACGACTGCGTCGGGTACTCCAACGTCTCTGGTTCTTCCACTTCCACATCAATCTGAAGTAGACTGAACCTTGACATTGAGGAGAAAGGGATTGTTGCCCGCGTTTGTCTCCCGCTGGAGCCCCGCTGCCGAGGCACCACCGCCTCGGAAGTGGGCAGCGTGCCGCGCGGCGATGGTACCTGGCCGCGATGGTGCCTGGCCGCGATGGTGCCTCGCGGCGGCAGGCAGGAGGCTGCGGGGCTCCGGTGGGAGACAATCGCGGGCACAATCCCTTGCTCCTTCATTTTGCGGTTCATGTACTTCAGGGAGGCAAAGCCAAAGCCATTCCCCCAATTCCTTCTCAACTATGGCTGAGATAACCCCAACTATGAGTAGAAATACCAGAGATGTCAGAGAACCCAACGTGTTATGCGTCATAACGTCAGGAGCAGAACAGTTATCCAAATAACAAAGAAGTGTAGCTCATTGTCTCATTGGCGGGCCAAATTCTCTGGGCGGGCAAAGCAGAGAAGGGGAGGTAACCTGGCCCTTATGACGCCATATGGGGCCAAATTCGAAATCGGAGGTCTGAGCTTTCATTTTTCAAAGGCTGAGCAGGATACCTAGAGCTCGTTTTACACCTTACGCCATTTTTAGCTACTGGGGGAACAAAGTCAGGCTAGGGGTACTCAAATTAATGTTAGAAAACCTCAAAATGATTTTCATGCAATTAGACCTTTAAGCACACAGGACCGATCACGACAATATATATATCATTATTTTTTTAGTAGGAGCAGACTTTCAGAGCTCAAACATACTTATATATATATTTTTTTTTTAACAAATTGAAAAGGTTTGAGCTCAAAAAGTAATTTTCAAAATTCATGTTTAATGTAGTACAAATTGATAAGCCATATGCTGTATATTTGCAACATAATAAATGGCAGTGTTGTTATTTGAAGCAGCAGCTGGGTGTATAGTTTGTTTTCAAGAGACGCGTCTGTGGGACCTTGACAAAAAAACAACTAAAAATAAGACACGGAGGACAACTGCGTTTTGTCGCTGCAACTTCTTATCTGTATTTTAAGTATCCCTCCCTTGTTGTATAAGACCACTTCCTGATTCATCGCTCTGAAACTGTGTCGGGGAAACGATACACAAATTGAGATAGACCAACCCCCTTTGGACATACTCCCCACATAGGCTATTCCCCACTGCATCGCTGGACTAGACAATGTGACCCTGTACCGCACAGTTCACCCGCCTGTGCTAGTTGAAAACACCCGGAGCTACGGACCGAGGTGTCGGTGTTATCACGGGACTAGGTGGGACAACAGCGTTTCGACGGGGCATTAATCTGCCTGCCAGTACAGAGCCCGTCCAGCTGGCTGCCGCCTGCCCTACAGCGACGGGAGGTAAGAGCGCCGCTTCCCGGGACGTTGCGGGTAGCTAGTTAGCTAGCTAGTTAGCTCATTAGCAACTTGCAGTATCCACTGAAATAAGCCAGAAACCGTAGCACGGTGCTCAACAAACGACAATAGCAGCTCTCTGCGAGGGCGTTGAAGTATTTTCCGTCATCTGTTTTTGTTTATACTGCTAGTTCGACACATTGGTTTTAAAGCGAGCGTAAAGTGTTAACTTAGCAACTTTGCTAGCTAGCGAGGTATTTGATGTTGTCGGATTGCCAGCATAGTATGCATGCCAAATTAACTGCAATACACTGCAGCACGTCGTTTCTCTTCTTCACCAGAGGTGCCAGCTGAGCTGTGCTCCAGCGAGCCATGCGACAGTGGTGTGTCACGGCTGCGACCCCACGCACTGAACCACTCCCCACAGGGCGCCTCTCACCAGCACCCCCCTTAACAGGTAACACCGTATTGTTTTTAAAGAAAAGTTGTGCGCGTTGTTCGACCGATGCATGTGCCTGCTATTGATGCAAATCATGACTCGTTTTTCAAATGGCAGGCTGTTACAATGTCTATTCTATCGATGTGGACAAATAGGGAAAGGTTAGCCGGGAAAGTGTGCCAAGTAGTGAATATTGTGCCAAAAGTTTCCAATGACCAAAAAGTTATTCAGAAGAGAACAGAGCTTACCGTTTAAGTTATGTTGACTCATCATTCCTATTAAATGCAACCATTACTCCATTTCAAAGACAACTTATCATTTATTATTCTCAGATTCATAAAAAATGTATACATATCTATATATCTTTATTTAAATTCAGTGTTCTGTTTTTCCTCCCAGATGACAGGATGGAGTGCGGTGCGGTGGAGCCCCGCTACACCATTGAACAGATAGACCTCCTGCAGCGCCTGCGCTTATCCGGCATGACCAAGCCCCAGATCATCCACGCCCTGGAGTCACTGGAGCGCCTGGACCCGGAGCGCCGCCCACCCCACTGTGACCCCCCACCCAACGGCACTCCTCTGACCTCCATCACCGCCACAGCCACCGCCGCAGCCACTCCAGCCCCGAACCCGGCCCCGGCCCCCACCACCACCTCTGCCCCCCAGGCCCAGGCGCCATCCTCCTCTTCGTCCTCCTCCTCCTCCTCGCTGTCGCTTGCCTCCGCCACCACGCAGACCTCGGGCCTGGACGGGCCCTCGCTGTCACCAAGCAACAGCTATGAGGCCTCGCCCCCGCCCCTCTACACCGCCAGTGCCGGGGCGCCCAGGTCGTTCAGCTACGACATGCTCGGGGAGGAGGAGTGGGACCTGGAGGAGAAGGTGGAGGAGTACATGAGGTGAGCATGATGGCCTGGAGAGATGGAGAGGGGTGCGACCAGGGGCGGACATGCAGAATTAATGAAATAGATTATTGCAGGTGAAAGATATGGGACATAAAGACTATTTGAAGAGGACTGGTGGTGGAGACAAAGGCTGCCAATTATAACAGCAGGGTAATGACAGCTCATGTCCCGAAGGCACTGACTTGTTCTCACAGAATATTTTGTTGAGCTAATTTAGGTCAGGTGTGCAGGGAATCAGGGATGTCTGAATTATATATAATCATACAAAAAAAGAAGTTAGCAGTACCCTGTGTTCCTAGAAAAGGAACATGAGCGGGGGGGGCTGACTTGCTTTCTAGTAATTCAGTGTCTCGGGAAGCAGTGCATTAGTATGATGGGTATGTTGCAGAAGTATAGCTGTAATAAATTGTTATGTTGCATGTAACTGCAGCAAGCATACAATAGAACATTGACTCGGGTAATAATACAAATTAGGCTCCTTTTATGGACCAAGGCATGGGTAGTAGACCCATCTTCTCTAGTTTAGTCTACTACCTGCGCCCTGGTAAAAGGAGCAAACCAATCATTTGTGTTCTGAGAGACACCTGTGTTTGTCCTGCAATGATTTATCTTAACCGCCGAAGGATACATTTGTTGATTGCATTTTTTATTGACAGTTTTACAGCAGACCTGATTTTGCTGTTTGCTGAAGCTGTGCTTGGTTTGTTTCAAATCACAGGAGGGACAGCAACCTCGTGAAAGAAGAGATCAAAGCCTTCCTGAACAATCGCAGGATTTCTCAGGCAATTGTGGGCCAAGTCACAGGTACACCTGAGAAAGAATTTGCACCAAATGTTTGGGCAACTAGATAAAAAAAGAAAAACGTCACTATTCCGATAACAAAAAGGACAGAGGAATGGAAGGATCACGTTGTATTGAGTAAAACTATAATCTTTTAAATAGATTTGTTCCTTTGGTTTGATGATGGAAGGTTTAGTCAATGCAGGCATTTTTAAGGAAAAGTTTATGCGACATGCATAACCAAACTCTATAAGAGAGAAACAAGGGCAAAGCAAGGACATAGTGGTTTTCCAGTCTCTAATACAAAATCAATTAGCTCCTGGCAGCGTGTAGCGCGTTGACACCGTCTGCGTGACCCCGCGCCTCAAATATAGGCATACGTTTGGCTATTAGATGCTGGAAAGGAATATCAAAAGTGCATGACGTCACACACACCGTCCACATCCAACTCCTGTTGGCCTCCAGTTTGTGTACCCTGTCGTTTTGTACCTCTGTGAACAGGCATCAGTCAGAGCTACATCTCCCAGTGGCTGCTGCAGCAGGGGCTGGAGATGAGTGACTCCAAGCGCCGAGCCTTCTACCGCTGGTATCTGCTGGAGCGGAACAACCCAGGTGAGGCGCAGGAGGGCAAACTGATGTCTGACGAGGGTCCCGGGGAAGGCGGCCACGCCCATGTGCGTTACATAGTTGCATGTCCTTGTTTGGGATTGCTGACACATTGGCATATGTGTTCTGTTTTCTCAGTTTGTTAAACCTTTTAATTGTAATTGACTATCACCAGGTTGAGGTTTTTTGGTCATGGCAACTTGCTGTCTATATGTAAACAACTAATCTTATCAATTTCTTCCTGGGAATCACTGGGAAAACACTGTTTTCCTTCATATTCCCAAAGTTAAAGCTAACCTGATAGCATTGAGGAGCCTGTTAAGGCATCTGTTTTTATAGGTGTGTTCACATTATGTAAAATATTGCCTTTCTAGTGCTCCGCATATAGTAGTCTGTGTGCATGGTAGCCATAAATCCAATCGATCAATTGCATTATTTACAGTTCTTTGAGGCTTTGTTTAGCTGAGTGTTGTGCGAGCGGATATGTGGCATCAGGGGATCCTAATGCAGGACCCCTCTGGTGTATTTGTGAAAAGTGTGTACGCCTGTGACTGTGTTTGTGTTTCAAGTCACTCACTTTAATTTGACAGATGGGTCTGTAAAGGAAAGTCTAACCCTGTTCAAGACTAATACGGGGTGGGAGAGATAAATGCAAAGATGACTGTGATTTTCCGCCACTGTGGTTTCATGTCAGCCAATGCCTTCTAACATCCTCCATTTGTCATCTTCATGTCTATTAATATGCATGGTAGACCCAGCTACCCCATCCCTCCCCCCCTCCCCTTCCCTTTCTGGCTTCACATGTCCTGATTTCCCTTCTACCCGTTCAGTTCTGCGAGGTCAAGGAAGGACAAGAGATGGATCTAGAGAATTAGACCAAACAAAAAAAAGCTAAGGATAAAGGTAGTCATGTTACTGGAGATGCTAATCAATATTGTCCAGGCAAACGCTATGAGATGTGGGGTAGATGCGGTTTGCCTGCAGAGGGTAAAGTAACAGCTTGGGTCAGTGTTGACCTTTTATGTGTCCTAGGCTCCTGAGGCAGGATTTAATAGGGGGAGAAACTTAAGCCGCGACATCACTGTTAGTACTGAGATACAGTCGCAAAGCTATGAATCAGCCAAAATAAGCACCTCTGAGGTTTTGCCCGTATCTGTTCCGACCAATGACTCCTCAGTGAAGCAGTGTCTTGTGATGTGATGCCTCATGAGTGGTGTCCATTTTTTCCTGTACATTCAGGCCTTCTTGTGCTCCTTCAAATCTGAGCAGCATAGGGTAATGTTTTGTAGTTCAATATATCTTGTGGCAGGTTGTGAACTAACATTTTGGAGGAAAGATTCCTGGTTGAAATCGGTTATTTGCAAAGCCATTAAAGTGTCTGACGGTGGATCGCAGCTCTGCCAGGGTTGGCACTGAATAGAAGGTGTATTTCTTTTATCTTTTGAAGATTTGGAGCGATTAAAGCTGTCTGTCGCACCCAGTAGGCCTGCCTTCTCGCCTTGCTGTCTTGCCTTTTTGTGTTGCTGCTGCTTGCTTACTCACCCTGTGCTAGAAGCTATTCTCTCGTCTCTCGTTCTCAACCCTGATCCGGGATGGGCTTGTGTGCTGGTTTTCATTCCCTCACGGCTAACTTAACTAGCTAATAACAAGCATACTAACAACATGTTTCCAACCGTTCCAATCAAAAGTGCAGAACCAGACTATTAAAAAGAAACTGCGACTGTAGCTTCTGTACAATTCAATTGAATGTTGAATTCTCATACAATTAATTAATCCAATACATTTCTGATCAGATTGATTGACATGCAAGTCTACAGGGACTGCTTATTCTAAACTCCAGTATCTGGACACAAAAATGGGCCGGAAAGACTTCACAAATGCAACGTGTCTATGTGCTGACTGCCGATGGCCTGACATGCCTGCAATAACGGCTGCAATGGTGGTTCTGTCCCGACTAAAGGGCTGAGGTGGAGTGAAAGCCAGCACGGCCAGGGTCCCGTACCCAGGGCCAGGGGAGGGGACAGAGACGGGCCGGCCACGGGGCTGAGCGCCGCTGGCCTGGCCGCCAACATCCTCCCAAACCCCAACACCAACCTGCACCCCAACCCCGCCTGGGCCCGGCAGAGGGAGCTGCTGATGCACCTGCTGCCCTGGTACACTGCTGCGGCCGCGGCGGCCCAGGCCCAGCCAGGTAACCCCCCTGCCCCAGCCCAGCCCCCCCCCCCATCTGGTCCACACCCGGCCTTCTGAAAGTTGTGTTGCTCGCTTTGGACTTGTGTCGTCATTGTTTATTTTGCAATGAACCTCCTGACACATGCAAAAGGTCTGCAAAGAAACAGGTTTGGCACTATAGCCATCGCACGATTAAATAACATGTGTGTTGCCTTGGTAATCATGTGTATATTACAGATACAAATCATGTCCAAATGGGTCTTAATCTCTTGAGACAAATGCGTGGGCTGCAAAATAAAGATCCCTGATGTGTTAGTGATGCTGCCCTTACGGCCATATGTTAAAGATAATTGTATTGCAAACCTTTAAAGATATTCTTTAGGCTATCTTTAAAGGGGTTAATTCACTGAAGATTATTAATTGGCATTGCCTCAAGGTAACTCCATTAAAGCCCATAGCGATGACATGATTCATGTATTTTGGGACCTTGCTTTTATGTTCCTCATTTTGCCCACTCTACACAGGTGCCACTCTGTCGATGCGGTCTTTTGTGAAGGAGGAGCCCGATTGGAGGACAGGGATCCTGAGTGGCGAGAGGGGCGGGTTAGTGGGCGGGCCTTTGAGGCTGCGCAGAGGTAGCCGGTTCACCTGGAGGAAAGAGTGCCAATCAATCATGGAGAGGTGAGCGAACCACCAGGGCGGCATCTGACTCTCAAGCAGGCGGAACGATATAAATAGTTAAAAATGTTACGGTATATGCGCATTACCCCACGTCATACATATTATTCAGTCAATAATGTCTCTAAAGCGAGGAGTGAGAATGGTCCATAGCAGCCTCTAAACGCTGCGGGCCAATTGATTTCTGTGGGCGTCGTATGGCCGACTGTATGTGCCTGGGTGTCGTCTGGGCACCCGCGGCAATAAGAAATGCATAGCTCACCAGCACTGCTCCCAGATTACGCAATTCCACTGCAGTGCTGATCTTTACGAGCTAGTTTAGACTGAAGGACGATACAGTAGAGGTTAAGATGATGTAGGGACAGAGGGGGAGTGGCGGAGGTGGGAGGGGCTCTGGTTGGATACAGGCAGGCAGGGCCGCCGAGGCAAGGAGGAGGGGGAGAAGAACATTGATCCTCCTTGGCTGTGTAAACCGTGGAATGATGACCGTAGTACAGGGAGAGCCACAATATGAGCGTAGTACCTCAAGGAAGGATACAGAAGCATACCTTGGGATAGCGATCAGGCTGTTTGTATGTCGTGCATTCATCTCTCTAGGTATTCGTCTCAATACTTCATATTTCAGTTTCTTCGTAGAGAACCAGTATCCTGACGAAGCGAAGCGAGAGGAGATTGCCAATGCATGCAACTCTGTCATCCAGAAACCAGGTACAGGCGTCAATTAATGGATTCCATCTGACGTGCACAGGGATTGGCTATAGAGGCCCCGCCTGCCCTTTTTTCCTCCATCTCATTCCCTCCCCAACTCCTATCCAAATCTCTTTTAGTATGGAAGTTTGCTTACTGGGACACATGTACCCCAAGGGATGTGCAAGTGCACATTCAGAAGGATGCAAGGGCAGTTTATCTATGTGCGTTGTCTTCTGTGGTGCTCAACAGGGTTGTCACAGAGGTGTCCGACTGCGGGGGTCACGACACTGAGAAACCAGGGCGTCGGTCGTTCCATTCGCCTTTGTATTTGCCTGCAGACACACAATTATTTGATTATAAATAAATAGATTATAATCCAATTGAAGATGGTCAGGAGAATTAGATCTGCTGGTTCAGAAGAGCAACTCCAGTGAATAGGCCAAACAACGTTGACCAAACAACGTTGAAACTACGCAACATTGGACCAAATAAGAAGGGGAATGGTGCATTTCAATGTGGTTGCCCATTCCCTTATGTTGGGCTGAACTGTTGTGGGGTTCTTGCGTTTGTGAAAGTTGTGATATATATGTGATGATGACAGCGAACCGGAAGAGGAGGCTGGGTCCAGGCAGTGATAAATAAAAAGCAGTTATTCAACATGTCACTTCCCTTGAACTTTTCAGTGACGCAAACTAGTTTCTAACTTTTCTTATAGCCCAGTAGATAGGATTTTCCTCCACATAACATAAGAGTGTTAATAGATAATGTGATTCACTCAAATGTAAATCATTTTGTTGATTTGTTGTTATTGATTCACTAAAAGTGCTTCTTAAAGCCAACCATTAAAATAACAAAGTGTCAATGTATTTCCTGCTCATACTGCAGTATTGCCATTGCAGTGAATGGCAGATAGGCCCTTATTTATTAATTTTTTAAACGCAAACTGCTTCCCAAAGGTGTGAATTTAATTGTTTTACTTTGGTCCACTCTTTGGTAAACTCAATCCATTGGCAATTATCACATTTTCTGAAAGATTTATTGTTTTATGTTTTATATATATATGTTTTACTCATAATCCAGCCTACATTATAAATCCTTGGTTTGAATCTTCACCTTTTAGAATCGATGCATTGCCATTGGCCATTAAAACGTGGGCGGACTAGTGCTATCCTACTTGATGCAGATAACTTGAAAATCAAACTTCGCCAAGCTCATTATATGAAGGCAAGCCGAAAGTCTCTGTTTGACAGCCACTAATTGAGTGTTGGGGCCGTAAACCCCACCCTGAGGTTATGAGAGTGTCTTGTCAACAAACCCGCAAAACAGCGACGGGGGACCTCCTAATTAATAAAACTATCAAAACGCTGACACCCTGGTGGCCAGCTTCACAAATTACAACGCAAAACCAGTCCCTAATCTTCTTAGGATCTTAATAGCTACTATTAATTATTTGAGAGTAACCATGCCACTATTGTTGACTATGTGGAGTCAACAATACTGATTTGAGATGATAAAGGACAATGACAATGCACATTTGTTACCGGTAAATCGTTTTCTAAAAGTGTTTGAAGGTGTGGTTTATATAAGTATAAATGTCCATGTTAGTACTGAAATGTATGCTGAGTAGATTCAGTTAATTAGGATGAGATATTGGACGATATCCCTCTAGTATGATCTTTGTTGGTTTTCCTCACAGGCTGCAAGCTGTCTGAGTTTGAGCGCGTGACAGCGTTGAAGGTGTACAACTGGTTCGCCAACCGCCGCAAGGAGATGAAGAGGAGAGCCAACATCGGTGAGGACGGTGCACACCTGCACATCTGCCTCGGGAGGCTTCTTGACCAACATGACATCTGATTGTGTCTTCTTCTACTCTCACCCCACCAGAGGCTGCTATTCTGGAGAGCCACGGGATCGAAGTGGCCAGCCCCAGCTGCCACTCCAACGGAGAGGATGCCGAGGCGCAAGACTACAGCGAGCATATCCAGCAACGCTTCTCAGAGCAGGTGGGTCCGCCCAGAGCCACCGCACACTCGCGTCACTGAGACTAATGTTTGCTTCTTGTTTGCATCAAACCAAGATCATTTGTTGGGGCTCATTTTGTATAATGAAGGTATGATGCGTAACATTTCTGCAAAATATCTAAAAAGGACTAGGCCTATGTTTACAGCTTGTTGTGTGCATACATTATCTAATTAGTTTCCAACACTGTTCAAACCCAGAGCAAGCTGTAGTTGTATTCACAGTTGCGTCCCGTTGCATTTGGTCGCACGTCAATGCCGTCGTATGCCCATTACCTATGGAAGTAAATCTGTTTTATCGGATTTGGAAAATAAAAAGCCATTGAATTTTAAACTCTGAATATTTATGCATTCAACGTATCTGGATTTTTTTGCCACTGAATTAAAGTCATAGAATTTTTAGTACTGAATATTTATGCATTGAAATAACGTTTACTTTTGCCTCTGAATTTAACTAAATATTCAACGTTAAAAATGTCAATATGCTAAATTCAGATGCAAAATTCTCTACAAATTTCAACCTAAATATTTACAACGTGCCCAAATTCAACATGCCAAATTCATCTTCAAAATTCGATGTATGAAATTCGGCGGTCGACCTAAAGAAGAGCAATCGATCCTAGATGCTAGATCGCGGTCAAGCAAGGAGAGCGAGCGGGTGTTTCACCGAAGCGTAGGTAGGCATGAAGTCGTTGACGTTTGGAAACATGCACAAGCTTAAAATGTTTGTAAAGCAAAACGGTTGATATGCCTCTGTGGTGGCATAACGAGAGCGCAACGAGCCCGCAGAGCCGACAGTATTGCCGCTGAGTGGCATGATACAGATATGAGGATGACAAATTAAAAACGGTTTTCTGTCGGGCGCTTTTTCCCGAGGCACGCCGTGCTCCCACTGGAACTACAGGCTGCTGCCGCTTCAGTTACCACTCAGTGCGCAATACTGTCGGCTCTGCGCTCTCATTCCACAGTGGGTAGCAGGCTTCAGACAGCCCCAGCATCACACCAAACGTAGGAAAAGGGACCTCGGATTGCCCCAAATAGGTGCCCAAGGAAGTTGGGCCCTTAACCCACAATGATTACCCTTACACTTCATGCAAATCCAGCCAAGTCTCTGCAATCAGACACACACTTCACATACAGGCATTAGTTCATCGTTTATTTCATACTGCAGTAATTATTACTGCATTATAACAAAAACTGAAATAAAACATAAGATCCACCCCCCCACACCTTGCTATTAAATGTGCTTAATAAATACTTTTGATTTGATTTGCATTTCACAGAACCATACAATGGATAGGGCGCTTAGTATGGTCCACCCCCGTTGCTTCTCCCCATAAAAAGCTATTTCCTTTTATAAGCTACTGTGTAAATTGCTGTTTAGAATGAACGTTTATCAAGAAAGAAAACCCATCATCAAAGCCGTTGCCGTTGGACATGGCTAAACCTGCCTTGCACATGCCTTTAGAGTCTGGTATCCAATGAGTGACGCTCTCAATCCAGCTCGCTCTCCTTGCTTCACTGCGATCTAGCATCTAGGATCGATTGCTCTTCCTTGGGTCCCTGGATGTTAACACTGAATTTCATACATTGAATTATGAATTTTTTAATGTTGAATATTTGATTTAGAACTTTTTAACATTGAAAAATAAAGGTGAAAACTATTTGTTGAAAATGAAAAGAGTTCAATTCAGAGGCAGAAAATCCAGATACGTTTTTTCAATGCATAAATATCTAGTGCTTAAAATTCAATGGCTTTTTATTTTCAAATCCGATGAGACAGATTTACTTCAATAATTACCCCCTAACTTCCGGGGAAACACCTAAAAACTAAGTTTTTCTTATATCTTTAACTGACATGCCTTTATGTGTCACTTAAACAGAGTTTGTTTAGAAAAAGGTGACATAAATCATTGGAATGGGACAGGGCAACGAGCATTGCTCATATTCTTTCTGATAAGATATTGTCACCTTTTTTTCTTTTGTACCCCTGTAATACAGTCTGCTAAATCAGTTGGACCTGTTTTGTATACAGTATATGTGTGCTACACCCACAGTAGTGCTCAATCGGCCACACAGTCCTCTATCTGCTTGGTACTTTTGTATAGCTAGCTGGATACGCTTCTTAACAGCGATTGTAATCCATTGGGAACATTTTGAAACTCGAGACTTCTCCGGATTAATTACAGTTTAGTTAGGCTATTGTTTAGGACAGAGTACTTTGCTATTCGCCTGAAATACTGACCAAACGATGGCTCTATAGAGGGGACTAATGCTGGCCGACCGTCTCCTGGGGAGGTATTCACTGCTAGACACACAGGAGTCATACCTCGATCACGTCTTTCGGTTCCCACGTCAGATCGCTGTAATTCAACCAGAATAGTCACAAGGTCGTTGAACAACTTATTTTTTTAATTAGATGGATTGGATTGAGATAGATAGATAGTTATTAAGTTAGATTGAGAGACCCCTAGCAGCAGAAATGACATCTTATACCTTCAGAGTGTACTTACCCTTTAACCCACAAAAGTTGCTCTATACACAGAATCATTTAAATGTTCAATGGCTTTTACATTCTCTTAATGGACGCAGGGTTTGTCATGAACACCCTGGGCTAAACAGAACAGACAGAAAAGAGCCCTCAGTCTCCACACAGCCTGTCCACAGTTTGATCCAATAAATGTATTATTTTAATTACGGTATATTATACAAGTCTGTATTTTAGTTTCTAAAGATGACCTCCACATAATCGTTGTTTTGTAAACATGCTGCCGACAAAGTTAATTGGTTGGCAGTGTCGGTCGCTCATTTAGTGAAGGCGCAAGGACACTGCGCATGCTGACAGACTTGGAGACTGAGAGGAGTGCAGTCTTAAGAAAAATTAAATGACTGATCTCTGTGCAGAATTCAAGATGTTTATTTGCCCATGTGTTGACCTTGAATGTGTTACAATGTGTTGCATCACACGACAGCAGATGCATCGATGTGTCATAGCAACTTCAATTGGAATCTATGTCACTGTGGTTTTTCACACCTTTACATTTCTCTCTCCCCAAAGGAAGAGTTGTCTTCCCAGAGAAATGCAGATCAACAAGACCCTACCTCATTGGCTGCCGCTGAGGGCGCATCACTTCCTAGCCCTGCCCCTCAGCTCCCAGAACAAATGAAAGATCAGGAATCTAAAATGGACACTGTGGACGAGGAGTGACCGAGCCCCTTCCCAAGGAGAGCTTGGTTTTCGGAAACAACAAACAAAATAGGAAAAAAAAGCCCAAGTGTCTCTCCCTCTGCCCTCCTCTCCCTATCAGTGGGGGCAGCCAGGGCTCGCTGACACTTGGGAAAACCAACAAGAGTATGGGTGCTAAAGCTTGCTGTAGTGCCTCTAGTGGTGAGGAGGCCACTGTAATCGTATCAACAGTAATCCTGCTTATATTAATGGCAATATCTATCTCTATATATATAGTGCATTCCAAGACGGTCTTAACAAGCCTACGTTTCTTAGAGGGGGGGGGGGGGTTTGAGAGTTTAAGTATACCTCGCCCAGCTTTTAATGCTAAGCCTTCAGTTTTTTGCTTCACCTCATGCCTCTTGTGTTAACCATTATCAAGGTAGAAGGCGTTTTGACGGATGGTGAATTGACCCTGCTGGTCAGGCGTGTTTTGGGTGATAAAAGAAAAAACGGATCTATTAGGAATTTGGTGTTAAAATAAGGTCAATGCTCCAGGTCGTTGAAGAGGACCTCCTCCATTCTGCCTAAATGGCGTTGACTGTGTGTGTGTGTGTGTGTGTGTGTGTGTGTGTGTGTGTGTGTGTGTGTTTGTGTGACCGTGTGTTTGTGTGACTGTGTGTCTGAATGTGAACCTATGAAATCAGCCAGTATTGTTGATCTCCAACGATTTAGACTAGAGCGCCCTGAGGGACCGATCACATCTCAGGTAATCCCAAAGATGGTGGAAAACGACTGAAGAATCACATGGTGTTTTTTTTGTTTTTTTCTCAATTATGTTATTGTTAAAATGATTGTTTCACGCCATTTCAGCCATTTTAAACCAAACAGAAAAGGTTTTTTTTACTCTTTTGTAATTGCTAAAACAAAAACAAAAAAAATCCCAATCATGTACTTTATTTCCCTCTCTGGGATTGTATAAAGTGCAATATTATCTTATCTTATCCTATATCTAGGTATATTTTTGTTGCCTGTCGTCCATCTTGTAGGTGGTAGGCAGTCTAATGTTTTTTTTCTAGTTCTATTTTCTAATGTACTCTCCTCACATTTCAGTCTGACTGAACCCAGAAACTCAATACTAGTGACTCTTGGAAGACTCTTAGTTCTGCAAGTCTACTGTGAGACGGCTTTTAAGTCGACTGTAAGTCCTTTTTTGTTTCAACGTTTTAGAAGAGAAAACGCTAAATATGGAATGTTCTCATATAATCATGGGGCATCGTCTGTAATCATGATATATATCAGCCTGTACTTGCTAAAGGCACCTTCCTCATATTTGAATAAGCTAAAGCTTGAGCTCATGTTATTTGAAAAAATTGCACAGTGGACCCCCACTATAAGTAAAAGAAGGGAACCGTTAAAAAATCTATACATTAAAATTACAATTTATCTCGTTGTGGATGTTTCCATCGTGGATGGTTTCCACGTCTGCGACGAAGTAAAATCTACGCGTATACTTTCTGCGGGTACTTTTCTTATAATTTTTTTTTTAGGCACTATTGTGAAACTGTTATCCATCAACGTTTTTAACTCTAAATGGAGGACCTAATCTCTGCAATACGTGGTCCGTTATATACTCCATTGTAGGTCCAAGGCCTAGTGAGTAACTTAACTCCGAATGGTTTATAAAATAAACCATGCCTCTTGTCCTCAAATACCCCCCACCTATCTTCCCTCAAGGGGGAGCTACAATCTTACCTCCTAATGCCAAAGCTACGTCACGTATAGACGGGGCATCAAGAGAACATTGTTGTGACCTCCACGCAGTATGTCGACTAGAACGACAATCGTGACACTATATATCTACACTCGTAAAATGTTCATTTTGCTCAATACACTAGCCAACTCTAGCTTACCTCAAAATAATAACTTGTGTCATGAATGTGTTTGGCGGTTGGTTGTTATAACAAAAGAAAAAAATACCTGATGCAGCAAGACATGTTTTCTGTGACTGTTTCTTCTCTGGACAGTGGTTATGTAGCATTTATGACGATAGGGGTCTCTGTGTGTGTGTGTGTGTGTGTGTGTGTGTGTGTGTGTGTGTGTGTGTGTGTGTGTCTGAGCGTGTGTGTGTGTGTGTGTGTGTGTGAGATCACATGCCAGTTTCAGATGATAGTCTGTCACTGGGGCGAGACCCTCCAAAAAGCAGCACGCTATTTCTGATTATTAAGCTTCTCTTTACCCGTCTGCTTTATCTGACAACAAACCAATAATAGTAATAAAATCTGTAAACGAGCTGTGTGACGTGTGAATTTTTAATGTGGCTTATCGTGGTCAACACTAACTATAATGAATGCTCAAAATACACCACTGGCCTTTAACTTTTGATGATATCAGCAGTTAAAGCTATGTGACTACGAGGTCAAGTCATATTACCAGCACTGCCAACCTAATGTTGACATGTTGTATTGCATCAAACGCTTTTACTCAAATACTATGCTCCCCCAGTTCGAGCATAGCATTAAGAGAGGGGCTCCCCCGGCCCGGACCCCCACATCTTAACATATTGTGTGCATTCTGGTGAATTTTTATACACCAATTTGTGCCTTTTCTGCATCATTTCAAATGTCTAAAGGAAAAACTAAATTCTGGAAGCAGAGACAAATACCAAATATAATGATTAAGGCTCTCAGGCATTCTGTGTAGCTTTCAAATATTTAGGGGTCCGAGCAGCGAAGCTGCTTGGTCCCCTATTGTTTCTGTAACGTTTTTTTTTCACCCTCAAATTCTGTATAAGTCATACTGCAGTTTGGTTACCAATAACCCCCACATCATCAAACAGAATTTGTTTTATTTAGTTCCATTAGAGAAATATTAGCCAATAAATTTGGAGCAGTTGGCCCATTTTTCTTATACGACCATTTTGTTATTTTATAAAAAACCAGACTATTATTAGGTGGATAGTACCATGAACCCAAATTGTGTTACTACACCCAAAGGTGGCACTATTTTAAAAAAATATAAACCTTACTTCTCCCTACCAGATTGACCTGGACTCAAAATTCTTTCATCAAATTACTCTCTAAAATCAGATGCATCTTTTTCACCCTGTCTTCTACTCTAAAAATGTTTACTTTTCCCACAATTTCATAGAAAAGCCAAACGTCCACAGTCTGAACCCATTTTGCCTATATGACCATTTTGTTATTGTATAACTACCATACGGCTATCATTAGGTGGATACCATTAACAGTGCAAATTTGCAGATCTATACTCCTTAATTCTCTTGTGAAATGTGTGCGTGGAGTTTTCTTGATGTGTGCTTATCAATAGACATTTTCACCATGAGAATGAGGCTTCGTGCAGTTCAGGAATCTCAGTGGCTCAATGGGATTATGCCTTGTACTGGTGATCCTTAGGTTGATTGTTTGAATCCTGATTAGAGCATTATGAACAAGTTGAACATGACATTCTGTCATTGCCAATCATTTAAGAAATACAAACATTGAACAGCACCTGAAATTCATCAGGCAATCAACATTGCGGCTCATAAGTTTCCAAGAATCTCACTGCAAAGACACAGTATGGCATTATGGGGAACTTCTTCGTTAACCATTTTTCCTTCATAATGAACTCTGTCATATTAATATTTCTTCCGTTAGTGTTCTTGACAACAAATGTTTAATTTCCCCAGAATTTCAAAGATTTTTCAGGTATTTGCTTTAAAGAAAGCCCTTCATTCATTTGAGAAATGTTTGCTTGGAGTTTTCTGGATGTTGTGTGCTTATCAATAGAATTGTTCACCATGTGAATGAGGCTACATTTCAGATTTGTCAGTAGCTGCGTTTCCATCTTAAAGGTGATGCGAATCTTTAGAAAGTTCGCAAAAAAGTAATTTGAATTAGGTGCGTTTCCATCAAGTGGTTGGAGCGGAATAGGGTGATGACGTTACACGTTGATGTCGGCAGGGTTGCTATGGCCGGTCGTTAGGCGGAAATCGGAAAGACTGTCAGTCCTGTGTGTTCAAAGTTCGCTACGTCACAGCTGATTCGCAAAATGTGTTTCCATCTCCCATTTTGCGAATTTACTCTGTTTCGCATTTCTCAAAAACCACCTCTAGCGAGTGGATAAACTTTTTTGCAAATTAGAGGATTTTGATGCGAATTTTGGTGTTTCCATCACCGTTTACTGATTCGATACTTCAAAGTTCGCATTAAATTAGGGGGATGAAAACGCACCTAGTGGCTCAATGGGATAATGCCCTGTACTGGTGATCCTTAGTTTGAGAGTTTGAATCCCATTTAGACAATTATGAACAAGCTGAAGATGACATTCGGCATTTGCTCTGCAGCCCAGTCACCTGAAAGCCAAGGCACAGTATGGCATTAAGGGGTACATCAACATCTTTCCTTCATAATTATATGTCATATTTATATATCTTCCATTAGTGTGTTCTTGACTTTTCATTTTGCTCGGACCCTGTTAATCACCACTTGCGGTTATATTTATTCTTGTGTGTGTGTGGGTTGTCAAGTTCTGCTTTCTTCATGTTTCTATTGTGTTCTGAGGCGGATGTAACCCTTATCCTTATCCCTGGCTTCCTCGCTCAAAATTGATGCTTGTGCAGGTAATAAACACATACAAACCACACAAAGCTGTATTAGTTAACACACATTCACATCATATTATCATTAAGGTGGGTATTGTATAATCATTATTTTCATAAATACGGAAGGATCTTGTCATCACATCAAATTCAATTTCTCCTTTTTTTTTGTATTCACTGGCCCTCCCACTACCAATCAGTGGAATTTGTCGCATAATTTGTTTCACAAGAATTGTATTATTAATTATTGCATCTATTATTCAATTATGATTTTTTTCTTTATTTTAGCTCTTTGTATTTGTTATTTTTAAATTGAACTGTAATCCTTTTTCAAGGGGATAAACTAGGTTTTTGCAACCTTAAGCATAAAATACTCAAAATACCTCAAGTTAAATTACCCCCTTTTTATCATATATATATATATATATATATATATATATATATATATATATATATATATATATATATATATATATATATATATATATATATATATAAACAAACGTATATATAGACATGGTCTTCACTGCAACATATTTTTTTATTATGAAGTTCACCTACTTTGTGTGTATATACAGGTGCTGGTCATATTATTAGAATATCATGAAAAAGTTGATTTATTTCATTAATTCCATTCAGAAAGTCAAACCTGTAGAATGTATACATTCATTCCAAACAGACTGATACATTATAAGTGTTTTTTGCCAAAAAGAAGATGATTATAGCTGACAACCAATGAAAACCCTAAATTCAACATCTCAGAAAATTAGAATATGGTGAAAAGGTCAGATATTGAAGACACCTGGTGCCACACTCTAATTAGCTAACTAACTCAAAACACCTGGAAAAGCCTTTAAATGGTCTCTCGTTTTGATTCTGTATGACACACAATCATGGGGAAGACTGCTGACTTGACAACTGTCCAAAAGATGACCATTGATACTTTAAAGAAGGAGGGCAAGACACAAAAGGTCATTGCCAAAGAGGTTGGATGTTCCCAGAGCTCTGTGTCCAAGCACATTAATAGAGAGGCGAAGGGAAGAAAAAGATGTGGTAGAAAAGAGTGTACAAGCAAGAGGGATAAACGCGCCCTGGAGAGGATTGTCAAACAAAACCGATTCAAAAATGTGGGGGAGATCCACAAAGAGTGGACTGTAGCTGGAGTCAGTGCTTCAAGAAGCACCACACACCGACGTATGCAAGATATGGGCTTCAGCTGTCGCATTCCTCGTGTAAAGCCACTCTTGAATAAGAGACAACGTCAAAAGTGTCTCGCCTGGGCTCAAGACAAAAAGGACTGGACTGCTGCTGAGTGGTCCAAAGTTATGTTTTCAGATGAAAGTAAATTTTGTATCTCCTTTGGAAATCAAGGTCCCAGAGTCTGGAGGAAGACAGGAGAGGCACAGAATCCACGTTGCCTGAAGTCCAGTGTAAAATTTCCACAGTCAGTAATGGTCTGGGGTGCCATGTCATCTGCTGCTGTTGGTCCACTGTGTTTCCTGAGGTCCAGGGTCAATGCAGCAGTCTACCAGGAAGTTTTAGAACACTTTATGCTGCCTGCCACGGACCAACTTTATGGAGGTGACGATTTCATTTTCCAACATGACTTGGCACCTGCACACAGTGCCAAATCTACCAGTACCTGGTTTAAGGACCATGGTATCCCTCTTCTTGATTGGCCTGCAAACTCACCTGACCTTAACCCCATAGAAAACCTATGGGGTATTGTGAAGCGGAAGATGCGAGATGCCAGACCCAACAATGCTGAAGAGCTGAAGGCCACTATTAAAGCAACCTGGGCTCTCATAACACCTGAGGAGTGCAACAGACTGGTCGACTCCATGCCACGCCGTATTGCTGCAGCAATTCAGGCAAAAGGAGCTGCAACTAAGTATTGATTGCCATACATGCTGAAACTTTCCATGTTCATACTTTTCAGTTGGCCCACATTTCTAAAAAATCATTTTTTGTACTAGTCGTAACTAATATTCTAATTTTCTGAGATACTGAATTTGGGATTTTCAGTAATTGTCAGTACTAATCATTCAAATTAAAAGAAATAAACATTTCAAATATATCACTCTGTGTGTAATGAATTGATATAATATGTAAGTTTCACGTTCTGAATATAATTACTGAAATAAATCAACTTTTTCATGATATTCTAATAATTTGACCAGCACCTGTGTATATATATATATATATAATAAATATAACCATTATCAACTTCCTTTTAGTTTATATCAGCTTCTCATTTCATGTTACTCGAAGAACACACGTTGGGGAGACATTGTCCTTTCTTCAGTGGATTCACTTTCCGGCTTTCAATTTTTCAATATTTTTATGATATACACAAATTTCTTAAATAACAGAGTCAATACCGTAATTCACTATACAGCTTCTCTTTACATGCTGCATAAAGCACACACATCGGGGAGATATTGTCTGTCTTCTAGATATTGATTGTCTGCATGCATAAGGATATTATTGGTCACTTTTAGCAGTGCATTCTCAGTGCTGTTTATTATAAAATAAATACAACATTAAAGTCGTCAATGGTTTGACTAAATGTGATTTTTTTTATAAACTTACATTTTTATTGTAAAACAAATAACAAAACCACATACTGATAAAATCACACCATGAACCAGATATAGAACTTAAACTGTGATTCTGAAAAAAGTTTAAAGGTAATCAAAATTCGTTTTTCAGATTATTGCAACAACAAACAAAAAAAACAAACAGAGTGACATGAGATTTCTCTCCCTCATTAACATTGCAACATCATGAATCGATTATTGCATCCTAATTTTTTGGTGTCGTTCAGTTCCTTTATATTCAACCCTTTCATCCCACTTCAATTTAAATGGCCCCTCCTGGAACCTCAATATGTGTGTGAATCTTTCCATGTCAAATAGTTATTTTACTGCTCCCATTGTTCCTTTGCAGGTTGTTCTGCTTTGTTCCATGATCTTATTATAGTTTTCTTGCTGGCTAGTGTCTTCATCAGGTATCTATCCCAGCCCTGTGTTTGCCTGTGTCCGATTCCACAGGTATACAGAGCCAGTCTTGGGTAACCTAGTGTCTCCTTTAATATTTCCCATATTTCTCTCCAATATATTTCCACCTTTTGTGTGTTGTACTCACATTGTACCATTCTTCCTCTGTCAATTCAATCTCAAGTTCCCTTTACCATTTTCTTTAATGTACATTGTTGAATTCCCTCTACTCTTCAGCAAAGCTCGATAAAGGGCTGAGATAACTCTACCCTTCCCATTATATGCATCAATCATTACCTTGATTTTACCGTTTTGTTTCCTTACCCTTATCCATTTGTATTTATTCTCTCATTGTAGGTGTCTAAAACGCTCAAAATCCCATCTAAATTTGTCATTTTCTCTGTTCCTTGTTATTGGTGCGTCACATTAAGTTTGTACCCCGAATATTGTCTGTGTACCTCCAGTAATTCCATTAGTATTGGAAAAACGTGTGTGTGGTTGTCCTACTAAATGTGATTTTAATTGCATAACTGAAATTACTTACCTGGACATTATATGCTTGGACACCATTTCAAAACACCCCTTTCAGTAACAATTTTACAAGGGATTGCATTGGAAGCAAATGTTAGAGGAAGGGACAAAAGTGCATCAGTCAGAAATACCATTAGTGCTAGTCGTGCTTTTCTTTGCTGCACTCCATTGTTCTTAGTCACTTTAAGTTTTAAAGATGCCTTGGAGTGATCAGTTTTCAAATCACTGGGGGAGTGGCTAAGCACGTTTCTCATGTGTGACAATATCTTCTCACATAGATCACCCAAAGACTGTCAGCTGAACTTCTCCGGTGCCGATGCCCAGCAGGTGAAATATCGCAATGCCGTGGTTTCTAGTTGTTTGCGTAGCTCTGCAAATGTTGTCACCCACAATGTTGAACTCTTCAGCTCAATCAGCTGCATTCAATGTCATGTGCATCCAACCAGTCCATCAGAGATTAATTCAGTTTGAGTCCATCAAAGCGTTCGGGCTTGATCAAGAAAGATAACATAGGTCCCTACCTCTGAAAGTCCCCAATTCGTGTTGGGAATTGCGACTCAAGCACCCTCACATATTTGCATATTCCCGCGGTGGTAATGGTGTGCTCCGAGGACAGCTTTCTTAAGTGTCGAATCACAATATTATTGCTATGACTTTTGCAATTTCTTCGATGTGTTGCTCGACATTTTTAGCAGACGTCTACAGACTCAGGGGCTCGTTGACCCAATTGTTTTTAATTTTAATTTAATTGACAATGGAATATGGTATAACAAGGGAGATGGTAAGAACATGGCAATCCTATGAAAACAAACAATGCTTCCTTTTACATTAAAGTTTCAACTAATTAGAGAGACAATTGTTATAACTAATTAGAGGGTATATGGTAAGAGCCTGGTTATAACATGGAAACAGGACGTACAGGACAGGTCAATGCTAAAATGCAATAAGGAGTATATCTTTTAAAAATATAAATATTTTTCACATTCTGGACAATGTTGTTTTCATTAATTGATTTCACCGAAGGTTCCATGGCGTAATGGTTAGCACTTTGGACTTTGAATACAGTGATCCGAGTTAGAATCTTGGTGGAGCGTTGTTGATTTTACATTCCTTCCAAAAAAAACAGCATTATGAGTAGCCATTGTCTCTCTGACAGTTTTCACACCCTAACCCTTTTTTTCCCAGAGTGTACCAGAATACACAACTCAAACGCTTCACAAGGGGCTTATAGATCAATATGTACATTCATACCCCTTAGAAGCTCATTAAGGTAAGTCACCTATTCAAAGTTGACTACTGCTTATGATTAAGCATTGATTCTCGTTTACGTAATTCACTCCCAACTGGGTAAACGAGAATGAAACGTAAACAAAACAAGACCTTCTGTAATTCTTCATGGAATATTGTCGTTTTTTGAAGGGATTCTAAGCATTTAAGCGAGACATTGTTTGTCCACAGTATTGCCTTTTGAGAATTGCGTTTCAAAATACCCCTTGAACGCAGGTCATTGGCTGGCAGTGCCGTGATTTGAACCCACATCTCCAGAGTCTGGGGCCTATAACCCGCGGCTTAGACCGCTCTGCCCGCAACCATGAAGTTTGTGCTTTCGTAATAGCCTTTCAAAATGATGCTTCAGTTGAAAGAGATGATTGCCCTTGCAAGGATTTGAATCAACGCCTCCATAAACTGGAGTCCAACTCCAGCACCTTGGACAGGTCGGCAACACTATATCACAGGACATCTGTAACTATTTTTGCGTTAATAAATAAGGCTTTAATGCAGTCCAAATGAACAATTTATATTTCAAGTAGTTGGCAGTAAGTTGGAACTTTACAATTGTATTTAAACGCTTAGGTTGCTTATCATTTCTCTTCAAATTTGATGGCTTACACTTGAATAGGAAAGGGTCTGAAAGATTAACAAGCAATTTTATTAACTTCATTGCTTTCAGCCTGAAATGATGCTTTTCCCAGCAAGACTCTGCCCTGCACACGTTGTCTTCCTGTCACAACACTGTCTCTGACAGTGCGGGTCCTGCTGTCATCTTTAATGTTTGCACTTCTGGCCCCTTTACTCCACCTAGTTCTTTTGCAGCAGCAAAACCTGCAGCAAATCCTCATACCTCTTTTCCAATGTCAATTCCAACTTCTATCTGCACTCATATCCCTATTAGAGTTACTGACAGGCGTTGCATCCCGTCGAAACGCTCTCACTGTCCTCATAGCAACAATCTTGATCCCAATAAAGTTAATCGTTCCAGCACTCATGGGAGGGTCACATCTAACCTGATTAGTATAAAATCAGTTCCTGTCCCTCCAGCTCTTCCACCTGCCGACCTCAGCTGTGCTTTACTTAACATTAGGTCACTCTCCAGCAAGACATCCTATATTAATGATTTTATTACTCACTATGGGCTGCATTTATTTTTCGTCACTGAATGTTGGCTTTCCTCCACTGCCAGTGCTGTTCTTATTGAGGCGTCTCCCCCTGACTATAGCTTCTTATTCTCCGTTAGGAAAGACAGAACGGGTGGGGGACTTGCAGTTATCTTCTCTAATCAACTTCCCTGTACAGTATGTTCACTCGGTGACTTCACATCTTTTGAGTACCTGGCCATCCTTATTGGAAACCGCCAACATATCCTGGCATTACTCATTTATAGACCACCCAGGTTTAATCCCATTTTTTTAACTGAGTTCTCTGAATTTTTATCTACCGCCTTGATTAAGTACGACAAAATAGTTCTGCTCGGTGACCTGAACTTTCACATTAATGATGTTTTGGATTCCAAAGCTACCGAATTTCTGGACCTTCTTTTTAGTATCAACTTCATCCAACATGTCACTGGCCCCACTCATAATCTCGGTAATACTTTGGATCTAGTCTGTACAAAGGATATTACTACTGACCTCCCTTCTATTCTTCAGGTCCCAGTCTCGGATCACTCTTGTATCTTTTTTAACCTTCTCACGCATGCACAGACAAATCGCTCTGAATCTAACCCTCATTTTTTTCGTGTCATTAACAACCATGTTAAGTCCCTTCTAGCTGATCATTTGCCCGATAAACTTGAGTCACTTTCCAACACGTCTATGTCTGTCAACAACCTTACAGATGGCCTAAACAGTCAGAATCGCTTGATTTCTTTGCTCCTCTTAGAACCAGTAGAGGCACTCGAACTAAATCTGTACCTTGGTTCTCCGACCTCACTCGCTCTTTAAAACGGGCTTGTCGTAAACTTGAAGACCGATGGCGCACCTGTAAATCAGAGTCCTCACGCCTCGCCTGGACTCTTAGCTTTAAACATTATAAACATGCACTTTCTGCTGCCAGATCTTCTTATTTCTCCAATTTGATAAATACCAATAAGAACAATCATCGGGTCCTGTTTAATACTGTGGCCAGGCTTACACACTCTTCACCGGTTCTGAGCTCTTCTTTCACAGCTAATGATTTTCTAGAGTTTTTCACCGACAAAATCTCCCAAATAAGGAACAATATCATTAGCCAGCAGCCCTCTAGTACCATGTCCAGCCAGTGCTCTGTGTCCTGGTCCACGAGTTCACTCTCTCAGTTCAAACCTATTTCTGCTGAGGCCCTGGCCTCAATGGTTGCCGCCTCAAAGCCAACAACATGTTTACTAGATCCCATCCCTTCTGACCTCCTTAAGGAACTCTTTCCTATTCTGAGTGCCCCTATACGTGCCATCTTTAACACTTCCCTCTCTGAGGGGTGTGTCCCCTTAACCTATGAATCTGCTATCATTAAACCACTCCTCAAGAAACCCAATAGCGATCCACTGGTTCTTGCAAATTATCGACCTGTTTCCACTCTGCCTTTCTAATCTAAAATACTTGAGAGAATTGTTGCTGATCAACTGACTCTCCACCTTTCTGCCAATAATCTCTTTGACAATTTTCAGTCTGGTTTCCGCTCCTGCCACTCTACTGAGACTGCCCTAACTAGAGTAGTTAACGACCTACTTGTCACTGCTGACTCTGGATCAGCCTCCTTACTTTTAATTCTTGACTTAAGTTCGGCCTTCGATACAGTAGATCATTGTGTGCTTCTACACCAACTGGAGCATTACGTTGGTATCCACGGGCTGGCGCTCTCCGGGTTCCAGTCCTACTTATCTAGTAGAACCCAATGTGTCAGTTTCAATAACTCTTTGTCAGAATGCTCTACGGTTACCACTGGTGTGCCCCAGGGGTCTGTCCTAGGGCCCCTGCTATTTTGTATCTACATGCTCCCTCTGGGTATGATAATTGCCGAATATGGTATAAAGTTCCATTTCTATGCTGACGACACACAGCTGTACATCCCACTACAGCCTAATGACCCCTCCCATATACAAAATCTGGAATCATGTGTTCGCCGAATCAAGACCTGGATGAGTTAAAACTTTCTCATGCTTAATACTGCTAAGACTGATTTGCTGGTGATTAAGCCCAATAACTACAAGTACTTCTCTGAGAGTCTCTGTCTTAATATCGATGGCTGTTCAATCTCTGAAAGCACGCACATTAGAAACCTAGGCATTACTTTTGACCCAACCCTGACTTTCCGGACTCACATCAAGGAAACCACCAGGTCGGCCTTCTTTCATCTGCGCAACATTGCTAAAATCCTCCCTGCTCTGTCCCGGCGTAGCGCCGAGGTGGTTCTCCATGCCCTTGTGTTTTCCCGTTTGGATTACTGTAATGTCCTTTTTTCTGGCCTCCCCATCTGTTCTACTAGGAGCCTTCAGCTAGTGCAAAATTCAGCCGCCAGACTCTTAACAAAAACAAGTAGGTACTGTCACATAACTCCTGTCCTGGCATCATTACATTGGCTGCCCATTCAGGCTCGAGCCGATTTTAAAGTTCTTCTCTTAACTTATAAGGCATTAAATGGACTTGCACCTTCTTATTTAACTGAACTACTTTTTCCCTACATTCCGCCACGTCCACTCCGTTCTCTTAGTTCTAACCTCTTTGTCATCCCACCAATCAATAAAAAGTCTGCTGGTGGCAGGGCCTTTTCCTACCGTGCTCCTTTTCTATGGAATGGCCTCCCACTATGTATCAAAGAAGCTTCATCCACTGCAATTTTCAAGTCCCGTCTTAAAACATACCTTTTTACTCAATACTTTGGTTTAAACTAATTTTTAACTGTTTTATCATATTCCTGTGGTGTTTTAATATTGTTTTAATATTGTACTTGATATTTTGTAAAGTGTATTGAGACCATGTACCATGGTGATTTTGCACTTTAAATAATAAATTGATTGATTTATTGATCATTTGACCAATATCAAAAATTTACGCATAAATATTTATTTGCATGCCTCGTTGGTCTAGGGGTAAGATTCTGGCTTCAGGTGTGAGTGGTCTCGGGTTCATATCCCCGATGAGTCTGGGTTCCCTTGCTCAACAATGTCTTAAATCTTGCAGGATTGACAAGCTTTTTTGAAATTCTTCAGGATTCCCATTGAAGATGCTTAAACAAGGCATTTTCCTTGGCAGGCTGGTCAATATTTTTGTTTTAAGTCTTAGTCACCATCAACCCGCAGACCTGCTTTCATTGGAAATAAAATGTATTGGAATATATCATTAGGGAAATACAACAGGACAGGTCATTGCTGAAATGCAATAAGTATTATGTACTTTTCCCACTTTGGAAAATGTTGAATTCATTAATTGATTTTACAGCAGGTTGTGTGGTTTAACGATCAAAATCTGGACTTTGAACCCAGTGATCCAAATTCGTATCTCGCTGGAGCCTTGAAGAAGTTATATTCTTCCTAAAGAAACAGTACTCTGAGCTTCCCGCGACGACATCGTCTCATTGACTCAACACTCTACAATGTTAAACTACTCAAACACTACACAGGCATCCTACTGATCACTGTTCATTATGCTCCTTGAACACAGATTATTGACTGGCAGTGGTAGGAATTGAACCGATGCCTCCTAAGGGACTGGAGCCAAAATCCAGTGCCTTAGCTCGCTCAGCCAAACTTCCAGGAATATAGAACATAATTGATGGCCTTTTAAAATGACGCTTCAATGCAAAGAGTTGATTGCCCTTGGAAGGATTTGAATCAAAGCCTCCTTGAACTGGAGGCTAACACCAGCACTTTGGACATCTCGGCAACACTATATCACAGGACATCTGTAAATATTTTTGCATCACAAAACATAGCTTTAATGCAGTCCGAATGAACAATTAATGCTTTAAGTTATTGGCAATAAGTTTGAACTGTACAATTGTTCCTAAACGCTTGCGGTGCTTATCATTTGACCAATATTAAAATTGACATGGACTTTATTGTATAAACGGCTCGTTGGTCTAGGGGTATGATTCTCGCTTTGGGTGCGAGAGGTCCCGGGTTCAAATCCCGGATGAGCTTTGAGTTCCATGGTCGAAGATGTCTGAAGTCTTGCAGGATTGACACAAGCTATCTTGAAATTCTTCAGGATTCGCATTGAAGACTGTTAAACAAGGTGTTCCTGGAAGGCTAGGGAATACATTCTTCTTTGGTATTAGTTGCCATCAACCCGCAAACCTGCTTTCATTGGAAATATAATATGTTGGAATATATCTTGAGGCAAATACAACAGGGCAGGTCGATGCGGAAATGGAATAAGGAGTATATATTTTTCACACTTTAGATAAATTTGTATTCATCAGTTTGTAATATTGTAGGTTCCATGGTGTAATGGTTAGCACTCTGGACTTTGAATCCAGTGATCAGAGTTCAAATCTAGAGCCTAGTAGATCTAAAATTTTTCCCAAATCAACAGCATTTTCATTAGGCCTCTCCTCTCCGACATTTATCCTAGAGGCTACCAGATATTTAAACTCTGCAATGTTACACTATTCAAACGCTTCACAGGAGTCTTATTGAACACAACGTACATTCATACGCCTTGGAAGCTCATTAAGGTAAGTCACCCATTAAACTTTGACTACTGCTTATGATCGAGCATTGATTCTCATTTGCGTAAGACAGTCCCAACTGGGTAAATGAGAATGAAACATAAACAAACCAGACCTTGTGCAATTCTTCTTTTCTGAGGGGATTCTAATTATTTAAGCGACACATTGTCAGTCCACAGTATTTCCTTTGGAGAAAAGAGTTTCAAAATAGTCTGTAGACACTGGTCACTGACTGGCAGTGGTGAGATTTGAACCCACGCCTCCTAAGAGACTGGAGCCTAAATCCAGCACCTTAGACCCCTCGGCCACGCTACCACATATTGGGTACTTTATTAATGAAATTTCAAATTGATGCTTCAGTTCAAAGGGGTTGCCTGCACTTGCAAGGATCCAGCACCTTGGCCAACTCGACAACCCTTTATCACAGGACATCTGCAACTATTTTTGCATTTCAAAGTAAGACTTTAATGTAGTCTGAATGTAACCTGAAGAAACACCTGGAGAGAGTGCACGTAACCTTAAGCTAGTGGCTAAACGACCTCTTGCTAGCGGGCAGGTGGAAGATGACGGCGCGAGCAAATTAAAACAACAAAAGTTGGATTTCACCAGATCAGAGGTGAAGATGCTTGAGCCAGGAGAAGTGAGAAGGCTGGTGGCTGAGTATGTCGTGGAGGATGCGCTGCCTCTCTCTACAGTTGAGTCGCCGGCGTTTCAAAAACTTGTCAGCAAAATCCCTGTTCGACCAAGTGACAAGGTAAAAACAAATCTCTAATGATATAGTCCTATTGTTAAGATATAAACACATTTCCACAGATACTTAATTTAAGATGAGACTCTACAGGTGGTGTGAGAGGTGATTCAATGATTAAAAATGGTTTTAATTTGTTAAATCTGTTGTGTTTGCAGAGGTATTTTCATCATCTCAGAATACTTTTAAGTTAAGTAAAACATTAAATAATACATCTCCATGTTTTACAATGGGTGGTAATGAACAAAGCCCTCACTAAGAAAAAATATGGATAGAAATATATAAAGTTAAAAGTCACTAGAGATTTGTGTCTCAGTGTCTGAGGAAAAATCATTCACTGAAGACTACCTTTAAAACTATGCAATGTAAACGTAAATTCATATACTTGTAGTACATTAAAAGAATACAAGTGACAATATTAAAAAGCTTGATTTAAAAGAAATACAATCATAAATCATCAATCACAGTGAGACATTCTCTCCTACGAGTTGAGTCTGATTTTTATGATTGCACACACAAATGCTCTGTCTAATTAAATATGCACAAATTTGCATCCATGGTCAGAACATTATTTTGGATATTTTCTTTCCATTAGTCTGAAAGACTTATATTGACAGCAAAATTGCTTACAGTTCAAAATTAATTAGTGCATGAGTATTGAGTACACAATGTTTGTACTGTCTTACCTCCTTATGCACTGCATACCATGTGGATGATTAATACCTAGTTGTCCTCTTTATTTTTCAGCGTGTACTACCAGACAGAAAAATATTTGCTAAAGATTTAGACAAAGCCTATGAAGCGATGGAAAAGGAGCTCAAGAAAAAGATTGACGCCCAAGATTATGTGTCTGCAACAGCTGATATATGGAGCGCCAATAACAAAAGTTTCATGGGAGTGACTATTCACTGGATCGATGCAGGTACCTTAAAAAGACAGCAAGCAGCATTAGCTTGTAAAAGATTCAGGGGCAGACACACATACAATGCAGTTGCAACAGAGCTGGAGGACATCTTTTCCAGATATGGACTGAACAACAAAGTGACTGCATGTGTGACAGATAATGGGAGTAACTTTGTGAAGGCGTTCAAGGAGTTTCAACAAGCACAACCTGAGTCTGATGAAGAGCAGGAGGAAGGGGCTAGTGAGGTAACCTTTACAGACCTGCACAATGCGTTCACCACCGCCACTGATGATGATGGTCATAGCATTTGTGAACTGCCACCCCACCATAGATGTGCAGCCCATACACTAAATCTAATTGCAAACAATGAAGTTGACAAATGGCTGGCATCTAATCCAGACTCGAGGGCTGTGTATCGTAGTGCTACAGGAAAATGTGAAGCACTGTAGACGAAGGCCAGCCGCTCCACTGTTGCATCAGAGTACCTGGAAGAGGTCAGTGAAAAAAAGCTAATCGTTTCCACAGTAAATCGTTGGAACTCATTCTATGATGCCTACGCACATATCATTGAAATGCCCCTTGCCAACATCAATAAGCTTTGCACACAGCTTAACATGAAATGCATGAATGACAAGGAATACCAGTTTCTCAAAGAATACTGTTTGATCATGAAACCTTTCACCATAGCACTTGACATTTTGCAGGGTGAGGACACTTGTTTTTACGGTACACTTCTGCCAACTTTGGAAATTCTGATGGCCAAAACCCTCGCAGTTAAAAATGGCCTATCAAAGATGACTGGTGAACTGCCTGACATCATTGTGAAAGCAATCAAAAGCCGGGTTGCAACAACTCTTGACTCCAAGGATGCATTGCTGGCTGCTGTCTCACTGCCGAAGTTTAAGCTTCGCTGGGTAAGTGAGAAACCAAGAAAAGACTACATCAAGTTCCTGCTCACTACAGAGTGCAGCTCCTTGTCAGAGGAACCTCCAGCCCAGATGCCTGATCCTCAATTCCTCATCCAGCTGCTGCTGCTGCCGCCCCCAGTGAGGATGACTTTTTTTCTTTTGATGCACAGCTAGATGACTCAAATGCACCCATGTCCGTGGAAACAGAGGTAATAGATTATCTTAAATCTGCCCCTGTGATGGAAAGCCTGCACTACTTTCCAAGAGTTAAAAAAGTGGCACTCCGGTATAACGCTGCAACACCATCCAGTGCACCAGTCGAAAGGCTTTTCAGTGTAGGAGGACTTGTGCTCACCCCAAAGCGAAAGCGTTTTGGTGATGAACGCTTTCAGCGGCTTCTCCTGTTGCGCTATAACAAATACTTTAGTGGTATGGAGTAGTTCTGTAGAACCTTAGGCTAAGGTCAAGGCTAAATGCCTTCAGTAGTTGTGTTCATTATTATCAGCTTTTGTTTGGCTGTATATTTTCCTCAGTTGTACTGTATATTTAGCCCTAGTTTGGCTGTATATTTTCCTCAGTTGTACTGTATATTTAGCCCTTGTTTGGCTGCATATTTTGTCTATTAAGACTTTGTTGTTTGGTCCTAACCAAAACATTAATAGGCTCTAAGCATAAGTTCCTTGTCTCTGTGGGACTGAAATGTTGAATGTGTTTCATTATTTATGCTGTTCTCATGCTCTTTTTTATTACTGCTATTTCAGGGCAGGATATATGCTCAGGTTCTAAAATACTTAATTACAAAACATGCCCTGTCTGGTGGCTGTTAGACGTCATTCTTGAAGTGCACTTTTATTTTATTATTGAAATAGTATAAACCATTAACATTCTAGATTTCATGGAAATGCAACTTTTTTGTAAAATCTTTGTGTGGCTGCACTTTGTAACTCAGGAGCTAATAAATGAGGCATAGAAAAAGAGTTTGTGTCATGTCGTGTAAAGGTTTTGGTTGTTTAATTATTCGATATCATAACATTATTGTAATTCAGCTATTCATGGTACACACTACATGCAGATGCAATATAGACCTCATTAGACGTTAATGTTTGCCCCCCCCTCCGCCTTGTCCTGAATGTTTATTTTGGTGAAAGTAATAAGTAACTTATTACTCTACACAGAAGGTAATATTGTAAAGTAACTTATTACTTTCAAATACAAGTAACTAGTAATATTAAATATATTACATTTTGGAAGTAACTTGCCCAACACTGCTGATCACTGTTCATTATGCTCCTTGAACACAGATTATTGACTGGCAGTGGTAGGACACAAGCTAGCTATATTAGGAGCTTATTAAACACAACGTACATTCATACGAAGAAGCTCATTAAGGTAAGACCTTGTGCAATTCTTCAAAGAATATTGACGTTTTCTGATGGGATTCTAATTATTTAAGCGAGACATTGTCAGTCCACAGTATTTCCTTTGGAGAAAAGAGTTTCAAAATAGTCCTTGGACACAGGTCACTGACTGGCAGTGGTGAGATTTGAACCCACGCCTCCTAAGAGACTGGAGCCTAAAACGAGCACCTTAGACCCCTTGGCCACGCTACCACAAAATATGTGCTTTATTAATGAAATTTCAAAATGATGCTTCAGTTCAAAGGGGTTGCCTGCACTTGCAAGGATTTGAAGCAACGCCTCCTTGAACTGGAGCCTATATCCAGCACCTTGGCCAACTCGACAACACTTTATCACAGGACATCTGCAACTATTTTTGCATTTCAAAGTAAGACTTTAATGCAGTCTGAATGGAGAATGAATACTTTAAGTTGGTGGCAATAAGTTGGAATTATACAATTGTTCTTAAACGCTTGTGCCCATGCAAATCATTTGACCAACTTCATAAATCGAAATATGAATTAAGTTAATTGTGGCTCGTTGGTCTAGGTGTATGATTCTCGCATTGGGTGCGAGAGGTCCCGGGTTCAATTCCCGGAAGAGCCCACTAAGTTGGGCTCAATGTTGTCCACAATATTCAAGGTTTGACCCGACCTTTCTTGATATGCATCAGGTTTCCTATTGAAGTCCCTTAAACCAGGCAATATCCTTGGCAGGTAAGTCAATATTTTTGTCTTAAGTCTTAGTCACCATCAACCCGCAGACCTGCTTTCATTGGAAATAAAATGTAGTGGAATATATCATTAGGGAAATACAACAGGAAAGGTCAATGCTGAAATGCAATAAGTATTATGCACTTTTCCCACTTTGGACGATGTTGTATTCATTAATTGATTTTACAGCAGGTTGTGTGGTTTAACGATCAACATGAGGGGTTGGAACCCAGTGATCCAAATTCGAATCTCGCTGGAGCCTTGAAGAAGTTATATTCTTCCTAAAGAAACGGTACTCTGAGCATCCCGCGACAACATCGTCTCAGTGACTGATTTTGTAGAGTGTACAATATAATAACACTCTACAATGTTAAACGACTCAAACACTTCACAGGCATCCTACTGATCACTGTTCATTATGCTCCTTGAACACAGATTATTGACTGGCAGTGGTAGGAATTGAACCGATGCCCCCTAAGGGACTGGAGCCAAAATCCAGTGCCTTAGCACGCTCAGCCAAACTCCCAGGAATATAAAACATAATTGATGGCCTTTAAAATGACGCCTCAATGCAAAGAGTTGATTGCCCTTGCAAGGATTTGAATCAAAGCCTCCTTGAACTGGAGGCTAAGACCAGCACTTTGGACATCTCGGCAACACTATATCACAGGACATCTGTAACTATTTTTGCATTACAAAACAAGGCTTTAATGCAGTCCGAATGAACAATTAATGTTTTAAGTTATTGGCAATAACTTTGAACTGTACAATTGTTCCTAAACGCTTGCGCTGCTTATCATTTGAACAATATTAAAATTGACATGAACTTTATTGTTTTAATGGCTCGTTGGTCTAGGGGTATGATTCTCACTTCGGGTGAGAGAGGTCCCGGGTTCAAATCCCGGACGAGCCCTCAGTTCCATTGTAGTAGATGTCGGAAGTCTTGCAGGATTGACACAAGCTATATTGAAATGCTTCAGGATTCCCATTGAAGACTGTTAAACAAGGTGTTCCTGGAAGGCTAGAGAATATATTCTTCTTTGGTATTAGTTGCCATCAACCCGCCAACCTGCTTTCATTGGAAATAAAATATATTGGAATATATCTTGAGGCAATTACAAAAGGGCAGGTCGATGCTGAAATGCAATAAGGAGTATATATTTTTCACACTTTAGATAAATTTGTATTCATCAGGTTATTTTAATGTAGGTTCCATGGTGTAATGGTTAGCTCTCTGGACTTTGAATCCAGTGAGCCGAGTTTACATCTCGGTGGAGCCTTGTAGATCTAAAATACTTCCATAAATCCACAGCATATTCATTAGGCCTCTTCTCTCCGAGAGTTATCCTAGAGGCTACCAGATATTTAAACTCTGCAATGTTACACTAGTCAAACACTTCACAGGAGTCTTATTAAACACAACGTACATTCATACGCCTTAAGGTACGAACACACCAAACGTGTACGACGCGTATAAAATCGGCAATTTTTCCATAGGGAACCATTGGTTTACGCGCGTATGAGCTGCGTACACGCGTTACATGCGCTAAAGCAACATTTTACCCGCATTAGCGGCGTATGAGCTGCGTATATATACGCGCGTACATATAACTACGCTTTGATGGCCTTTTAAAATGACGCTTCAATGCAAAGAGTTGATTGCCCTTGCAAGGATTTGAATCAAAGCCTCCTTGAACTGGAGGCTAAGACCAGCACTTTGGACATCTCGGCAACACTATATCACAGGACATCTGTAACTATTTTTGCATTACAAAACAAGGCTTTAATGCAGTCCGAATGAGCAATTAATGTTTTAAGTTATTGGCAATAACTTTGAACTGTAGAATTGTTCCTAAACTTCATTGTTTTAGCGGCTCGTTGGTCTAGGGGTATGATTCTCGCTTCGGGTGCGAGAGGTCCCGGGTTCAAATCCCGGACGAGCCCTCACAGATCTGCTCAAAGTTGTCCACAGTATTGAAGGTTTGACCCGACCAATTCTTCAAAGAATGTTGTCGTTTTCTGATGGGATTCTAATTATTTAAGCGAGACATTGTCAGTCCACAGTATTTCCTTTGGAGAAAAGAGTTTCAAAATAGTCTTTGTACACAGGTCACTGACTGGCAGTGGTGAGATTTGACCCCACGCCTCCTAAGAGACTAGAGCCTAAATCCAGCACCTTAGACCCCTCGGCCACGCTACCACAAATTATGTGCTTTATTAATGAAATTTCAAAATGATGCTTCAGTTCAAAGGGGTTGCCTGCACTTGCAAGGATTTGAAGCAACGCCTCCTTGAACTGGAGCCTATATCCAGCACCTTGGCCAACACGACAACACTTTATCACAGGACATCTGCAACTATTTATGCATTTCAAAGTAAGACTTTAATACAGTCTGAATGGAGAATGCATACTTTAAGTTGGTGGCAATAAGTTGGAATTATACAATTGTTCTTAAACGCTTGTGCCCATGCAAATCATTTGACCAACTTCAGAAATCGAAATATCAATTAAATTAATTGTGGATCGTTGGTCTAGGGGTATGATTCTCGCTTTGGGTGTGAGAGGTCCCGGGTTCAATTCCCGGATGAGCCCTCAAAGTTGTGCTCAAAGTTGTCCACAGTATTGAAGGTTCGACCCGACTTTTCTTGATATGCTTCAGGTTTCCCACTGAAGTCCCTTAAACCAGGCAATATCCTTGGCAGGCATGTCAAAATTATTGACTTAAGTCTTAGTCACCATCAACCCGCATACCTGCATTCATTGGAAATAAAATGTAGTGGAATATATCATTAGGGAAATACAACAGGAAAGGTCATTGCTGAAATGCAATAAGTATTACGTACTTTTCCCACTTTTGACAATGTTGTATTCATTAATTGATTTTACAGCAGGTTGTACTTTATTGTTTTAACGGCTCGTTGGTCTAGGGCAACCCAGTCGCCATGAAAAAACGTCCACGGTGTACGTTTCCATGAACACTGGATACGTAGAATTTCAACGTAAAAAATAGCGTGTTATACCTACAGTATCCACGTGTGCCGCTGTCGAGGCGGGTTTCGGGGTTTGGGTTTCACGGCTTTCGCGGCAAATTGTGGACACGATTGTTTAGGGGGGGGGGGGACACACGATTGTAGGGGGGGGGGGGGACATGTTAGTTGAGGGGGGGGGGGGGGGACACGTTTGTTGGGGGGGGGGGAGACACGTTTGTAGGGGGGGGGCACGCTCGACAACGAGAGTTGGTTTTTATTGAACGCTCGACAACGAGAGTTGGTTTTTATTGAACGAGACTTCAACACGGAACAGCTGCACGAAACGATGGTCACGTCACTCTCGGTGACGGTGTCGACAATAATGAACACACGAACAATGTTAATGGAACAACACACAACCACATAACATCCCGAACCCATTAACCCCACTTAATCCTAACAACAAAACAAGTTAACAAAAGCCCCATTTGTCAACTGAGAACCCCAATTCCCAGAATCCCCCGCGGCTCCGGAACACGGCGTAGCTTATATTAATGTTTATTATCTGAATGGGAAATGCAATATTTTAGGACAGATACACCATTAAACGCGTTTCTAATGACATTTCTAGCGAGAAATGTACATTTTCCTTACATAATCTTCAGTCAGTGAATGTGTATGATCTTTATTAATCTTTATTATCTGAATGGGAAATGCAATATTTTAGGACCGATTCACCGTTAAACGTGTTTCTAATAACATTTCTAGCGAGAAATATACTTTTTACTTGCATAATCTTCAGTCAGTGATTGTGTCTGATCTTTAGTTTTATAGTTATTAGGATTTGATCGGCTCGCTCGCATGTTTCAACGACGTCAGGTTGCTTTCGCTGAACTAGCAGCTCACGTGCTTCCTGCGTTTGTGTTATTAAACTGTTACTTTATGTAACTTTTAATGATATCATCTTGTTAGAAACACGTATATCTGAGAGCCAACCCAGTCGCCAAAAGCATACCTACGTTGACAGTGTACGTTTCGTGAACACTGGATTACGTCGCATTTCAACATAAAATAGCGTGTTATACACACACACACGCACGCACACGCACAGACACACAGACACAAGCACACACAAGCACACACACGCACAGACACACAGACACAGACATAGACACACACACACACACACACGCACACACGAACACGCATAATCTTTGTTGTTGCATTTCGCTGCTAAAACAACAACAAAAAAATATTCCCTCAAATATTATTACTTTCAAAACGTTGGCCAAAATGGCCAATAATATCATTTTTTATTTGGGATGCTTCTAGGACATTTTGGGTGGATTTTGAACGGTATGTGGGGGGCACGTTTTTTGCAGAACCTGGCAACCCTGCGCTGTTGCCCGAGATCTGGATCCAGCCCGGCGTGGTGCCGTCTCCTTTTGACCTTTTGACCCCAGACTTCTGGGGGAATAGCTGAATCAATTCATTAGTCAATCAGAAGCATGTAAATATCTTCCCGCTGGCGTAAGAGGACGAACAAGGTGTCCTTCAACATCTACGCTTCCAGGCGATTGCAACGGTGCCACACATGAGCATATTCTAACATGTTTAATGGTAGTAATTAGCTGTCGAAATTGGAAGCCTTAATCAATACTGAGCAGCTATTGATTTGCTTCCCGATAAAGATTTGTCACAAATGACATGTTATTTAGCATCTACACGTTGAGCTGAGTCCAATGACACCAAGAACGACACTCTAGCTAATGGTAACATGTATTTTACATGGTACACCTAGGTCTAGGACATGATCTCGGTGTAGCAAGAGGCCGAGCTTGATCTCATTGGACTCAGCTTAACGTGTAGATGCTAATTAACATGTAATTTGTCAAAAATCTCCATCGGGAAGCAAATCTATAGCTGGTCATTATTGATGAAGGCCTCCAAATTCGACAGCTAATTACTACCCCAAAACATATTCAAATATGATCATGTGTGGCACTGTTGCAATCGTCTCGAAACGTAGATGTCAAAGGACACCTTGTTTGCTCTGTTGCACCACCGGGAAGATATTTTCATACTTCTAATGGATTGATTCATATTTTAAGGTTCTCGGAGTGAGACTTTAAGTGGCTGCAGCAGAAGTGTTGAGACGAAAGATGATATCAAGAGATTTATAGAATATTCCCATTCACATTATGATTCTTCGTCGTAACATCCGACCAAACATTCTTTACATTCACAGAGCGAAGATTATGAAAGTCCAGGCTCAGCAAGTGCTCCATCTCGTTGCACCTGCACCGAGCGGCTCGCTTGCAAGATTTTGGCCTCAAGTTCTTCCCAGACCTATACCCTAACAGTCCAATATGCATATCTGAGAATCAGGCCTCTCTTCAATAATGACAAAATGTAATGAGAGAAATACAGATTCACTTTTTGTTATCTCATAAGCGGCGTGGTGCCGGCTCCTTTTGACCTTTTGACCCCAGACTTCAAAGACGTGGCCACAGGCCAGCGGTGTCTACACACATTAAGCCACAAATGTACACCTCCATCCCGCAAAAATTGGGCCTAGAAACTAACCTCTGTCTTATGTACATTGACTGTCCTGTTGGAGGTCACGCCCCTTTTCCAGCCTTTTCGAGATAGCTAGGGCTGCTAAAATGTTGACACACATTTCCCGGGGCCCCGAGAACGACATATGCAAGATTTGTAGTTCTAGCCCATAGAGAAAAAAAGTTTTCCCAAATGGACTGTCATTTGGACAAAGCCCCTTCAGAAGTGTTGCCTGCGAGACCTAATGGTTCAGAATGTGGTGGAAATAAAGTTTTTGAGATAGGAAGGTCCTACCGCCCTGAAATTTGAATACCATATTCTAGGGCCTAACTGGGACCCCCGCACCGAAACTTGGCCCGGTCGGACCCCGAGTGCAGGAAGGGGGGGCCTGGACTTTCATAATCTTCGCTCTTGAAACTCAATGGAAAAAAGACCGAGGCCCTGCTCATCGGATCCAAATCCACCCTCACTAAATCACAACACACCCCAGCTCCACTCATAATTATCGATGGATTCCCAGTACCCTTCTCCTCCAAAGTCAAGAGCCTTGGCGTCATCCTGGACAACACCCTCTCATTCGCACCCCATATTCACAACATCACCCGGACTGCATTCTTCCACCTCCGCAACATCGCCAGACTCCGCCCATCACTGACCCAATCCAGCGCTGAAATCCTAGTTCACTCATTTGTCACATCACGCATTGACTACTGCAACGCCCTCCTCACCGGACTCCCCACCAAACTTATCAACAGACTGCAGATCATTCATAACTCAGCCGCCCGGATCATCACCCGCACCATATCATCTGACCACATCACCCCTGTCCTCATTCAACTTCACTGGCTCCCAGTACACTACCGCATCCAATACAAAACCCTACTCCTCACCTACAAAGCTCTCCACAACCTAGCCCCCAGTTATCTCTGCGACCTCCTCCAAGAATACACTCCCTCCCGCTCCCTCCGCTCAACCTCTGCTGGACTACTATGTATCCCCACATCACGACTCACTTCAATGGGTGCCCGGTCATTCAGCTGTTCAGCACCCAGGCTCTGGAACTCCCTCCCCCCACACATAAAACAGTCAGACACCATTTCAACCTTCAAGTCACAACTCAAAACTCACTTGTTCAAACTCGCACACAACGTCTAACTGATCACTGTTTTGATTGTTTTTGTTTTATTTATTTCTTATTGCTTACGTTAATTTATTTATTTATTTTTCCACAATGTCTTGCTTTTTAAAAAATGTATGATGACTATATGCTCTGTAAGGTGACCTTGGGTGTCTTGAAAGGCGCCTCTAAATTAAATGTATTATTATTATTATTATAAACGGTAACCTTCAGTAAATTGAGAAGTTAAATGAATAAATATAACTAATGAGGATCTGAAAAGACAAGTCACGTCTCCTGTGTCAGCATTCTTTTCTCTTTGTTTCAGTTATCTATAATCTGTCCACGGCGATCCCACCTGGGACCCGTTACAGATTCTTGGGGGCTCGTCCGGGATCGGCGCCACCTTCTGGCCGGACGCTGATCCATCCTAATGACATCTGGGACCAATGACCAACGCAGACGCTGACGTCAGTGGAGGCCTGCTGTGAACGTGAACGAGTGGAGAACCCTGTCCCAGAAGAGACTGCATTACCAAACTGTATAACCTATCGTGAGGTAGGAGAGGAGCAACTATGGCTGACAGTGGAAGGAAGCACCTAGTGTGGGACATTAGGAAGAGTGTACTCGCCTTGTCAGGAGAAGAGCTCTACCAACTTACCAAGACCGTGGGTCCAGTATCGGGCAAAGAACAGTCCGAGCTTGAGAAGGGAGATCAGGAGGGATGTTTCAAATACAACAACGCGTTCATGTACAGTAAGCAGTTGCTTGATTCAGAGGACAGTGGTATGGTTGATTTAATGATTTTGAAAGATGCTGTTGATGATGTGTTGACGCACCGTGGTGCAATGTTGTTAAATGCGATGGGTAATGTTGAATCAAATACCATGCAGACTGACGCTTATTCCGTTCGCCCTGCTCACACTGTTGATATTAATGCGACCCAGTCAAACCAAATTGCCAATGAACCTACCATAGGTGACACTCCAGTGTTTCCCCTAGAATTTTTTTTAGGCCCGGTGGTAAGAGCTGATAGTGTGATTTTTTTATACATTTTTCACGGGATGCTAGAGTATTTGTTGGTTATTTCCATGTAAAACACTTGCTTAGCCATCACAAGTTGATAATGATTCAATAAACACGTTAATAAAAATAAACTAATTTTATTTACAATACAATTTGTACCGGCTGCCAAATTTGTACCGGGCGCTTCATCCATATGTAATCCATTCCAAACCTGCCTGCAACAGATGATCGCGTCGTCCGTTGCCGGGCAGGTTTCAAAAAACATTTGCGCTCATGTTGCCAAAGACAAAATAACATAGTACAGTTAACGGATCGCTAGATAACACTTGTTTTTACTTTATATTTGTATTGTATTTCATTTTTTAATCAAATTTAGCTAGTAAACTGAGTGTTTAAAGCGGGTTTCAAAAAACATTTGCGCTCATGTTGCCAAAGACGAAATAACATAATACAGAAAACGGATCGCTAGATAACACTTGTTTTTACTTTATATTTGTATTGTATTTCATTGTTTAATCAAATTTAGCAAGTAAACTGAGTGTTTAAAGCAGGTCAATGACGAAATAGCACAATACAGATAACGGATCGCTAGATAGAAGGTTCGCGAATGTTCGTGAACCTTTCACGTCATTCGAAAGGTTCTAATCATCTGATCATCTGTTGCCGGGCAGGTTTGGAATGGATTACGTATTGATGACGCGCCCGGTACAAATTTGTCAGCCGGTACAAATTTAGTGTGACAGTGCCATGCTAATGATGATATAACTTAATGCTGTCAGATTGTCCTTTATGATGGGGCATAAAGGACAATCTTTTTTACATTTTTTTTTTTTGGCCTGTTGTTGGCCTGGCGGGGGCACAAACTAGTGCTACAATGCTAAACACATCTGACACATCCAACGCTGAGTTGTTAAAAGTGTTGGCTAGCTATGAAGACCTTAGCAAGAAGCTAATACAGTGCATCCCAGTAAATGCTACACACTCACAAGGGGACTTGCAACCGTCCTCACTCTCATTCAGCAAGCCTGAAAGTGAACCGCCAAACAGTAACCCGTCTGCTAAATCTGTCACTCAGCCAGGCCGTGAGGGGATGATCTCCATGAGAGAACTTTCCTTCCTTCAAAGAAGTGAGTTTAAAGTGCAAGGCGGACAAATTGGCGACCAATCAGCAGACATCAGTTACAATAATGTCTGCAAACAGATTGAAGAAGGAATCAAGGCACGTTTCACTGAGGCAGAAATAGTCCGTGGTGTGTTAAGAATAATCAAACCTTGAATTTTCAAAGATATGCTAATAAGTAAGGATGACATAACACTGACTGAACTTAAGGGGTTCCTCCAGACCCACCTAAGAGAAAAAAACAGCACAGAGTTATTCCAAGAGTTGATGTGCGCAAAACAGGATGAAAATGAAACGCCACAACAATTCCTTTACCGTGTGATGGGCTTGAAACAGCGTATCCTATTCACATCTAAACTGTCATACACATGAAAAAAATACTCTGCAGCTACAGTACAAGATGTTTTCCTGCATACAGTGTACCAAGGATTTGGAAACAAACACACAGACATACGCCGAGAACTAAAACCTCTCCTTTCAAACAGTGACGTCAGTGACGAGACAATATTACGCCATGTAATGCAAATCCAAAGTGAGGAAAGCGAGAGACAGAAGAGACTCGGCTCTTCCCGTCGACAAACTGCAACAAATGTACACAGCGCACAGCTTGAACTTAACGCAGTTAAGGGGTCTAGCAATAAACAAGAGAGTGCAGACCACAAAACAAGGTCGGATCCACTTACAGGCATGCAAACTGGCTCGGGGTGAAAAAGGTGAGAATGATGCGTGAGCTGAGAAAAACACAGACCCACTATAGGGTTCCAGGTTTATACTCCGGGGAGTTTTCTTTTACATTTTTTAATGTATTAGGGTTAGTCACAAGCTAAAAAAAATTACAGGACTGCGCACAATTACGAACAAAGCATTAATTTATTATGTGCAAGGGCAGCCCCAATAGGTACATAATTTATTACAAAATTAAGAAAGAATATTGAGAAGAATAAAAAGAGGTGGGAGGACAGGGCAATAGGAGTATGCCATTATTTATTTTTCTTCTTGGTCTGGACCAGTGTCTCAAGGGCCCGCTTTCGAGCGACTTCTCTCAGCTATATCGACTAGAATGTATCAACACAACTGGTGACCCGCTGAAAAATTCTCTTTTGGCGCGTTTCCACCGGAGGGTGCGTTCGGTTCGGTTCGCAAAGTTGCGGCACGGTTCGCGTTTCCACCGCCAAAAGTGGGCGTGACATGGGGATAAAAACAAACCGCGAGGTATTATTCTGGACAATGGACGTGTCGCGTAAAACGTTAGCTTGGGCGAACAAGGAGGTGGAGCATGGACCTATTAAAGAAGACAATACTTTATTAAAGCATGCAATTGTGATGTAGAACAAAATAAAAAGAAAACCAAGGTGCTTGCATGATATTGAAGCCTACAGCGATCGTTACTTATACTTGTGTGGTGGTGCCTTATCATTTGTTTACCCTCGCGTTGCCATGGCAACGCGATTGCACTCTCATTGGCTGAATCGATGAGAACGTTTTAGATAATATAAGGTCGCGGGGAGACGAAGCTCTGTTCGTTTGTATGTTTTATTTACGTGACCATATTTTTGTTATTTTTGTTTTCGGAATCAGTTCTCGTCGTTCACCTTCGGGATATTTACGTAGCTGCCGCGGCGATCGACATCCGGCCTACCATGAGGGTACTGTCGGCGGTGGAAACGCTCGGTGGAAACGAGGCATTTAAAGGCTCCGCTAGGCTCACGCTTGGCCGTTTCAGATGGTAGGCGACTTTCCGCTCGCGCTGTCGGATGTCCGCGCGGCTTCGAACGCATGCGAGCGCATGCGTTCGACGAGCACGGAAGCGACAGTTCCACAGGAGTGCGCCCACTTGTCGTGCCGCCTGACAGAATGCTGCGCCTTCTCTCTGTCCGCTCGCCTCTCCATTGAGAATGTATTAGCAGGCGCTACAAGGACTCCATGGCTGGCCATCAGACCCCCCCCCCCCCCCCCCCCCCAAAAAATGTTTTCTCAACGGATCTCCACGAATCACACAAGTGGTCAATTTTGTCTTCAAAACGGCGAATTTCGCCGAAAGGTGACTAGTTTGCATGCCTGCACTTAAAGAACTTGCCGCTAAAGTAGATGCACTTACAAAAATGGTGGAGGTCATGCAACAACACACCCAACCACAACCATTCTACAGTGAGCACCGTTTCAACCAAAATAAGGCTCAATCCAGGCGTGGAAAGCCCTTTGGTTGCCCGAAATGTGTTGAACAAAACCGTCAAGACTGTCAACATTGTTTCATTTGTGAGGAGGAAGGACATCGGGCAGCTGGCTGTCTAAAGCGACAAAATAAACAGGGAAACTTCAACCGGCCTCTGTAGAGGGACATCCAGTGACCGGATCTGAAAGACAGTCCCAATCTAAATGTTCAACAAAGGCTAATTGTGACAATCATACCAGCTTTAACTCATCCGCTGCAACAACAGTCGGCAGACCAAATAACTGTAAACAAACAACTCAGCCTTCTCCTAAGCCACCACTTACAGCAAGAGGAGCTGTTGCCAACCTAAATGGAAGAAAAGCCTTTGTCCAATGTAATCTCAACGGGCTAGCAGTCCCCTCATTGCTAGACACAGGGGCACAAGTTAGCATGATACACCGTGCCTGGAAAGACCAATACCTGTCTGACCTTGATATTCACCCAGTGTCTGAAATAATTGAAGAAATAGAGGAACTAAAAGTCTTTGCTGTTAATGGAGATCTCGTGCCATTTGATGGATGGGTAGCCATAAAGATAAATCTACCAGGAAATGAAGACCCCAGTCTCTCCATCAGTGTCCCATTCCTTGTCAGTACCTTACCCCTGGAGAGACCACCGCTTGGTTTTAATGTTTTAGAACAGCTCATCTCCAACCAACCAGAACGGTTGGTGCCTGTCCTTGTTAATCTGCTTTGTAATGCTATCTCTGTCCCCAGTGAAAAAGCTGAAGCTATTGTGAGCTTTATTCAGACAGCAAGGCCAGTCATGCAACAGGGACGTCCGCGGACAGGTGCCCAGGATATTGTCATCCCAGCTGGTAGTGTGTCGTGGTTAAAGTGCCGGCTTCCACCAAACATGGATGCTCATGACAGCATGGTTTTGTTTGAAGCAGAAGAAAACAGTGTACCGTTAGAGCAGTTGGACGTGGGGCCAGGGTTGTTTGACATTAAAAACACTGTAAAACCGTATGTCACCATACCAGTTGGTAATAATACCAATCATGACATTACCTTACCCCGAAAGACAGCTTTAGGAACCCTGCAACATGTTGAAAAAGTTGTGGAGGGTGACGTCCCCGCCAAAACACAGTCCGCAGTGACAGTCAGTGAGGTCACCACCACTCAAACCAGTGACCCAGCTCCACCCTTATGGCACCCACCTGTAAGTCTCAACCACTTGGATGAGAAACAACAGGAAGCTGTTAAACAAATGTTGTATGAGGAGTCCCGTGCTTTCGCAAGAGATGGAAATGACATCGGCTGCATTCCAAACCTACAAATGGTGATGAACTTGAAAGACGATATCCCTGTACAAAGATCGTACACCTCCATCCCAAAACCGCTCTTCAAAGAGGTAAAGGAATATATCCAAGACCTCATACTAAAGGGATGGATAGTGAAGTCTAAGTCTCCCTATTCTGCACCCGTCGTATGTGTGCGGAAGAAGGATGGCACACTGCGCCTGTGCATAGACTATCGTCTGTTAAATCAAAAGACAGTCCCTGATAGGCATCCACTGCCTCGGATTCAGGACTTGACAGACACTTTGGGAGGGTACTCATAGTTCAGCATCCTCGACCAAGGCAAAGCGTACCACCAAGGTTTTGTGGCAGAGGGTTCACGACATCTCACGGCCTTCATCACCCCCTGGGGATTACATGAATGGGTAAGAATCCCATTTGGACTATCTAATGCACCTGCTGCTTTCCAGAGAAGCATGGAGGAGATGTTGAGTTCCCTGAGGGATGAATCTTGCATTCCCTACCTGGACGACATACTGTGTTATGCAAAGTCCTTCAGTGATCACGTGGAGGTGCGTCGTAAGGTTCTCCAAGCTCTGCAGCACCATGGGGTGAAGCTTCGACCGGAGAAATGTGAGGTATTCAAGCGAGAAGTTCGATATGTTGGGCGCATGGTGTCAGCCGAGGGTGTTCGAGTTGACCCTAAAGACTTTGAGGCTGTGCTGGCTTTGAAAACCAAAACCCCACAAACAGTCGGCGACATCAGACAGGTTCTTGGCTTCCTTAGCTACTACCGATCCTACATACAGGACTTCGCCAAGATAGCCAAACCACTATATGAGCTGCTCCAAGGGAAGTCCCCCATGCCAAAACACCCCCCCCCGGCACTGTAAGTCCAAGGGTCCTCAATTACCCTCCAAGACGCCTATAGAATGGACTGCAGATCACCAAAGTACACTAGAAGAACTCATCAACATGCTAACGCATCCCCCAGTTCTAGCATATCCAAACTTTGAGGGGCCATTCGTTCTGCATACTGATGCGTCAGAGAAAGGGCATGGCGCAATCCTCTACCAGCAGCAAGATGGGAAACTGCGAGTCATTGGATATGGATCTAGAACATTGACACCTGCGGAGAGAAACTACAACCTCCGCAGCGGAAAACTTGAGTTCCTTGCTCTAAAGTGGGCAGTGTGTGAGAAGTTTAGAGATTATCTCTTCTATGCTCCACACTTTACCATCTACACTGATAGCAACCCACTGACCTATGTAATGAGCACTGCAAAACTCAATGCAGTTGGACATCGCTGGGTTGGAGAATTATCAGATTTCCGCTTCAACATCAAATACAGGCCTGGGAAGATCAATATTGATGCCGACACACTCTCCCGCATCCCACTGGATATGAACAGTTATGTGGAGACATGTACTGAGGAGCTGTCACAGGAAGTGTTGCATGCAACATGGGACGGTAGTCAAGTAGCAAGGAGAAAAGAAGTGGCCTGGATAGCTGCTACTGGCCTTATATGAAAAGGTGCATAGAGGACTATGTGACAAAGAAATGCAGTTGTATAAAACAGAAGAAGCCCACAACGCATGTGCGCGCACCAATGGGTGGCATAACATCTAACTCGCCCCTTGACCTTGTCTGCATAGATTTTCTGCATCTAGAGAAGAGCAAGGGAGGCTACGAGTACATTTTAGTTGTCATCGACCATTTTACTCGGTTCGCTCAAGCTTACCCAACCAAAAATAAATCTGGACAAACCGCAGCAGAGCGAATCTATAATGATTATGTACCATGTTTTGGATACCCAAATAAACTCCACCACGACCAAGGGCGTGAGTTCGAAAATGTACTCTTCAGAACACTTGGACGGATGTCAGGTGTCGGTCATTCTCGAACATCCCCGTACGACCCCCAATGTAACCCAGCGGAGCTTTTCAACCGAACGCTGCTGCAAATGTTAAGAACCCTGGAAGAAAAGGAAAAGGATAAATGGAAAGAACATCTTCCACAGATTGTACATGCGTATAACTGTACGCACCACGAGTCAACTGGGCACTCACCCCATTACTTACTCTATGGACAGCACCCTCGCCTCCCTGTGGATCTCTTGTTTGGATTACTTGAGGAGACAGACCCGGTAACACACACAGGATATGCGGCGAAATGGTCAAAAAGGATGAAAGAGGCATACCAAATTGCAACCAAAAACAGCCTATCCTCTAGTGCTAAGGGCAAGTCCTATTATGATCAAAAGGTGAGAGGCGTAGTTCTAAAACCAGGGGACAGAGTGCTAGTTCGGAACTTAAGTGAGCGAGGAGGGCCTGGAAAATTGCGCTCGTACTGGGAGAAGAGGATATATGTGGTAAAAGAGCAGGTCTCAGACAATCCAGTGTATATCATTCAACCAGAAGGAGACTACAAAGGAAAAACCAGAACCTTACACAGAAATCTGCTACTGCTAGTCAATGACTTACCGGTTGAATCAACACCACAGTCAGCCAACGCAGTTGCAAAACCACCACAAAGGCAAAATAAGTCTCAGCTGAGAGCAAGCGCTACAACAGACCTGGATCAAAGTGAGGAGACATCAGACTCTGATGATGAATGGACAGGAGGTTACTGGCTGAGGACGCCTGTAAACAGGATGGGACAAAGCCAAGAACCATCGTCATCTGCAAAGGCCGCAGTTCAGACTCCTAGTAAACCTGCCATAACCCACAGAGAACATGCAAATACATTACCTGAAAGAGGGGATGAACAATACATACCTGAAATAGAGGACTTACAAAACATTCCTGAAAGAGAGGATGATCAAAACGATCCTGAAAGAGATGGGATGTTGATGGGAGATAAAACACAGACAAATGAACTATCGGACGCTGAAAACATGCCAGAGCATGAGGAAGGTGAACAAGATGGATACCCTCAACAAAGACAGGAAGAGAGGCTTATTTCCCCCCCTTGTGGTGTCTAGTCCTGCAAGGGATGTATACAGAGAAGTCAGACAGTCGGCCAGAGAGAGGAGACCAAGACAGTTATTTACATATGATACACTTGGCCAACCCTCTCTACATGCTTACATAGACACAGTCTTCACTTGCACTACACCATCCCACATACCTTCTCTTAGTATGCCACACTACATCCGACCATTTTTCTCATCTTTGCCCTACACATCACCTATGTACATGCCATACACATATTACATGCCATACACCACACCTGTTTACCAATGGGGAAATATAAGTTTTTGAGGTGTTGTAAATGTCAGGGGCCATTTTTATTTTGTCGGGGAGTGTGTGATGCCCACTAATGTGTGCCCACATTTGTGTATATTACGTTTTTATATACTACACCATTTTATATTATTAAGACACACTATTTCCAACTAAATTGATCTTATTTTGTATGAGCAATATCTTTTATAGTTTTACATTTTCACAATGCAATTGCACTATCCTGCCAGTAGGAGGCACAGTAATATTGTGGTTTGCCTGAATCCCCGTGAGATCCTCATAATTTTCTCTTTGTTTCAGGTGGGTTATGTGTTTAAAATGTAAAACAAGTTGATGTTAGTGATTGGATAATGTGTAGTGAAATGTTTTAGTAAAGTATGAGTGTTAAAATGAGTACATGTGTAGCTAGTAAGGTCCGACGCTCGCCGAGAGATTTGTAATGACGGCGCCGTTGGAAGTTTTACCGTTAGGCTAGTAGCTTTAAGCTACTAGCTAGTAAGGTCCGACGCTCGCCGAGAGATTTGTAATGACGGCGCCGTTGGAAGTTTTACCGTTAGGCTAGTAGCTTTAAGCTAATACGGATCACGCTCGTCTCTACCTTTTTGTTTTATTGGAATAACACCACACGTGGCTCACTTCTTTACGTTTTGTAAAGTATTAAAATGTTTATTGATTGTTGTAAAGCACCTTAAAGATACCGTTAAAAACGGGTTAAGAAAAGTTATTTGAAGTTCAGTAATAAGAAAATGTTTGATATAGCCTACAAGGTAGGTACTATTAAAAATACTAGTTCAGTAAAACCTAATGGGTTTTAAGAGCATTAAAGATACACCTTGTACAAACTGTTTATAGTATCAGAGAGATGAAAGAACAACACTGTGAGAAAAGGTGTGTTTTGAATTGAAGAGTATTTTTTGTGTATTTTGGTTTGTTTTAAGAACATGGAAAATATGTCTAATTAGACAACATATGGAGTAATATGATGCTGAGTTTAAAATGCATGGACAATGTGAAGATAAACGGTAACCTTCAGTAAATTGAGAAGTTAAATGAATAAATATAACTAATGAGGATCTGAAAAGACAAGTCACGTCTCCCGTGTCAGCATTCTTTTCTCTTTGTTTCAGTTATCTATAATCTGTCCACGGCGATCCCACCTGGGACCCGTTACATGTTCATTATTGTCGACACCGTCACCGAGAGTGACGTGACCATCGTTTCGTGCAGCTGTTCCGTGTTGAAGTCTCGTTCAATTTCCCAAAGCAACAGTATTTTCATTAGGCCTCTTCTCTCCGAGAGTAATCCTAGAGGCTACCAGATATTTAAACTCTGCAATGTTACTCTAGTCAAACGCTTCACAGGAGTCTTATTAAACACAACGTACATTCATACGCCTTAGAAGCTCATTAAGGTAAGTCACCCATTCAACTTTGAATACTTCTTATGATCGAGCATTGATTCTCATTTGCGTAAGTCAGTCCCAACTGGGTAAATGAGAATGAAACATAAACAAACAAGACCTTGTGCAATTCTTCAAAGAATGTTGTCGTTTTCTGATGGGATTCTAATTATTTAAGCGAGACATTGTCAGTCCGCAGTATTTCCTTTGGAGAAAAGAGTTTCAAATTAGTCTTTGGACATAGGTCACTGACTGGCAGTGGGGAGATTTGAACCCACGCCTCCTAAGACACTGGAGCCTAAAACCAGCACCTTAGACCCCTCGGCCACGCTACCACAAATTGGCCCTCATTTATCAAACAAACGTAGAAATTAGCGCAGATCTGAACGCATGATTCATCTTACGATAGGACCCACGTGAGATTCACGAAACTTTCGTATCACACCAATCCCAGCGTATGAAGGATCTTGGTGTTGATAAATACGGCGGCTGAGATCGATCGTAATTAACGTAACACGCCCATATAAAAGCACGTCTTCAGAAGTCTCGCCCCTAACTTCTACGACATGGAGAAACGTCCCACGGTAAAAAAAAAAATAGAGGAATTTTTCCAAGAACAAAATGGACGCTCGGGTCACTGGTGGATGCGAACCGTCTGGTTTTGTTTGGTAGCCTAAAAGCTGGCATTAAAGGCCAGCAAAAGAATGCTATATGGAAGGAAATAGTGAATAGTGTTTCCAAAGTTCGTCGGGCTACGGAAGAGGTTTGTTAATTAAATTATTTAAATAATAAATTAAATGTAAAATTTCTGTTATCCAGCTTAAAACATTTCACATATATGCTATTGTTTGCATTGCGTTAAAGTTATTTAATTCCGAATAAGGTGAAGAAAAAATGGTCCGACATGAAGCTCAGCACCAAAAAACGTGTTGCGGCTGTGAAGCGGGCCAAGCAAGAAACAGGAGGAGGCCGGTGCAGTGCGACTGCAGCGTAACTCACCGAGATGACTCTGACCATGTAGTGCGCCCTGATGTAGACGATGCCCAACGTTGCTATTTTGGAAAATAAAAGAATCGTGCGTGCCCCCAGGCCATCGGGCTACCATGTTCAGGATTGACATTCTGGCATCGCAAATAATCGGAACATTAACTGAATGGTAGCTTTTGCGGTTGATGTGCGCGTAATCATTAATAGATGATTCATACGCACATGGGTAGCCTACAATCAACCGCACCAAATCACATTTGGAAACCTAGCAATAGCATAAAAATCCCGTTTGATTCCAGTTTGCTGATCGTTATTATATGGGAATTTAATATAACGTTCGGAGAGGGACATTATAGCTGCCAAAACTGCTGGCATGGTTCGGCTAATACTTGGCTGGGAAATAGCAGACCTGTCCCCGATCTCCCGCTGCAAGATCCCGGTGGCCAAAAACCCCAAGGTAGAGCAAACCTGCACTGGCACAGGTATTGCGTTTCATCGCCTAGTTTCTCGCCTTAACTGTGGCTCCAAAGCATTGCATAGCTCCATCAGGAGATGCCTTGGGAGACGAAAACGACTCAAGAGCCATTCATCGATCTCTATTAAAAAATCGGCGCGGTCTCGAAAAACTCTCTCGTCTTAGACGTGCGTTGAGGTCCTCTAACAGAGCCAGATCTGCCATCGCTGAGACACGACCACCTATTTGGCAAAGCTCCTGTTAATATAGACAGCTGAATAAACATTTCACCTGTCCCATTCTAATTATTTTCATAGCAATACTGTTTTAATTAGGCCTGACTTTACTAATTGTTTGAACGGCTGGGCTAATTCCAATTCATTTAGTAATTAATACAGATGTTCAACATGGGCTACTTGTGCTGCACTATTCATCATTGAAATACCCGTGTGTTGCGCCAAAAAAACTTGCGTACACGACCTGACGTGAGATTTCATCGCAGCCTGCGCTCACGTTCAAATTGATAAATGCCAAGCTCAACGTTGAAATGAGCGTACGTCCATTTTACGCACGTTTTCTGTCGTACGATCGTTTGATAAATGAGGGCCATTATGTGCTTTATTAATGAAATTTCAAAATGATGCTTCAGTTCAAAGGGGTTGCCTGCACTTGCAAGGATTTGAAGCAACGCCTCCTTGAACTGGAGCCTATATCCAGCACCTTGGCCAACTCGACAACACTTTATCACAGGACATCTGCAACTATTTTTGCATTTCAAAGTAAGACTTTAATGCAGGCTGAATGGAGAATGAATACTTTAAGTTGGTGGCAATAAGTTGGAATTATACAATTGTTCTTAAACGCTTGTGCCCATGCAAATCATTTGACCAACTTCAGCAATCGAAATATCAATTAAGTTAATTGTGGTTTGTTGGTCTAGGGGTATGATTCTCGCTTTGGGTGCGAGAGGTCCCGTGTTCAATTCCCGGCGAGCCCATAAAGTTGTGCTCAAAGTTGTCCAAAGTATTGAAGGTTTGACCCGACCTTTCTTGATATGCATCAGGTTTCCCATTGAAGTCCCTTAAACCAGCAAATATCCTTGGCAGGCAAGTCAATATATTTGTCTTAAGTCTTAGTCACCATCAACCCGCAGACCTGCTTTCTTTGGAAATAAAATGTAGTGGAATATATCATTAGGGAAATACAACAGGAAAGGTCATTGCTGAAATGCAATAAGTATTATGTACTTTTCCCACTTTGGACAATGTTGTATTCATTAATTTATTTTACAGCAGGTTGTGTGGTTTAACGATCAAAATCAGGGGTTGGAACCCAGTGATCCAAATTCGAATCTCGCTGGAGCCTTGAAGAAGTTATATTCTTCCTAAAGAAACGGTACTCTGAGCATCCCGTGACGCCATCGTCTCAGTGACTGATTTTGTAGAGTCCTCATCCTCATCCTCATCCGCTTATCCGGGGTCGGGTCGCGGGGGGAGCAGCTCAAGCAGGGGGCCCCAGACTTCCCTTTCCCGGGCGACATTGACCAGCTCTGACGGGGGGATCCCGAGGCGTTCCCAGGCCAGTGTTGAGATATAATCTCTCGACCTAGTCCTGGGTCTTCCCCGAGGTCTCCTCCCCACTGGACGTGCCTGAAACACCTCCCAAGGAAGGCGCCCAGTGGGCATCCTTACCAGATGCCCGAACCACCTCAGCTGACTCCTTTCTAAGTAAAGGAGCAGCGGCTCTAATCCGAGTTCCTCACGGATGGCTGAGCTTCTCACCCTATCCCTAAGGGAGACGCCAGCCACCCTTCTGAGAAAACTCATCTCAGCCGCTTGTACCCGCGATCTCGTCCTTTCGGTCATCACCCAGCCCTCATGACCATAGGTGAGGATAGGAACGAAGATCGACCGGTAGATCGAGAGCTTTGCCTTGCGGCTCAGCTCTCTTTTCGTTACAACGGTGCGGTAAAGCGAACGCAATACCGCCCCCGCTGCTCCGATTCTCCGGCCAATCTCACGCTCCATAGTACCCTCACTCGCGAACAAGACCCCGAAGTACTTGAACTCCTTCACTTGGGCTAAGGACTCATTTCCTACCCGGAGTAAGCAATCCACCGGTTTCCTGCTAAGAGTCATGGCCTCAGATTTAGCGGTGCTGATCCTCATCCCAGCCGCTTCACACTCGGCCGCCAGCCGATCCAGTGAGTGCTGAAGGTCACAGGCCGATGATCCAATGAGGACCACATCATCTGCAAAAAGCAGTGACGAGATCCTCAGACCACCGAACTGCAACCCCTCCCCACCACGACTACGCCTCGATATCCTGTCCATGTATATCACAAACAGGATTGGGGACAAGGCGCAGCCCTGGCGGAGACCAGCACCCACTGAGAACGAAACTGACTGGCTGCCGAGAACACGAACACAGCTCTCGCTTTGGGAGTACAAAGATTGGATGGCCCTGAGGATAGACCCCCTTACCCCATACTCCCGCAGCACCTCCCACAGTTTCTCCCGGGGGACCCGGTCATACGCCTTCTCCAGATCCACAAAACACATGTAGACCGGATGGGCATACTCCCAGGCCCCCTCCAGGGTCCTTGCGAGAGTGAAGAGCTGGTCCGTAGTTCCACGTCCGGGGCGAAAACCGCATTGTTCCTCTTCAATCTGAGGTTCGACGAACGGCCGAACCCTCCTTTCCAGCACCTGGGAGTAGACTTTACCAGGGAGGCTGAGAAGTGTGATACCCCGGTAATTGGCACACACTCTCTGGTCCCCCTTTTTGAACAGGGGAACCACCACCCCGGTTTGCCACTCCTTTGGCACTGTACCCGACTCCCACGCAATGTTGAATAGGCGTGTCAACCATGACAGCCCCTCAACACCCAGAGCCTTTAGCATTTCTGGCTGGATCTCATCAATCCCTGGGGCTTTGCCACTGCGGAGATGTTTGACTACCTCAGTGACCTCCACCAGGGAAATTGACGACGAAACACCATCAACCTCGAGCTCTGCCTCCAACATAGAGGGCGTGTTATTCGGATTCAGGAGTTCCTCAAAGTGTTCCTTCCAACGTCCGACGACCTCCTCAGTTGAGGTCAACAGAGTCCCATCCTTACTGTACACAGCTTGGATGGTTCCCCGTTTCCCCCTCCTGAGGTGCCGGATAGTCTTCCAGAAACACTTTGGTGCCGACCGAAAGTCCTTCTCCATGGCCTCTCCGAACTTCTCCCACACCCGCTGCTTAGCCTCCGACACGGCAGCCGCTGCAGCCCTTCGAGCCTGTCGGTACCCTGCAACCGAGTCAGGAGTCCTCCAGGATATCATATCCCGGAAGGCCTCCTTCTTCAGTCGGACGGCTTCCCTGACCACCGGTGTCCACCACGGTGTCCGAGGGTTACCGCCCCTTGAGGAGCCTAAGACCCTGAGGCCACAGCTAGCCACCGCAGCTTCAGCAATGGAGGCTTTGAACACCGCCCACTCCGGCTCAATGCCCCCAACCTCCACAGGAATGCCAGAAAAGCTCCGCCGGAGGTGTGAGTTGAAGATACCTAGGACGGGGGCCTCCTCCAGACGTTCCCAGTTCACCCGCACTACTCGTTTGGGCTTACCAGGTCTATCCGGAAATTTCCCCCATTCCCTGATTCAACTCACAACCAGATGGTGGTCGGTTGACAGTTCCGCCCCTCTCTTTACCCGAGTGTCCAAAACATGCGGCCTCAGATCAGATGACACGATCACGAAATCGATCATCGATCTTCGGCCTAGGGTACTCTGGTACCAGGTACACTTATGAGCACCCTTATGTTCGAACATGGTGTTTGTTATGGATAATCCATGACTAGCACAGAGGTCCAATAACAAACGACCGCTCGGGTTTAGATCAGGGAGGCCGTTCCTCCCCACCACGCCTCTCCAGTTGTCTCCATCGTTGCCCACGTGGGCGTTGAAGTCTCCCAGCAGAACTACGGAGTCCCCTACTGGAGCCCCATACAGGACTCCATTCAGGGTCTCCAAGAAGGCCGAGTACTCTGAGCTGCTGTTTGGTGCATACGCACAAACAACAGTCAGAGTTTTCCCCCCTACAACCCTTAGGCGCAGGGAGGCGACCCTCTCGTCTTCCGGGGTAAACTCCAAAACCGCGGCGCTCAGCCGGGGATTTATGAGTATCCCCACACCCGCCCGGCGCCTCACGCCCTCGGCAACTCCGGAGAAGAATAGAGTCCAACCCTTATCCAGGAGTACGGTACCAGAGCTGAGACTGTGCGTGGAGGTAAGCCCCACCAGATCTAACTGATAGCGCTCCACCTCCCTCACAAGCTCCGGTTCCTTTCCCCACAGCGAGGTGACGTTTCACGTCCCCAGAGCCAGCTTCTGCCGCCCGGGTCTGGTCCGTCGAGACCCCTGACCTTCGCTGCCACCCATGTGGCTGCGCCCACGACCCCAGCGGGTCTTCCCACAGGTGGTGGGCCCATGGGATGAAGAGAGGGGGGGTGCCACGTAGTTTGTTCGGGCTGTGCCCGACCGGGCTCCGTGGCAAACCCGGCCACCAGGCGCTCGCCATCGAGCCCTCCGTCTGGGCCTGGCTCCAGACGGGGGCCCCGTGCTTCCTCCGGGCCGGGTCACATCTCCTCTTTTTTCGTTATTCATTGGAGTTTTTTGAACCATTCTTAGTCTGGCCCCTCACCTGAGACCACTCTGCCATGAGAGACCCTACCAGGAGCACAAGGCTCCAGACAACACAGCTCTCAGGTTCACAGGGACACGCATTTTTGTAGAGTGTACAACAGGCCTATTCAACTAGCGGCCCGTGGGCCAAATGCGGCCCCTCTTAATTTTTTTCTGGCCCGCAAGAGGTTGCATGCAAAAAATAAATAAAATAAAGGAGAAACATAGTTGCATGCCAATCAGGTTTCTGTGTGTAGCCGGTGAGACTAGCCAGTATCAGTACCACACAATCAGGAACTGGCATCACTTATTCTGGCAATGTTTGGCTCAACCGATACGTGTGAGTCTAGCTTTTCTCATATGAATGCCATCAGAACAAGGGCACGTTGCTCCATGACATATGAGTAGCTGCATGAGTGTCTCAGGATGAGCCAAACTAGGCAAACAAGGCAGTGCAATCTTTCTCACTGACTCACTGGCTCAAAATGTCTCATATGTACAGTAGTTCTGTTTTGTGATGATTCAAACAACATTGTTGAATTCTAAATACGTGTCCAAAATATGTGAGAACAAAATCTTTTATAATGATACGATTAAAAGTGAAGAAGGAAGGAATGCTTCTGACAAGTGTATTCCATGTAGTAGTACTATATATATTAGGTTAACACTGCTTTAAGTACGATTTATTTGTAGCGATTCATTCAAGTAGTTTTACTCTGTGTGGCCCATGAACCCCCAGTGGTTTTCCTTTTCGGCCCACTTGTTAAGGAGGTTGAATAGCCCTGGTGTACAATATAATAACACTCTACAATGTTAAACTACTCAAACACTTCACAGGCATCCTACTGATCACTGTTCATTATGCTCCTTGAACACAGATTATTGACTGGCAGTGGTAGGAATTGAACCAATGCCCCCTAAGGGACTGGAGCCAAAATCCAGTGCCTTAGACCCCTCGGCCACGCTACCACTAATTGTGTGCTTTATTAATGAAATTTCTAAATGATGCTTCAGTTCAAAGGGGTTGCCTGCCTTGCTTCGGGTGCGAGAGGTCCCGGGTTCAAATCCCGGACGAGCCCTCAGTTCCATTGTCGAAGATGTCTGAAGTCTTGCAGGATTGACACAAGCTATCTTGAAATGCTTCAGGATTCCCTTTGAAGACTGTTAAACAAGGTGTTCCTGGAAGGCTAGGGAATACATTCTTCTTTGGCATTAGTTGCCATCAACCCGCCAACCTGCTTTCATTGGAAATAAAATATATTGGAATATATCTTGAGGCAAATACAACAGGGCAGGTCGATGCTGAAATGCAATAAGGAGTATATATTTTTCACACTTTAGATAAATTTGTATTCATCAGATTGATTTAATGTAGGTTCCATGGTGTAATGGTTAGCACTCTGGAATTTGAATCCAGTGATTCGTGTTCAAATCTCGGTGGAGCCTTGTAGATCTAAAATATTTCCCAAAGCAACAGTATTTTCATTAGGCCTCTTCTCTCCGAGAGTAATCCTACCCCCTAGACCCCTCGGCCACACTACCACAAATTATATGCTTTATTAATGAAATTTGAAAATGATGCTTCAGTTCAAAGGGGTTGCCTGCACTTGCAAGGATTTGAAGCAACGCCTCCTTGAACTGGAGCCTATATCCAGCACCTTGGCCAACTCGACAACACTTTATCACAGGACATCTGCAACTATTTTTGAATTTCAAAGTAAGACTTTAATGCAGGCTGAATGGAGAATGAATACTTTAAGTTGGTGGCAATAAGTTGAAATTATACAATTGTTCTTAAACGCTTGTGCCCATGCAAATCATTTGACCAACTTCAGAAATCGAAATATCAATAAAGTTAATTGTGGCTCGTTGGTCTAGGGGTATGATTCTCGCTATGGGTGTGAGAGGTCCCGGGTTAAAATCCCGGAAGAGCCCTCAGTTCCATTGTCGAAGATGTCTGAAGTTTTGCAGGATTGACACAAGCTATCTTGAAATGCTTCAGGATTCCCTTTGAAGACTGTTAAACAAGGTGTTCCTGGAAGGCTAGGGAATACATTCTTCTTTGGTATTAGTTGCCATCAACCCGCCAACCTGCTTTCATTGGAAATAAAATATATTGGAATATATCTTGAGGCAAATACAACAAGGCAGGTCGATGCTGAAATGCAATAAGGAGTATATATTTTTCAGACTTTAGATAAATTTGTATTCATCAGTTTGTTTTTATGTAGGTTCCATGGTGTAATGGTTAGCACGCTGGACTTTGAATCCAGTGATCCGAGTTCAAATCTCGGTGGAGCCTTGTAGATCTAAAATACTTCCCAAAGCAACACTATTTACATTAGGCCTCTTCTCTCCGCGAGTAATCCTAGAGGCTACCAGATATTTAAACTCTGCAATGTTACTCTAGTCAAACGCTTCACAGGAGTCTTATTAAACACAACGTACATTCATACGCCTTAGAAGCTCATTAAGGTAAGTCACCCATTCAACTTTGAATACTTCTTATGATCGAGCATTGATTCTCATTTGCGTAAGTCAGTCCCAACTGGGTAAATGAGAATGAAACAAACAAACCGGACCTTGTGCAATTCTTCAAAGAATGTTGTCGTTTTCTGATGGGATTCTAATTATTTAAGCGAGACATTGTGAGTCCACAGTATTTCCTTTGGAGAAAAGAGTTTCAAAATAGTCCTTGGACGCAGGTCACTGACTAGCAGTGGTGAGATTTGAACCCACGCCTCCTAAGAGACTGCAGCCTAAATCCAGCACCTTAGACCCCTCGGCCACGCTACCACAAATTATGTGCTTTATTAATGAAATTTCAAAATGATGCTTCAGTTAAAAGGGGTTGCCTGCACTTGCAAGGATTTGAAGCAACGCCTCCTTGAACTGGAGCCTATATCCAGCACCTTGGCCAACTCGACAACACTTTATCACAGGACATCTGCAACTATTTTTGAATTTCAAAGTAAGACTTTAATGCAGGCTGAATGGAGAATGAATACTTTAAGTTGGTGGCAATAAGTTGGAATTATACAATTGTTCTTAAACGCTTGTGCCCATGCAAATCATTTGACCAACTTCAGAAATCGAAATATCAATAAAGTTAATTGTGGCTCGTTGGTCTAGGGGTATGATTCTCGCTATGGGTGTGAGAGGTCCAGGGTTAAAATCCCGGAAGAGCCCTCAGTTCCATTGTCGAAGATGTCTGAAGTTTTGCAGGATTGACACAAGCTATCTTGAAATGCTTCAGGATTCCCTTTGAAGACTGTTAAACAAGGTGTTCCTGGAAGGCTAGGGAATACATTCTTCTTTGGTATTAGTTGCCATCAACCCGCCAACCTGCTTTCATTGGAAATAAAATATATTGGAATATATCTTGAGGCAAATACAACAAGGCAGGTCGATGCTGAAATGCAATAAGGGGTATATATTTTTCACACTTTAGATAAATTTGTATTCATCAGTTTGTTTTTATGTAGGTTCCATGGTGTAATGGTTAGCACTCTGGACTTTGAATCCAGTGATCCGAGTTCAAATCTCGGTGGAGCCTTGTAGATCTTTAATACTTCCCAAAGCAACACTATTTACATTAGGCCTCTTCTCTCCGCGAGTAATCCTAGAGGCTACCAGATATTTAAACTCTGCAATGTTACTCTAGTCAAACGCTTCACAGGAGTCTTATTAAACACAACGTACATTCATACGCCTTAGAAGCTCATTAAGGTAAGTCACCCATTCAACTTTGAATACTTCTTATGATCGAGCATTGATTCTCATTTGCGTAAGTCAGTCCCAACTGGGTAAATGAGAATGAAACAAACAAACCGGACCTTGTGCAATTCTTCAAAGAATGTTGTCGTTTTCTGATGGGATTCTAATTATTTAAGCGAGACATTGTCAGTCCACAGTATTTCCTTTGGAGAAAAGAGTTTCAATATAGTCGTTGGACGCAGGTCACTGACTAGCAGTGGTGAGATTTGAACCCACGCCTCCTAAGAGACTGCAGCCTAAATCCAGCACCTTTGACCCCTCGGCCACGCTACCACAAATTATGTGCTTTATTAATGAAATTTCAAAATGATGCTTCAGTTCAAAGGGGTTGCCTGCACTTGCAAGGATTTGAAGCAACGCCTCCTTGAACAGGAGCCTATATCCAGCACCTTGGCCAACTCGACAACACTTTATCACAGGACATCTGCAACTATTTTTGCATTTCAAAGTAAGACTGTAATGCAGGCTGAATGGAGAATGAATACTTTAAGTTGGTGGCAATAAGTTGGAATTATACAATTGTTCTTAAACGCTTGTGCCCATGCAAATCATTTGACCAACTTCAGAAATCGAAATATCAATAAAGTTAATTGTGGCTCGTTGGTCTAGGGGTATGATTCTCGCTATGGGTGTGAGAGGTCCCGGGTTAAAATCCCGGAAGAGCCCTCAGTTCCATTGTCGAAGATGTCTGAAGTTTTGCAGGATTGACACAAGCTATCTTGAAATGCTTCAGGATTCCCTTTGAAGACTGTTAAACAAGGTGTTCCTGGAAGGCTAGGGAATACATTCTTCTTTGGTATTAGTTGCCATCAACCCGCCAACCTGCTTTCATTGGAAATAAAATATATTGGAATATATCTTGAGGCAAATACAACAAGGCAGGTCGATGCTGAAATGCAATAAGGAGTATATATTTTTCACACTTTAGATAAATTTGTATTCATCAGTTTGTTTTTATGTAGGTTCCATGGTGTAATGGTTAGCACTCTGGACTTTGAATCCAGTGATCCGAGTTCAAATCTCGGTGGAGCCTTGTAGATCTAAAATACTTCCCAAAGCAACAGTATTTACATTAGGCCTCTTCTCTCCGCGAGTAATCCTAGAGGCTACCAGATATTTAAACTCTGCAATGTTACTCTAGTCAAACGCTTCACAGGAGTCTTATTAAACACAACGTACATTCATACGCCTTAGAAGCTCATTAAGGTAAGTCACCCATTCAACTTTGAATACTTCTTATGATCGAGCATTGATTCTCATTTGCGTAAGTCAGTCCCAACTGGGTAAATGAGAATGAAACAAACAAACCGGACCTTGTGCAATTCTTCAAAGAATGTTGTCGTTTTCTGATGGAATTCTAATTATTTAAGCGAGACATTGTGAGTCCACAGTATTTCCTTTGGAGAAAAGAGTTTCAAAATAGTCCTTGGACGCAGGTCACTGACTAGCAGTGGTGAGATTTGAACCCACGCCTCCTAAGAGACTGCAGCCTAAATCCAGCACCTTAGACCCCTCGGCCACGCTACCACAAATTATGTGCTTTATTAATGAAATTTCAAAATGATGCTTCAGTTCAAAGGGGTTGCCTGCACTTGCAAGGATTTGAAGCAACGCCTCCTTGAACTGGAGCCTATATCCAGCACCTTGGCCAACTCGACAACACTTTATCACAGGACATCTGCAACTATTTTTGAATTTCAAAGTAAGACTTTAATGCAGGCTGAATGGAGAATGAATACTTTAAGTTGGTGGCAATAAGTTGGAATTATACAATTGTTCTTAAACGCTTGTGCCCATGCAAATCATTTGACCAACTTCAGAAATCGAAATATCAATAAAGTTAATTGTGGCTCGTTGGTCTAGGGGTATGATTCTCGCTATGGGTGTGAGAGGTCCAGGGTTAAAATCCCGGAAGAGCCCTCAGTTCCATTGTCGAAGATGTCTGAAGTTTTGCAGGATTGACACAAGCTATCTTGAAATGCTTCAGGATTCCCTTTGAAGACTGTTAAACAAGGTGTTCCTGGAAGGCTAGGGAATACATTCTTCTTTGGTATTAGTTGCCATCAACCCGCCAACCTGCTTTCATTGGAAATAAAATATATTGGAATATATCTTGAGGCAAATACAACAGGGCAGGTCGATGCTGAAATGCAATAAGGAGTATATATTTTTCACACTTTAGATAAATTTGTATTCATCAGTTTGTTTTTATGTAGGTTCCATGGTGTAATGGTTAGCACTCTGGACTTTGAATTCAGTGATCCGAGTTCAAATCTCGGTGGAGCCTTGTAGATCTTAAATACTTCCCAAAGCAACAATATTTACATTAGGCCTCTTCTCTCCGCGAGTAATCCTAGAGGCTACCAGATATTTAAACTCTGCAATGTTACTCTAGTCAAACGCTTCACAGGAGTCTTATTAAACACAACGTACATTCATACGCCTTAGAAGCTCATTAAGGTAAGTCACCCATTCAACTTTGAATACTTCTTATGATCGAGCATTGATTCTCATTTGCGTAAGTCAGTCCCAACTGGGTAAATGAGAATGAAACAAACAAACCGGACCTTGTGCAATTCTTCAAAGAATGTTGTCGTTTTCTGATGGGATTCTAATTATTTAAGCGAGACATTGTGAGTCCACAGTATTTCCTTTGGAGAAAAGAGTTTCAAAATAGTCCTTGGACGCAGGTCACTGACTAGCAGTGGTGAGATTTGAACCCACGGCTCCTAAGAGACTGCAGCCTAAATCCAGCACCTTAGACCCCTCGGCCACGCTACCACAAATTATGTGCTTTATTAATGAAATTTCAAAATGATGCTTCAGTTAAAAGGGGTTGCCTGCACTTGCAAGGATTTGAAGCAACGCCTCCTTGAACTGGAGCCTATATCCAGCACCTTGGCCAACTCGACAACACTTTATCACAGGACATCTGCAACTATTTTTGAATTTCAAAGTAAGACTTTAATGCAGGCTGAATGGAGAATGAATACTTTAAGTTGGTGGCAATAAGTTGGAATTATACAATTGTTCTTAAACGCTTGTGCCCATGCAAATCATTTGACCAACTTCAGAAATCGAAATATCAATAAAGTTAATTGTGGCTCGTTGGTCTAGGGTTATGATTCTCGCTATGGGTGTGAGAGGTCCAGGGTTAAAATCCCGGAAGAGCCCTCAGTTCCATTGTCGAAGATGTCTGAAGTTTTGCAGGATTGACACAAGCTATCTTGAAATGCTTCAGGATTCCCTTTGAAGACTGTTAAACAAGGTGTTCCTGGAAGGCTAGGGAATACATTCTTCTTTGGTATTAGTTGCCATCAACCCGCCAACCTGCTTTCATTGGAAATAAAATATATTGGAATATATCTTGAGGCAAATACAACAAGGCAGGTCGATGCTGAAATGCAATAAGGGGTATATATTTTTCACACTTTAGATAAATTTGTATTCATCAGTTTGTTTTTATGTAGGTTCCATGGTGTAATGGTTAGCACTCTGGACTTTGAATCCAGTGATCCGAGTTCAAATCTCGGTGGAGCCTTGTAGATCTTAAATACTTCCCAAAGCAACACTATTTACATTAGGCCTCTTCTCTCCGCGAGTAATCCTAGAGGCTACCAGATATTTAAACTCTGCAATGTTACTCTAGTCAAACGCTTCACAGGAGTCTTATTAAACACAACGTACATTCATACGCCTTAGAAGCTCATTAAGGTAAGTCACCCATTCAACTTTGAATACTTCTTATGATCGAGCATTGATTCTCATTTGCGTAAGTCAGTCCCAACTGGGTAAATGAGAATGAAACAAACAAACCGGACCTTGTGCAATTCTTCAAAGAATGTTGTCGTTTTCTGATGGGATTCTAATTATTTAAGCGAGACATTGTCAGTCCACAGTATTTCCTTTGGAGAAAAGAGTTTCAAAATAGTCTTTGGACGCAGGTCACTGACTAGCAGTGGTGAGATTTGAACCCACACCTCCTAAGAGACTGCAGCCTAAATCTAGCACCTTAGACCCCTCGGCCACACTACCACAAATTATGTGCTTTATTAATGAAATTTGAAAATGATGCTTCAGTTCAAAGGGGTTGCCTGCACTTGCAAGGATTTGAAGCAACGCCTCCTTGAACTGGAGCCTATATCCAGCACCTTGGCCAACTCGACAACACTTTATCACAGGACATCTGCAACTATTTTTGAATTTCAAAGTAAGACTTTAATGCAGGCTGAATGGAGAATGAATACTTTAAGTTGGTGGCAATAAGTTGGAATTATACAATTGTTCTTAAACGCTTGTGCCCATGCAAATCATTTGACCAACTTCAGAAATCGAAATATCAATAAAGTTAATTGTGGCTCGTTGGTCTAGGGGTATGATTCTCGCTATGGGTGTGAGAGGTCCCGGGTTAAAATCCCGGAAGAGCCCTCAGTTCCATTGTCGAAGATGTCTGAAGTTTTGCAGGATTGACACAAGCTATCTTGAAATGCTTCAGGATTCCCTTTGAAGACTGTTAAACAAGGTGTTCCTGGAAGGCTAGGGAATACATTCTTCTTTGGTATTAGTTGCCATCAACCCGCCAACCTGCTTTCATTGGAAATAAAATATATTGGAATATATCTTGAGGCAAATACAACAAGGCAGGTCGATGCTGAAATGCAATAAGGAGTATATATTTTTCAGACTTTAGATAAATTTGTATTCATCAGTTTGTTTTTATGTAGGTTCCATGGTGTAATGGTTAGCACGCTGGACTTTGAATCCAGTGATCCGAGTTCAAATCTCGATGGAGCCTTGTAGATCTAAAATACTTCCCAAAGCAACACTATTTACATTAGGCCTCTTCTCTCCGCGAGTAATCCTAGAGGCTACCAGATATTTAAACTCTGCAATGTTACTCTAGTCAAACGCTTCACAGGAGTCTTATTAAACACAACGTACATTCATACGCCTTAGAAGCTCATTAAGGTAAGTCACCCATTCAACTTTGAATACTTCTTATGATCGAGCATTGATTCTCATTTGCGTAAGTCAGTCCCAACTGGGTAAATGAGAATGAAACAAACAAACCGGACCTTGTGCAATTCTTGAAAGAATGTTGTCGTTTTCTGATGGGATTCTAATTATTTAAGCGAGACATTGTCAGTCCACAGTATTTCCTTTGGAGAAAAGAGTTTCAATATAGTCTTTGGACGCAGGTCACTGACTAGCAGTGGTGAGATTTGAACCCACGCCTCCTAAGAGACTGCAGCCTAAATCCAGCACCTTTGACCCCTCGGCCACGCTACCACAAATTATGTGCTTTATTAATGAAATTTCAAAATGATGCTTCAGTTCAAAGGGGTTGCCTGCACTTGCAAGGATTTGAAGCAACGCCTCCTTGAACAGGAGCCTATATCCAGCACCTTGGCCAACTCAACAACACTTTATCACAGGACATCTGCAACTATTTTTGCATTTCAAAGTAAGACTGTAATGCAGGCTGAATGGAGAATGAATACTTTAAGTTGGTGGCAATAAGTTGGAATTATACAATTGTTCTTAAACGCTTGTGCCCATGCAAATCATTTGACCAACTTCAGAAATCGAAATATCAATAAAGTTAATTGTGGCTCGTTGGTCTAGGGGTATGATTCTCGCTATGGGTGTGAGAGGTCCCGGGTTAAAATCCCGGAAGAGCCCTCAGTTCCAATGTCGAAGATGTCTGAAGTTTTGCAGGATTGACACAAGCTATCTTGAAATGCTTCAGGATTCCCTTTGAAGACTGTTAAACAAGGTGTTCCTGGAAGGCTAGGGAATACATTCTTCTTTGGTATTAGTTGCCATCAACCCGCCAACCTGCTTTCATTGGAAATAAAATATATTGGAATATATCTTGAGGCAAATACAACAAGGCAGGTCGATGCTGAAATGCAATAAGGAGTATATATTTTTCACACTTTAGATAAATTTGTATTCATCAGTTTGTTTTTATGTAGGTTCCATGGTGTAATGGTTAGCACTCTGGACTTTGAATCCAGTGATCCGAGTTCAAATCTCGGTGGAGCCTTGTACATCTTAAATACTTCCCAAAGCAACACTATTTACATTAGGCCTCTTCTCTCCGCGAGTAATCCTAGAGGCTACCAGATATTTAAACTCTGCAATGTTACTCTAGTCAAACGCTTCACAGGAGTCTTATTAAACACAACGTACATTCATACGCCTTAGAAGCTCATTAAGGTAAGTCACCCATTCAACTTTGAATACTTCTTATGATCGAGCATTGATTCTCATTTGCGTAAGTCAGTCCCAACTGGGTAAATGAGAATGAAACAAACAAACCGGACCTTGTGCAATTCTTCAAAGAATGTTGTCGTTTTCTGATGGGATTCTAATTATTTAAGCGAGACATTGTCAGTCCACAGTATTTCCTTTGGAGAAAAGAGTTTCAAAATAGTCTTTGGACGCAGGTCACTGACTAGCAGTGGTGAGATTTGAACCCACACCTCCTAAGAGACTGCAGCCTAAATCCAGCACCTTAGACCCCTCGGCCACACTACCACAAATTATGTGCTTTATTAATGAAATTTGAAAATGATGCTTCAGTTCAAAGGGGTTGCCTGCACTTGCAAGGATTTGAAGCAACGCCTCCTTGAACTGGAGCCTATATCCAGCACCTTGGCCAACTCGACAACACTTTATCACAGGACATCTGCAACTATTTTTGAATTTCAAAGTAAGACTTTAATGCAGGCTGAATGGAGAATGAATACTTTAAGTTGGTGGCAATAAGTTGGAATTATACAATTGTTCTTAAACGCTTGTGCCCATGCAAATCATTTGACCAACTTCAGAAATCGAAATATCAATAAAGTTAATTGTGGCTCGTTGGTCTAGGGGTATGATTCTCGCTATGGGTGTGAGAGGTCCCGGGTTAAAATCCCGGAAGAGCCCTCAGTTCCATTGTCGAAGATGTCTGAAGTTTTGCAGGATTGACACAAGCTATCTTGAAATGCTTCAGGATTCCCTTTGAAGACTGTTAAACAAGGTGTTCCTGGAAGGCTAGGGAATACATTCTTCTTTGGTATTAGTTGCCATCAACCCGCCAACCTGCTTTCATTGGAAATAAAATATATTGGAATATATCTTGAGGCAAATACAACAGGGCAGGTCGATGCTGAAATGCAATAAGGAGTATATATTTTTCACACTTTAGATAAATTTGTATTCATCAGTTTGTTTTTATGTAGGTTCCATGGTGTAATGGTTAGCACTCTGGACTTTGAATCCAGTGATCCGAGTTCAAATCTCGGTGGAGCCTTGTAGATCTTAAATACTTCCCAACGCAACACTATTTACATTAGGCCTCTTCTCTCCGCGAGTAATCCTAGAGGCTACCAGATATTTAAACTCTGCAATGTTACTCTAGTCAAAAGCTTCACAGGAGTCTTATTAAACACAACGTACATTCATACGCCTTAGAAGCTCATTAAGGTAAGTCACCCATTCAACTTTGAATACTTCTTATGATCGAGCATTGATTCTCATTTGCGTAAGTCAGTCCCAACTGGGTAAATGAGAATGAAACAAACAAACCGGACCTTGTGCAATTCTTCAAAGAATGTTGTCGTTTTCTGATGGGATTCTAATTATTTAAGCGAGACATTGTCAGTCCACAGTATTTCCTTTGGAGAAAAGAGTTTCAAAATAGTCTTTGGACGCAGGTCACTGACTAGCAGTGGTGAGATTTGAACCCACACCTCCTAAGAGACTGCAGCCTAAATCCAGCACCTTAGACCCCTCGGCCACGCTACCACAAATTATGTGCTTTATTAATGAAATTTCAAAATGATGCTTCAGTTCAAAGGGGTTGCCTGCACTTGCAAGGATTTGAAGCAACGCCTCCTTGAACAGGAGCCTATATCCAGCACCTTGGCCAACTCGACAACACTTTATCACAGGACATCTGCAACTATTTTTGCATTTCAAAGTAAGACTGTAATGCAGGCTGAATGGAGAATGAATACTTTAAGTTGGTGGCAATAAGTTGGAATTATACAATTGTTCTTAAACGCTTGTGCCCATGCAAATCATTTGACCAACTTCAGAAATCGAAATATCAATAAAGTTATTTGTGGCTCGTTGGTCTAGGGGTATGATTCTCGCTTCGGGTGCGAGAGGTCCCGGGTTCAAATCCTGGACGAGCCCTCAGTTCCATTGTCGAAGATGTCTGAAGTCTTGCAGGATTGACACAAGCTATCTTGAAATGCTTCAGGATTCCCTTTAAAGACTGTTAAACAAGGTGTTCCTGGAAGGCTATGGAATACATTCTTCTTTGGTATTAGTTGCCATCAACCCGCCAACCTGTTTCATTTGAAATAAAATATATTGGAACATATCTTGAGGCAAATACAACAGGGCAGGTCGATGCTGAAATGCAATAAGGAGTATATATTTTTCACACTTTAGATAAATTTGTATTCATCAGTTTGTTTTTATGTAGGTTCCATGGTGTAATGGTTAGCACTCTGGACTTTAAATCCAGTGATCCAAGTTCAAATCTCGGTGGAGCCTTGTAGATCTAAAATACTTCCCAAAGCAACAGTATTTACATTAGGCCTCTTCTCTCCGCGAGTAATCCTAGAGGCTACCAGATATTTAAACTCTGCAATGTTACTCTAGTCAAACGCTTCACAGGAGTCTTATTAAACACAACGTACATTCATACGCCTTAGAAGCTCATTAAGGTAAGTCACCCATTCAACTTTGAATACTTCTTATGATCGAGCATTGATTCTCATTTGCGTAAGTCAGTCCCAACTGGGTAAATGAGAATGAAACATAAACAAACCGGACCTTGTGCAATTCTTCAAAGAATGTTGTCGTTTTCTGATGGGATTCTAATTATTTAAGCGAGACATTGTCAGTCCACAGTATTTCCTTTGGAGAAAAGAGTTTCAAAATAGTCTTTGGACGCAGGTCACTGACTAGCAGTGGTGAGATTTGAACCCACACCTCCTAAGAGACTGCAGCCTAAATCCAGCACCTTAGACCCCTCGGCCACACTACCACAAATTATGTGCTTTATTAATGAAATTTGAAAATGATGCTTCAGTTCAAAGGGGTTGCCTGCACTTGCAAGGATTTGAAGCAACGCCTCCTTGAACTGGAGCCTATATCCAGCACCTTGGCCAACTCGACAACACTTTATCACAGGACATCTGCAACTATTTTTGAATTTCAAAGTAAGACTTTAATGCAGGCTGAATGGAGAATGAATACTTTAAGTTGGTGGCAATAAGTTGGAATTATACAATTGTTCTTAAACGCTTGTGCCCATGCAAATCATTTGACCAACTTCAGAAATCGAAATATCAATAAAGTTAATTGTGGCTCGTTGGTCTAGGGGTATGATTCTCGCTATGGGTGTGAGAGGTCCCGGGTTAAAATCCCGGAAGAGCCCTCAGTTCCATTGTCGAAGATGTCTGAAGTTTTGCAGGATTGACACAAGCTATCTTGAAATGCTTCAGGATTCCCTTTGAAGACTGTTAAACAAGGTGTTCCTGGAAGGCTAGGGAATACATTCTTCTTTGGTATTAGTTGCCATCAACCCGCCAACCTGCTTTCATTGGAAATAAAATATATTGGAATATATCTTGAGGCAAATACAACAGGGCAGGTCGATGCTGAAATGCAATAAGGAGTATATATTTTTCACACTTTAGATAAATTTGTATTCATCAGTTTGTTTTTACGTAGGTTCCATGGTGTAATGGTTAGCACTCTGGACTTTGAATCTAGTGATCCGAGTTCAAATCTCGGTGGAGCCTTGTAGATCTAAAATACTTCCCAAAGCAACAGTATTTACATTAGGCCTCTTCTCTCCGCGAGTAATCCTAGAGGCTACCAGATATTTAAACTCTGCAATGTTACTCTAGTCAAACGCTTCACAGGAGTCTTATTAAACACAACGTACATTCATACGCCTTAGAAGCTCATTAAGGTAAGTCACCCATTCAACTTTGAATACTTCTTATGATCGAGCATTGATTCTCATTTGCGTAAGTCAGTCCCAACTGGGTAAATGAGAATGAAACAAACAAACCGGACCTTGTGCAATTCTTCAAAGAATGTTGTCGTTTTCTGATGGGATTCTAATTATTTAAGCGAGACATTGTCAGTCCACAGTATTTCCTTTGGAGAAAAGAGTTTCAAAATAGTCTTTGGACGCAGGTCACTGACTAGCAGTGGTGAGATTTGAACCCACACCTCCTAAGAGACTGCAGCCTAAATCCAGCACCTTAGACCCCTCGGCCACACTACCACAAATTATGTGCTTTATTAATGAAATTTGAAAATGATGCTTCAGTTCAAAGGGGTTGCCTGCACTTGCAAGGATTTGAAGCAACGCCTCCTTGAACTGGAGCCTATATCCAGCACCTTGGCCAACTCGACAACACTTTATCACAGGACATCTGCAACTATTTTTGAATTTCAAAGTAAGACTTTAATGCAGGCTGAATGGAGAATGAATACTTTAAGTTGGTGGCAATAAGTTGGAATTATACAATTGTTCTTAAACGCTTGTGCCCATGCAAATCATTTGACCAACTTCAGAAATCGAAATATCAATAAAGTTAATTGTGGCTCGTTGGTCTAGGGGTATGATTCTCGCTATGGGTGTGAGAGGTCCCGGGTTAAAATCCCGGAAGAGCCCTCAGTTCCATTGTCGAAGATGTCTGAAGTTTTGCAGGATTGACACAAGCTATCTTGAAATGCTTCAGGATTCCCTTTGAAGACTGTTAAACAAGGTGTTCCTGGAAGGCTAGGGAATACATTCTTCTTTGGTATTAGTTGCCATCAACCCGCCAACCTGCTTTCATTGGAAATAAAATATATTGGAATATATCTTGAGGCAAATACAACAAGGCAGGTCGATGCTGAAATGCAATAAGGAGTATATATTTTTCAGACTTTAGATAAATTTGTATTCATCAGTTTGTTTTTATGTAGGTTCCATGGTGTAATGGTTAGCACGCTGGACTTTGAATCCAGTGATCCGAGTTCAAATCTCGATGGAGCCTTGTAGATCTAAAATACTTCCCAAAGCAACACTATTTACATTAGGCCTCTTCTCTCCGCGAGTAATCCTAGAGGCTACCAGATATTTAAACTCTGCAATGTTACTCTAGTCAAACGCTTCACAGGAGTCTTATTAAACACAACGTACATTCATACGCCTTAGAAGCTCATTAAGGTAAGTCACCCATTCAACTTTGAATACTTCTTATGATCGAGCATTGATTCTCATTTGCGTAAGTCAGTCCCAACTGGGTAAATGAGAATGAAACAAACAAACCGGACCTTGTGCAATTCTTGAAAGAATGTTGTCGTTTTCTGATGGGATTCTAATTATTTAAGCGAGACATTGTCAGTCCACAGTATTTCCTTTGGAGAAAAGAGTTTCAATATAGTCTTTGGACGCAGGTCACTGACTAGCAGTGGTGAGATTTGAACCCACGCCTCCTAAGAGACTGCAGCCTAAATCCAGCACCTTTGACCCCTCGGCCACGCTACCACAAATTATGTGCTTTATTAATGAAATTTCAAAATGATGCTTCAGTTCAAAGGGGTTGCCTGCACTTGCAAGGATTTGAAGCAACGCCTCCTTGAACAGGAGCCTATATCCAGCACCTTGGCCAACTCGACAACACTTTATCACAGGACATCTGCAACTATTTTTGCATTTCAAAGTAAGACTGTAATGCAGGCTGAATGGAGAATGAATACTTTAAGTTGGTGGCAATAAGTTGGAATTATACAATTGTTCTTAAACGCTTGTGCCCATGCAAATCATTTGACCAACTTCAGAAATCGAAATATCAATAAAGTTAATTGTGGCTCGTTGGTCTAGGGGTATGATTCTCGCTATGGGTGTGAGAGGTCCCGGGTTAAAATCCCGGAAGAGCCCTCAGTTCCAATGTCGAAGATGTCTGAAGTTTTGCAGGATTGACACAAGCTATCTTGAAATGCTTCAGGATTCCCTTTGAAGACTGTTAAACAAGGTGTTCCTGGAAGGCTAGGGAATACATTCTTCTTTGGTATTAGTTGCCATCAACCCGCCAACCTGCTTTCATTGGAAATAAAATATATTGGAATATATCTTGAGGCAAATACAACAAGGCAGGTCGATGCTGAAATGCAATAAGGAGTATATATTTTTCACACTTTAGATAAATTTGTATTCATCAGTTTGTTTTTATGTAGGTTCCATGGTGTAATGGTTAGCACTCTGGACTTTGAATCCAGTGATCCGAGTTCAAATCTCGGTGGAGCCTTGTACATCTTAAATACTTCCCAAAGCAACACTATTTACATTAGGCCTCTTCTCTCCGCGAGTAATCCTAGAGGCTACCAGATATTTAAACTCTGCAATGTTACTCTAGTCAAACGCTTCACAGGAGTCTTATTAAACACAACGTACATTCATACGCCTTAGAAGCTCATTAAGGTAAGTCACCCATTCAACTTTGAATACTTCTTATGATCGAGCATTGATTCTCATTTGCGTAAGTCAGTCCCAACTGGGTAAATGAGAATGAAACAAACAAACCGGACCTTGTGCAATTCTTCAAAGAATGTTGTCGTTTTCTGATGGGATTCTAATTATTTAAGCGAGACATTGTCAGTCCACAGTATTTCCTTTGGAGAAAAGAGTTTCAAAATAGTCTTTGGACGCAGGTCACTGACTAGCAGTGGTGAGATTTGAACCCACACCTCCTAAGAGACTGCAGCCTAAATCCAGCACCTTAGACCCCTCGGCCACACTACCACAAATTATGTGCTTTATTAATGAAATTTGAAAATGATGCTTCAGTTCAAAGGGGTTGCCTGCACTTGCAAGGATTTGAAGCAACGCCTCCTTGAACTGGAGCCTATATCCAGCACCTTGGCCAACTCGACAACACTTTATCACAGGACATCTGCAACTATTTTTGAATTTCAAAGTAAGACTTTAATGCAGGCTGAATGGAGAATGAATACTTTAAGTTGGTGGCAATAAGTTGGAATTATACAATTGTTCTTAAACGCTTGTGCCCATGCAAATCATTTGACCAACTTCAGAAATCGAAATATCAATAAAGTTAATTGTGGCTCGTTGGTCTAGGGGTATGATTCTCGCTATGGGTGTGAGAGGTCCCGGGTTAAAATCCCGGAAGAGCCCTCAGTTCCATTGTCGAAGATGTCTGAAGTTTTGCAGGATTGACACAAGCTATCTTGAAATGCTTCAGGATTCCCTTTGAAGACTGTTAAACAAGGTGTTCCTGGAAGGCTAGGGAATACATTCTTCTTTGGTATTAGTTGCCATCAACCCGCCAACCTGCTTTCATTGGAAATAAAATATATTGGAATATATCTTGAGGCAAATACAACAGGGCAGGTCGATGCTGAAATGCAATAAGGAGTATATATTTTTCACACTTTAGATAAATTTGTATTCATCAGTTTGTTTTTATGTAGGTTCCATGGTGTAATGGTTAGCACTCTGGACTTTGAATCCAGTGATCCGAGTTCAAATCTCGGTGGAGCCTTGTAGATCTTAAATACTTCCCAACGCAACACTATTTACATTAGGCCTCTTCTCTCCGCGAGTAATCCTAGAGGCTACCAGATATTTAAACTCTGCAATGTTACTCTAGTCAAAAGCTTCACAGGAGTCTTATTAAACACAACGTACATTCATACGCCTTAGAAGCTCATTAAGGTAAGTCACCCATTCAACTTTGAATACTTCTTATGATCGAGCATTGATTCTCATTTGCGTAAGTCAGTCCCAACTGGGTAAATGAGAATGAAACAAACAAACCGGACCTTGTGCAATTCTTCAAAGAATGTTGTCGTTTTCTGATGGGATTCTAATTATTTAAGCGAGACATTGTCAGTCCACAGTATTTCCTTTGGAGAAAAGAGTTTCAAAATAGTCTTTGGACGCAGGTCACTGACTAGCAGTGGTGAGATTTGAACCCACACCTCCTAAGAGACTGCAGCCTAAATCCAGCACCTTAGACCCCTCGGCCACGCTACCACAAATTATGTGCTTTATTAATGAAATTTCAAAATGATGCTTCAGTTCAAAGGGGTTGCCTGCACTTGCAAGGATTTGAAGCAACGCCTCCTTGAACAGGAGCCTATATCCAGCACCTTGGCCAACTCGACAACACTTTATCACAGGACATCTGCAACTATTTTTGCATTTCAAAGTAAGACTGTAATGCAGGCTGAATGGAGAATGAATACTTTAAGTTGGTGGCAATAAGTTGGAATTATACAATTGTTCTTAAACGCTTGTGCCCATGCAAATCATTTGACCAACTTCAGAAATCGAAATATCAATAAAGTTATTTGTGGCTCGTTGGTCTAGGGGTATGATTCTCGCTTCGGGTGCGAGAGGTCCCGGGTTCAAATCCTGGACGAGCCCTCAGTTCCATTGTCGAAGATGTCTGAAGTCTTGCAGGATTGACACAAGCTATCTTGAAATGCTTCAGGATTCCCTTTAAAGACTGTTAAACAAGGTGTTCCTGGAAGGCTATGGAATACATTCTTCTTTGGTATTAGTTGCCATCAACCCGCCAACCTGTTTCATTTGAAATAAAATATATTGGAACATATCTTGAGGCAAATACAACAGGGCAGGTCGATGCTGAAATGCAATAAGGAGTATATATTTTTCACACTTTAGATAAATTTGTATTCATCAGTTTGTTTTTATGTAGGTTCCATGGTGTAATGGTTAGCACTCTGGACTTTAAATCCAGTGATCCAAGTTCAAATCTCGGTGGAGCCTTGTAGATCTAAAATACTTCCCAAAGCAACAGTATTTACATTAGGCCTCTTCTCTCCGCGAGTAATCCTAGAGGCTACCAGATATTTAAACTCTGCAATGTTACTCTAGTCAAACGCTTCACAGGAGTCTTATTAAACACAACGTACATTCATACGCCTTAGAAGCTCATTAAGGTAAGTCACCCATTCAACTTTGAATACTTCTTATGATCGAGCATTGATTCTCATTTGCGTAAGTCAGTCCCAACTGGGTAAATGAGAATGAAACATAAACAAACCGGACCTTGTGCAATTCTTCAAAGAATGTTGTCGTTTTCTGATGGGATTCTAATTATTTAAGCGAGACATTGTCAGTCCACAGTATTTCCTTTGGAGAAAAGAGTTTCAAAATAGTCTTTGGACGCAGGTCACTGACTAGCAGTGGTGAGATTTGAACCCACACCTCCTAAGAGACTGCAGCCTAAATCCAGCACCTTAGACCCCTCGGCCACACTACCACAAATTATGTGCTTTATTAATGAAATTTGAAAATGATGCTTCAGTTCAAAGGGGTTGCCTGCACTTGCAAGGATTTGAAGCAACGCCTCCTTGAACTGGAGCCTATATCCAGCACCTTGGCCAACTCGACAACACTTTATCACAGGACATCTGCAACTATTTTTGAATTTCAAAGTAAGACTTTAATGCAGGCTGAATGGAGAATGAATACTTTAAGTTGGTGGCAATAAGTTGGAATTATACAATTGTTCTTAAACGCTTGTGCCCATGCAAATCATTTGACCAACTTCAGAAATCGAAATATCAATAAAGTTAATTGTGGCTCGTTGGTCTAGGGGTATGATTCTCGCTATGGGTGTGAGAGGTCCCGGGTTAAAATCCCGGAAGAGCCCTCAGTTCCATTGTCGAAGATGTCTGAAGTTTTGCAGGATTGACACAAGCTATCTTGAAATGCTTCAGGATTCCCTTTGAAGACTGTTAAACAAGGTGTTCCTGGAAGGCTAGGGAATACATTCTTCTTTGGTATTAGTTGCCATCAACCCGCCAACCTGCTTTCATTGGAAATAAAATATATTGGAATATATCTTGAGGCAAATACAACAGGGCAGGTCGATGCTGAAATGCAATAAGGAGTATATATTTTTCACACTTTAGATAAATTTGTATTCATCAGTTTGTTTTTACGTAGGTTCCATGGTGTAATGGTTAGCACTCTGGACTTTGAATCTAGTGATCCGAGTTCAAATCTCGGTGGAGCCTTGTAGATCTAAAATACTTCCCAAAGCAACAGTATTTACATTAGGCCTCTTCTCTCCGCGAGTAATCCTAGAGGCTACCAGATATTTAAACTCTGCAATGTTACTCTAGTCAAACGCTTCACAGGAGTCTTATTAAACACAACGTACATTCATAAGCCTTAGAAGCTCATTAAGGTAAGTCACCCATTCAACTTTGAATACTTCTTATGATCGAGCATTGATTCTCATTTGCGTAAGTCAGTCCCAACTGGGTAAATGAGAATGAAACATAAACAAACCGGACCTTGTGCAATTCTTCAAAGAATGTTGTCGTTTTCTGATGGGATTCTAATTATTTAAGCGAGACATTGTCAGTCCACAGTATTTCCTTTGGAGAAAAGAGTTTCAAAATAGTCTTTGTACACAGGTCACTGACTAGCAGTGGTGAGATTTGAACCCACGCCTCCTAAGAGACTGGAGCCTAAATCCAGCACCTTAGACCCCTCGGCCACGCTACCACAAATTATGTGCTTTATTAATGAAATTTCAAAATGATGCTTCAGTTCAAAGGGGTTGCCTGCACTTGCAAGGATTTGAAGCAACGCCTCCTTGAACAGGAGCCTATATCCAGCACCTTGGCCAACTCGACAACACTTTATCACAGGACATCTGCAACTATTTTTGCATTTCAAAGTAAGTCTGTAATGCAGGCTGAATGGAGAATGAATACTTTAAGTTGGTGGCAATAAGTTGGAATTATACAATTGTTCTTAAACGCTTGTGCCCATGCAAATCATTTGACCAACTTCAGAAATCGAAATATCAATAAAGTTATTTGTGGCTTGTTGGTCTAGGGGTATGATTCTCGCTTCGGGTGCGAGATGTCCCGGGTTAAAATCCCGGACGAGCCCTCAGTTCCATTGTCGAAGATGTCTGAAGTCTTGCAGGATTGACACAAGCTATCTTGAAATGCTTCAGGATTCCCTTTAAAGACTGTTAAACAAGGTGTTCCTGGAAGGCTATGGAATACATTCTTCTTTGGTATTAGTTGCCATCAACCCGCCAACCTGTTTCATTTGAAATAAAATATATTGGAACATATCTTGAGGCAAATACAACAGGGCAGGTCGATGCTGAAATGCAATAAGGAGTATATATTTTTCACACTTTAGATACATTTGTATTCATCAGTTTGTTTTTGTGTAGGATCCATGGTGTAATGGTTAGTACTCTGGACTTTAAATCCCGTGATCCGAGTTCAAATCTCAGTGGAGCCTCGTAGATCTAAAATACTGCCCAAAGCATCAGTATTTACATCAGGCCTCTTCTCTCCGCGAGTAATCCTAGAGGCTACCAGATATTTAAACTCTGCAATGTTACTCTAGTCAAACGCTTCACAGGAGTCTTATTAAATATAACGTACATTCATACGCCTTAGAAGCTCATTAAGGTAAGTCACCCATTCAACTTTGAATACTTCTTATGATCGAGCATTGATTCTCATTTGCGTAAGTCAGTGCCAACTGGGTAAATGAGAATGAAACATAAACAAACAAGACCTTGTGCAATTCTTCAAAGAATGTTGTCGTTTTCTGATGGGATTCTAATTATTTAAGCGAGACATTGTCAGTCCACAGTATCTCCTTTGGAGAAATGAGTTTCAAATTAGTCTTTGGACGCAGGTCACTGACTAGCAGTGGTGAGATTTGAACCCACGCCTCCTAAGAGACTGCAGCCTAAATCCAGCACCTTAGACCCCTCGGCCACGCTACCACAAATTATGTGCTTTATTAATGAAATTTCAAAATGATGCTTCAGTTCAATGGGGTTGCCTGCACTTGCAAGGATTTGAAGCAACGCCTCCTTGAACTGGAGCCTATATCCAGCACCTTGGCCAACTCGACAACACTTTATCACAGGACATCTGCAACTATTTTTGAATTTCAAAGTAAGACTTTAATGCAGGCTGAATGGAGAATGAATACTTTAAGTTGGTGGCAATAAGTTGGAATTATACAATTGTTCTTAAACGCTTGTGCCCATGCAAATCATTTGACCAACTTCAGAAATCGAAATATCAATAAAGTTAATTGTGGCTCGTTGGTCTAGGGGTATGATTCTCGATATGGGTGTGAGAGGTCCCGGGTTAAAATCCCGGAAGAGCCCTCAGTTCCATTGTCGAAGATGTCTGAAGTCTTGCCAATGATGGCAACTAATTCTTTGGTATTAGTTGCCATCAACCCGCCAACCTGCTTTCATTGGAAATGAAATATATTGGAATATATCTTGAGGCAAATACAACAGGGCAGGTCGATGCTGAAATGCAATAAGGAGTATATATTTTTCACACTTTAGATAAATTTGTATTCATCAGTTTGTTTTTATGTAGGTTCCATGGTGTAATGGTTAGTACTCTGGACTTTGAATCCCGTGATCCGAGTTCAAATCTCAGTGGAGCCTTGTAGATCTAAATTACTTCCCAAAGCATCAGTATTTACATTAGGCCTCTTCTCTCTGCGAGTAATCCTAGAGGCTACCAGATATTTAAACTCTGCAATGTTACTCTAGTCAAACGCTTCACAGGAGTCTTATTAAACACAACGTACATTCATACGCCTTAGAAGCTCATTAAGGTAAGTCACCCATTCAACTTTGAATACTTCTTATGATCGAGCATTGATTCTCATTTGCGTAAGTCAGTCCCAACTGGGTAAATGAGAATGAAACATAAACAAACCGGACCTTGTGCAATTCTTCAAAGAATGTTGTCGTTTTCTGATGGGATTCTAATTATTTAAGCGAGACATTGTCAGTCCACAGTATTTCCTTTGGAGAAAAGAGTTTCAAAATAGTCTTTGTACACAGGTCACTGACTAACAGTGATGAGATTTGAACCCATGCCTCCTAAGAGACTGGAGCCTAAATCCAGCACCTTAGACCCCTCGGCCACGCTACCACAAATTATGTGCTTTATTAATGAAATTTCAAAATGATGCTTCAGTTCAAAGGGGTTGCCTGCACTTGCAAGGATTTGAAGCAACGCCTCCTTGAACAGGAGCCTATATCCAGCACCTTGGCCAACTCGACAACACTTTATCACAGGACATCTGCAACTATTTTTGCATTTCAAAGTAAGTCTGTAATGCAGGCTGAATGGAGAATGAATACTTTAAGTTGGTGGCAATAAGTTGGAATTATACAATTGTTCTTAAACGCTTGTGCCCATGCAAATCATTTGACCAACTTCAGAAATCGAAATATCAATAAAGTTATTTGTGGCTTGTTGGTCTAGGGGTATGATTCTCGCTTCGGGTGCGAGAGGTCCCGGGTTCAAATCCCCGACGAGCCCTCAGTTCCATTGTCGAAGATGTCTGAAGTCTTGCAGGATTGACACAAGCTATCTTGAAATGCTTCAGGATTTCCTTTAAAGACTGTTAAACAAGGTGTTCCTGGAAGGCTATGGAATACATTCCTCTTTGGTATTAGTTGCCATCAACCCGCCAACCTGTTTCATTTGAAATAAAATATATTGGAACATATCTTGAGGCAAATACAACAGGGCAGGTCGATGCTGAAATGCAATAAGGAGTATATATTTTTCACACTTTAGATACATTTGTATTCATCAGTTTGTTTTTATGTAGGTTCCATGGTGTAATGGTTAGTACTCTGGACTTTGAATCCCGTGATACGAGTTCAAATCTCAGTGGAGCCTTGTAGATCTAAAATACTTCCCAAAGCATCAGTATTTACATTAGGCCTCTTCTCTCCGCGAGAAATCCTAGGGGCTACCAGATATTTAAACTCTGCAATGTTACTCTAGTCAAAAGCTTCACAGGAGTCTTATTAAACATAACGTACATTCATACGCCTTAGAAGCTCATTAAGGTAAGTCACCCATTCTACGTTGAATACTTCTTATGATCGAGCATTGATTCTCATTTGCGTAAGTCAGTCCCAACTGGGTAAATGAGAATGAAACATAAACAAACAAGACCTTGTGCAATTCTTCAAAGAATGTTGTCGTTTTCTGATGGGATTCTAATTACTTAAGCGAGACATTGTCAGTCCACAGTATTTCCTTTGGAGAAATGAGTTTCAAATTAGTCTTTGGACGCAGGTCACTGACTAGCAGTGGTGAGATTTGAACCCACGCCTCCTAAGAGACTGCAGCCTAAATCCAGCACCTTAGACCCCTCGGCCACGCTACCACAAATTATGTGCTTTATTAATGAAATTTCAAAATGATGCTTCAGTTCAAAGGGGTTGCCTGCACTTGCAAGGATTTGAAGCAACGCCTCCTTGAACTGGAGCCTATATCCAGCACCTTGGCCAACTCGACAACACTTTATCACAGGACATCTGCAACTATTTTTGAATTTCAAAGTAAGACTTTAATGCAGGCTGAATGGAGAATGAATACTTTAAGTTGGTGGCAATAAGTTGGAATTATACAATTGTTCTTAAACGCTTGTGCCCATGCAAATCATTTGACCAACTTCAGAAATCGAAATATCAATAAAGTTAATTGTGGCTCGTTGGTCTAGGGGTATGATTCTCGCTATGGGTGTGAGAGGTCCCGGGTTAAAATCCCGGAAGAGCCCTCAGTTCCATTGTCGAAGATGTCTGAAGTTTTGCAGGATTGACACAAGCTATCTTGAAATGCTTCAGGATTCCCTTTGAAGACTGTTAAACAAGGTGTTCCTGGAAGGCTAGGGAATACATTCTTCTTTGGTATTAGTTGCCATCAACCCGCCAACCTGCTTTCATTGGAAATAAAATATATTGGAATATATCTTGAGGCAAATACAACAGGGCAGGTCGATGCTGAAATGCAATAAGGAGTATATATTTTTCACACTTTAGATAAATTTGTATTCATCAGTTTGTTTTTATGTAGGTTCCATGGTGTAATGGTTAGCACTCTGGACTTTGAATCCAGTGATCCGAGTTCAAATCTCGGTGGAGCCTTGTAGATCTAAAATACTTCCCAAAGCAACAGTATTTACATTAGGCCTCTTCTATCCGCGAGTAATCCTAGAGGCTACCAGATATTTAAACTCTGCAATGTTACTCTAGTCAAACGCTTCACAGGAGTCTTATTAAACACAACGTACATTCATACGCCTTAGAAGCTCATTAAGGTAAGTCACCCATTCAACTTTGAATACTTCTTATGATCGAGCATTGATTCTCATTTGCGTAAGTCAGTCCCAACTGGGTAAATGAGAATGAAACATAAACAAACAAGACCTTGTGCAATTCTTCAAAGAATGTTGTCGTTTTCTGATGGGATTCTAATTATTTAAGCGAGACATTGTCAGTCCACAGTATTTCCTTTGGAGAAATGAGTTTCAAATTAGTCTTTGGACGCAGGTCACTGACTAGCAGTGGTGAGATTTGAACCCACGCCTCCTAAGAGACTGCAGCCTAAATCCAGCACCTTAGACCCCTCGGCCACGCTACCACAAATTATGTGCTTTATTAATGAAATTTCAAAATGATGCTTCAGTTCAAAGGGGTTGCCTGCACTTGCAAGGATTTGAAGCAACGCCTCCTTGAACTGGAGCCTATATCCAGCACCTTGGCCAACTCGACAACACTTTATCACAGGACATCTGCAACTATTTTTGCATTTCAAAGTAAGACTTTAATGCAGGCTGAATGGAGAATGAATACTTTCAGTTGGTGGCAATAAGTTGGAATTATACAATTGTTCTTAAACGCTTGTGCCCATGCAAATCATTTGACCAACTTCAGAAATCGAAATATCAATAAAGTTAATTGTGGCTCGTTGGTCTAGGGGTATGATTCTCGCTATGGGTGTGAGAGGTCCCGGGTTAAAATCCCGGAAGAGCCCTCTGTTCCATTGTCGAAGATGTCTGAAGTTTTGCAGGATTGACACAAGCTATCTTGAAATGCTTCAGGATTCCCTTTGAAGACTGTTAAACAAGGTGTTCCTGGAAGGCTAGGGAATACATTCTTCTTTGGTATTAGTTGCCATCAACCCGCCAACCTGCTTTCATTGGAAATAAAATATATTGGAATATATCTTGAGGCAAATACAACAGGGCAGGTCGATGCTGAAATGCAATAAGGAGTATATATTTTTCACACTTTAGATACATTGTATTCATCAGTTTGTTTTTATGTAGGTTCCATGGTGTAATGGTTAGCACTCTGGACTTTGAATCCAGTGATCCGAGTTCAAATCTCGGTGGAGCCTTGTAGATCTAAAATACTTCCCAAAGCAACAGTATTTACATTAGGCCTCTTCTCTCCGCGAGTAATCCTAGAGGCTACCAGATATTTAAACTCTGCAATGTTACTCTAGTCAAACGCTTCACAGGAGTCTTATTAAACACAACGTACATTCATACGCCTTAGAAGCTCATTAAGGTAAGTCACCCATTCAACTTTGAATACTTCTTATGATCGAGCATTGATTCTCATTTGCGTAAGTCAGTCCCAACTGGGTAAATGAGAATGAAACATAAACAAACAAGACCTTGTGCAATTCTTCAAAGAATGTTGTCGTTTTCTGATGGGATTCTAATTATTTAAGCGAGACATTGTCAGTCCACAGTATTTCCTTTGGAGAAATGAGTTTCAAATTAGTCTTCTGACGCAGGTCACTGACTAGCAGTGGTGAGATTTGAACCCACGCCTCCTAAGAGACTGCAGCCTAAATCCAGCACCTTAGACCCCTCGGCCACGCTACCACAAATTATGTGCTTTATTAATGAAATTTCAAAATGATGCTTCAGTTCAAAGGGGTTGCCTGCACTTGCAAGGATTTGAAGCAACGCCTCCTTGAACTGGAGCCTATATCCAGCACCTTGGCCAACTCGACAACACTTTATCACAGGATATCTGCAACTATTTTTGAATTTCAAAGTAAGACTTTAATGCAGGCTGAATGGAGAATGAATACTTTAAGTTGGTGGCAATAAGTTGGAATTATACAATTGTTCTTAAACGCTTGTGCCCATGCAAATCATTTGACCAACTTCAGAAATCGAAATATCAATAAAGTTAATTGTGGCTCGTTGGTCTAGGGGTATGATTCTCGCTATGGGTGTGAGAGGTCCCGGGTTAAAATCCCGGAAGAGCCCTCAGTTCCAGTGTCGAAGATGTCTGAAGTTTTGCAGGATTGACACAAGCTATCTTGAAATGCTTCAGGATTCCCTTTGAAGACTGTTAAACAAGGTGTTCCTGGAAGGCTATGGAATACATTCTTCTTTGGTATTAGTTGCCATCAACCCGCCAACCTGTTTCATTTGAAATAAAATATATTGGAACATATCTTGAGGCAAATACAACAGGGCAGGTCGATGCTGAAATGCAATAAGGAGTATATATTTTTCACACTTTAGATAAATTTGTATTCATCAGTTTATTTTTTTGAAGGTTCCATGGTGTAATGGTTAGCACTCTGGACTTTGAATCCAGTGATCCGAGTTCAAATCTCGGTGGAGCCTTGTAGATCTAAAATACTTCCCAAAGCAACAGTATTCACATTAGGCCTCTTCTCTCCGCGAGTAATCCTAGAGGCTACCAGATATTTAAACTCTGCAATGTTACTCTAGTCAAACGCTTCACAGGAGTCTTATTAAACACAACGTACATTCATACGCCTTAGAAGCTCATTAAGGTAAGTCACCCATTCAACTTTGAATACTTCTTATGATCGAGCATTGATTCTCATTTGCGTAAGTCAGTCCCAACTGGGTAAATGAGAATGAAACATAAACAAACCGGACCCTGTGCAATTCTTCAAAGAATGTTGTCGTTTTCTGATGGGATTCTAATTATTTAAGCGAGACATTGTCAGTCCACAGTATTTCCTTTGGAGGAAAGAGTTTCAATATAGTCTTTGTACACAGGTCACTGACTAGCAGTGGTGAGATTTGAACCCACGCCTCCTAAGAGACTGGAGCCTAAATCCAGCACCTTAGACCCCTCGCCCACGCTACCACAAATTATGTGCTTTATTAATGAAATTTCAAAATGATGCTTCAGTTCAAAGGGGTTGCCTGCACTTGCAAGGATTTGAAGCAACGCCTCCTTGAACAGGAGCCTATATCCAGCACCTTGGCCAACTCGACAACACTTTATCACAGGACATCTGCAACTATTTTTGCATTTCAAAGTAAGACTGTAATGCAGGCTGAATGGAGAATGAATACTTTAAGTTGGTGGCAATAAGTTGGAATTATACAATTGTTCTTAAACGCTTGTGCCCATGCAAATCATTTGACCAACTTCAGAAATCGAAATATCAATAAAGTTATTTGTGGCTCGTTGGTCTAGGGGTATGATTCTCGCTTCGGGTGCGAGAGGTCCCGGGTTCAAATCCCGGACGAGCCCTCAGTTCCATTGTCGAAGATGTCTGAAGTCTTGCAGGATTGACACAAGCTATCTTGAAATGCTTCAGGATTCCCTTTAAAGACTGTTAAACAAGGTGTTCCTGGAAGGCTATGGAATACATTCTTCTTTGGTATTAGTTGCCATCAACCCGCCAACCTGTTTCATTTGAAATAAAATATATTGGAACATATCTTGAGGCAAATACAACAGGGCAGGTCGATGCTGAAATGCAATAAGGAGTATATATTTTTCACACTTTAGATACATTTGTATTCATCAGTTTGTTTTTATGTAGGTTCCATGGTGTAATGGTTAGTACTCTGGACTTTGAATCCCGTGATCAGAGTTCAAATCTCAGTGGAGCCTTGTAGATCTAAAATACTTCCCAAAGCATCAGTATTTACATTAGGCCTCTTCTCTCCGCGAGTGATCCTAGAGGCTACCAGATATTTAAACTCTGCAATGTTACTCTAGTCAAACGCTTCACAGGAGTCTTATTAAACATAACGTACATTCATACGCCTTAGAAGCTCATTAAGGTAAGTCACCCATTCAACTTTGAATACTTCTTATGATCGAGCATTGATTCTCATTTGCGTAAGTCAGTCCCAACTGGGTAAATGAGAATGAAACATAAACAAACAAGACCTTGTGCAATTCTTCAAAGAATGTTGTCGTTTTCTGATGGGATTCTAATTATTTAAGCGAGACATTGTCAGTCCACAGTATTTCCTTTGGAGAAATGAGTTTCAAATTAGTCTTTGGACGCAGGTCACTGACTAGCAGTGGTGAGATTTGAACCCACGCCTCCTAAGAGACTGCAGCCTAAATCCAGCACCTTAGACCCCTCGGCCACGCTACCACAAATTATGTGCTTTATTAATGAAATTTCAAAATGATGCTTCAGTTCAAAGGGGTTGCCTGCACTTGCAAGGATTTGAAGCAACGCCTCCTTGAACTGGAGCCTATATCCAGCACCTTGGCCAACTCGACAACACTTTATCACAGGACACCTGCAACTATTTTTGCATTTCAAAGTAAGTCTGTAATGCAGGCTGAATGGAGAATGAATACTTTAAGTTGGTGGCAATAAGTTGGAATTATACAATTGTTCTTAAACGCTTGTGCCCATGCAAATCATTTGACCAACTTCAGAAATCGAAATATCAATAAAGTTATTTGTGGCTTGTTGGTCTAGGGGTATGATTCTCGCTTCGGGTGTGAGAGGTCCCGGTTTCAAATCCCGGACGAGCCCTCAGTTCCAATGTCGAAGAAGTCTGAAGTCTTGCAGGATTGACACAAGCTATCTTGAAAGGCTTCAGGATTCCCTTTAAAGACTGTTAAACAAGGTATTCCTGGAAGGCTATGGAAAACATTCTTCTTTGGTATTAGTTGCCATCAACCCGCCAACCTGTTTCATTTGAAATAAAATATATTGGAACATATCTTGAGGCAAATACAACAGGGCAGGTCGATGCTGAAATGCAATAAGGAGTATATATTTTTCACACTTTAGATAAATTTGTATTCATCAGTTTGTTTTTATGTAGGTTCCATGGTGTAATGGTTAGTACTCTGGACTGTGAATCCCGTGATCAGAGTTCAAATCTCGGTGGAGCCTTGTAGATCTTAAATACTTCCCAAAGCAACAGTATTTACATTAGGCCTCTTCTCTCCGCGAGTAATCCTAGAGGCTACCAGATATTTAAACTCTGCAATGTTACTCTAGTCAAACGCTTCACAGGAGTCTTATTAAACACAACGTACATTCATACGCCTTAGAAGCTCATTAAGGTAAGTCACCCATTCAACTTTGAATACTTCTTATGATCGAGCATTGATTCTCATTTGCGTAAGTCAGTCCCAACTGGGTAAATGAGAATGAAACATAAACAAACCGGACCCTGTGCAATTCTTCAAAGAATGTTGTCGTTTTCTGATGGGATTCTAATTATTTAAGCGAGACATTGTCAGTCCACAGTATTTCCTTTGGAGGAAAGAGTTTCAAAATAGTCTTTGTACACAGGTCACTGACTAGCAGTGGTGAGATTTGAACCCACGCCTCCTAAGAGACTGGAGCCTAAATCCAGCACCTTAGACCCCTCGCCCACGCTACCACAAATTATGTGCTTTATTAATGAAATTTCAAAATGATGCTTCAGTTCAAAGGGGTTGCCTGCACTTGCAAGGATTTGAAGCAACGCCTCCTTGAACAGGAGCCTATATCCAGCACCTTGGCCAACTCGACAACACTTTATCACAGGACATCTGCAACTATTTTTGCATTTCAAAGTAAGACTGTAATGCAGGCTGAATGGAGAATGAATACTTTAAGTTGGTGGCAATAAGTTGGAATTATACAATTGTTCTTAAACGCTTGTGCCCATGCAAATCATTTGACCAACTTCAGAAATCGAAATATCAATAAAGTTATTTGTGGCTCGTTGGTCTAGGGGTATGATTCTCGCTTCGGGTGCGAGAGGTCCCGGGTTCAAATCCTGGACGAGCCCTCAGTTCCATTGTCGAAGATGTCTGAAGTCTTGCAGGATTGACACAAGCTATCTTGAAATGCTTCAGGATTCCCTTTAAAGACTGTTAAACAAGGTGTTCCTGGAAGGCTATGGAATACATTCTTCTTTGGTATTAGTTGCCATCAACCCGCCAACCTGTTTCATTTGAAATAAAATATATTGGAACATATCTTGAGGCAAATACAACAGGGCAGGTCGATGCTGAAATGCAATAAGGAGTATATATTTTTCACACTTTAGATACATTTGTATTCATCAGTTTGTTTTTATGTAGGTTCCATGGTGTAATGGTTAGTACTCTGGACTTTGAATCCCGTGATCCGAGTTCAAATCTCAGTGGAGCCTTGTAGATCTAAAATACTTCCCAAAGCATCAGTATTTACATTAGGCCTCTTCTCTCCGCGAGTAATCCTAGAGGCTACCAGATATTTAAACTCTGCAATGTTACTCTAGTCAAACGCTTCACAGGAGTCTTATTAAACATAACGTACATTCATACGCCTTAGAAGCTCATTAAGGTAAGTCACCCATTCAACTTTGAATACTTCTTATGATCGAGCATTGATTCTCATTTGCGTAAGTCAGTCCCAACTGGGTAAATGAGAATGAAACATAAACAAACAAGACCTTGTGCAATTCTTCAAAGAATGTTGTCGTTTTCTGATGGGATTCTAATTATTTAAGCGAGACATTGTCAGTCCACAGTATTTCCTTTGGAGAAATGAGTTTCAAATTAGTCTTTGGACGCAGGTCACTGACTAGCAGTGGTGAGATTTGAACCCACGCCTCCTAAGAGACTGCAGCCTAAATCCAGCACCTTAGACCCCTCGGCCACGCTACCACAAATTATGTGCTTTATTAATGAAATTTCAAAATGATGCTTCAGTTCAAAGGGGTTGCCTGCACTTGCAAGGATTTGAAGCAACGCCTCCTTGAACTGGAGCCTATATCCAGCACCTTGGCCAACTCGACAACACTTTATCACAGGACACCTGCAACTATTTTTGCATTTCAAAGTAAGTCTGTAATGCAGGCTGAATGGAGAATGAATACTTTAAGTTGGTGGCAATAAGTTGGAATTATACAATTGTTCTTAAACGCTTGTGCCCATGCAAATCATTTGACCAACTTCAGAAATCGAAATATCAATAAAGTTATTTGTGGCTCGTTGGTCTAGGGGTATGATTCTCGCTTCGGGTGCGAGAGGTCCCGGGTTCAAATCCCGGACGAGCCCTCAGTTCCATTGTCGAAGATGTCTGAAGTCTTGCAGGATTGACACAAGCTATCTTGCAAATGCTTCAGGATTCCCTTTAAAGACTGTTAAACAAGGTATTCCTGGAAGGCTATGGAATACATTCTTCTTTGGTATTAGTTGCCATCAACCCGCCAACCTGTTTCATTTGAAATAAAATATATTGGAACATATCTTGAGGCAAATACAACAGGGCAGGTCGATGCTGAAATGCAATAAGGAGTATATATTTTTCACACTTTAGATAAATTTGTATTCATCAGTTTGTTTTTATGTAGGTTCCATGGTGTAATGGTTAGCACTCTGGACTTTGAATCCAGTGATCAGAGTTCAAATCTCGGTGGAGCCTTGTAGATCTAAAATACTTCCCAAAGCAACAGTATTTACATTAGGCCTCTTCTCTCCGCGAGTAATCCTAGAGGCTACCAGATATTTAAACTCTGCAATGTTACTCTAGTCAAACGCTTCACAGGAGTCTTATTAAACACAACGTACATTCATACGCCTTAGAAGCTCATTAAGGTAAGTCACCCATTCAACTTTGAATACTTCTTATGATCGAGCATTGATTCTCATTTGCGTAAGTCAGTCCCAACTGGGTAAATGAGAATGAAACATAAACAAACCGGACCCTGTGCAATTCTTCAAAGAATGTTGTCGTTTTCTGATGGGATTCTAATTATTTAAGCGAGACATTGTCAGTCCACAGTATTTCCTTTGGAGGAAAGAGTTTCAAAATAGTCTTTGTACACAGGTCACTGACTAGCAGTGGTGAGATTTGAACCCACGCCTCCTAAGAGACTGGAGCCTAAATCCAGCACCTTAGACCCCTCGGCCCACGCTACCACAAATTATGTGCTTTATTAATGAAATTTCAAAATGATGCTTCAGTTCAAAGGGGTTGCCTGCACTTGCAAGGATTTGAAGCAACGCCTCCTTGAACAGGAGCCTATATCCAGCACCTTGGCCAACTCGACAACACTTTATCACAGGACATCTGCAACTATTTTTGCATTTCAAAGTAAGACTGTAATGCAGGCTGAATGGAGAATGAATACTTTAAGTTGGTGGCAATAAGTTGGAATTATACAATTGTTCTTAAACGCTTGTGCCCATGCAAATCATTTGACCAACTTCAGAAATCGAAATATCAATAAAGTTATTTGTGGCTCGTTGGTCTAGGGGTATGATTCTCGCTTCGGGTGCGAGAGGTCCCGGGTTCAAATCCCGGACGAGCCCTCAGTTCCATTGTCGAAGATGTCTGAAGTCTTGCAGGATTGACACAAGCTATCTTGAAATGCTTCAGGATTCCCTTTAAAGACTGTTAAACAAGGTGTTCCTGGAAGGCTATGGAATACATTCTTCTTTGGTATTAGTTGCCATCAACCCGCCAACCTGTTTCATTTGAAATAAAATATATTGGAACATATCTTGAGGCAAAT
>NC_044069.1:20892196-20894097 GCF_902167405.1 Gadus morhua
TGAGGCAAATACAACAGGGCAGGTCGATGCTGAAATGCAATAAGGAGTATATATTTTTCACACTTTAGATAAATTTGTATTCATCAGTTTGTTTTTATGTAGGTTCCATGGTGTAATGGTTAGCACTCTGGACTTTGAATCCAGTGATCCGAGTTCAAATCTCGGTGGAGCCTTGTAGATCTAAAATACTTCCCAAAGCAACAGTATTTACATTAGGCCTCTTCTCTCCGCGAGTAATCCTAGAGGCTACCAGATATTTAAACTCTGCAATGTTACTCTAGTCAAACGCTTCACAGGAGTCTTATTAAACACAACGTACATTCATACGCCTTAGAAGCTCATTAAGGTAAGTCACCCATTCAACTTTGAATACTTCTTATGATCGAGCATTGATTCTCATTTGCGTAAGTCAGTCCCAACTGGGTAAATGAGAATGAAACATAAACAAACCGGACCTTGTGCAATTCTTCAAAGAATGTTGTCGTTTTCTGATGGGATTCTAATTATTTAAGCGAGACATTGTCAGTCCACAGTATTTCCTTTGGAGGAAAGAGTTTCAAAATAGTCTTTGTACACAGGTCACTGACTAGCAGTGGTGAGATTTGAACCCACGCCTCCTAAGAGACTGGAGCCTAAATCCAGCACCTTAGACCCCTCGCCCACGCTACCACAAATTATGTGCTTTATTAATGAAATTTCAAAATGATGCTTCAGTTCAAAGGGGTTGCCTGCACTTGCAAGGATTTGAAGCAACGCCTCCTTGAACAGGAGCCTATATCCAGCACCTTGGCCAACTCGACAACACTTTATCACAGGACATCTGCAACTATTTTTGAATTTCAAAGTAAGACTTTAATGCAGGCTGAATGGAGAATGAATACTTTAAGTTGGTGGCAATAAGTTGGAATTATACAATTGTTCTTAAACGCTTGTGCCCATGCAAATCATTTGACCAACTTCAGAAATCGAAATATCAATAAAGTTAATTGTGGCTCGTTGGTCTAGGGGTATGATTCTCGCTATGGGTGTGAGAGGTCCCGGGTTAAAATCCCGGAAGAGCCCTCAGTCTTCCATTGTCGAAGATGTCTGAAGTCTTGCAGGATTGACACAAGCTATCTTGAAATGCTTCAGGATTCCCTTTGAAAGACTGTTAAACAAGGTGTTCCTGGAAGGCTATGGAATACATTCTTCTTTGGTATTAGTTGCCATCAACCCGCCAACCCTGTTTCATTTGAAATAAAATATATTGGAACATATCTTGAGGCAAATACAACAGGGCAGGTCGATGCTGAAATGCAATAAGGAGTATATATTTTTCACACTTTAGATACATTTGTATTCATCAGTTTGTTTTTATGTAGGTTCCATGGTGTAATGGTTAGTACTCTGGACTTTGAATCCCGTGATCCGAGTTCAAATCTCAGTGGAGCCTTGTAGATCTAAAATACTTCCCAAAGCATCAGTATTTACATTAGGCCTCTTCTCTCCGCGAGTAATCCTAGAGGCTACCAGATATTTAAACTCTGCAATGTTACTCTAGTCAAACGCTTCACAGGAGTCTTATTAAACATAACATACATTCATACGCCTTAGAAGCTCATTAAGGTAAGTCACCCATTCAACTTTGAAGTACTTCTTATGATCGAGCATTGATTCTCATTTGCGTAAGTCAGTCCCAACTGGGTAAATGAGAATGAAACATAAACAAACAAGGACCTTGTGCAATTCTTCAAAGAATGTTGTCGTTTTCTGATGGGATTCTAATTATTTAAGCGAGACATTGTCAGTCCACAGTATTTCCTTTGGAGGAAATGAGTTTCAAATTAGTCTTTGGACGCAGGTCACTGACTAGCAGTGGTGAGATTTGAACCCACGCCTCCTAAGAGACTGCAGCCTAAATC
>NC_044069.1:20894197-20931697 GCF_902167405.1 Gadus morhua
ATGGGGAATAAAATGTATTGGAATTTATCTTAAGGCACATACATCAGGGCATGTCATTACTGAAATGCATTAAGGTGTATATATTTTTCACACTTTCACGCAATTCAACTTGTGCTCATGATCTCAAATTGATTATTTTTGGCATAATTAACTGCCAATTGCGTTAGTGTGAATGAAAGATCCACAAAGTGAGACCTTGTGTAGGTGTTCAAGGAATGTTGTCGCTTTTTTGAGGAAATTCGAAGCATGTAACTGAGAAATTGCCATTCAACAGTATTGCCTTTGAGAAAAGCATTTCAAAATAATCCTTGAACACAGATCAAGTACTGGCGGGATTTGAACCCACGCCTCCTAAGAGACTGGAGCCTTAATCCAGCGCCTTAGACCGCTTGACCACACTACCACAAAAAGCTATCATTCTTAATGGCCTTTCAAAATGATGCTGCAATGCAAAGGGTTGAATGCCCTTGCAAGGATTTGAAACAACGTCTCCTCGAACTGGAGCATTGATCCAGCACCTTGGAAAACTCGGCAGCACTATATCACAGGACATTTGTTACTATATTTGAATTACAAAGTAGGACTTTAATGCAGTCCAAAGGAAGAATGAATATTGTAATTTGACGGCAATAAATTGGAATTATACAATTGTTCTTAAACCCTTGCACCCCTGCTAATAATTTGAGCATTTTCAAAAATTGACATGTCAAATTATGTTGCTGTGGCTCGTTGGTCTAGGGGTATGATTCTTGCTTAGGGTGCGAGAAGTCACGGCTTCAAATCCCGGACGAGCCCTCGGTTCTTCGCTCAATGATGTGCACAGCCTAGAAAGATTGAGTTGATATTTCGTGAAATGCTTCAGGATTCCAATTGATATCCCTTAAACCAGCTGATTTCGGGAAAAGCTAGTGAATATTTTTGCCTTTGTTCTTAGTTGCCATCAACGCACAAACCTGCTTTATTGGGAATAGAATGTATTGGAATATATCTTGGGGCACATACAACAGGGCATGTCATTACTGAAATGCATTAAGGAGTATATATTTTTCACACTTTCACACTATTCAACTTGTGCTCGTGATCTCAAATTGATTCTCTTTGGCATAATTAACTGCCAATTGCGTTAGTGTGAATGAAAGATACACAAAGTGAGACCTTGTGTAGGTGTACACCGAATGTTGTCGCTTTATTCTGGGGATTCGAAGCATGTAACTGAGAAATTGCCATTCAACAGTATTGCCTTTGAGAAAAGCATTTCAAAATACTCCTTCTACACAGATCAATTAATGGCAGTGTTGGGATTTGAACCCACGCCTCCTAAGAGACTGGAGCCTTAATCCAGCGCCATAGACCGCTCGGCCACACTACCACAAAACTCTACCATTCTTAATGGCCTTTCAAAATGATGCTGCAATGCAAAGGGTTGAATGCCCTTGCAAGGATTTGAAACAACGTCTCCTCGAACTGGAGCATTGATCCAGCACCTTGGAAAACTCGGCAGCACTATATCACAGGACATTTGTAACTATTTTTGAATTACAAAGTAGGACTTTAATGCAGTCCAAAGGAAGAATGAATATTGTAATTTGACGGCAATAAATTGGAATAATACAATTGTTCTTAAACCCTTGCACCCCTGCTAATAATTTGAGCATTTTCAAAAATTGACATGTCATAATATGTTGCTGTGGCTCGTTGGTCTAGGGGTATGATTCTCGCTTAGGGTGCGAGAGGTCCCGGGTTCAAATCCCGGACGAGCCCTCGGTTCTTTGCTCAATGTTGTGCACAGCCTAGAAAGATTGAGCTGATATATCGTGAAATGTTTCAGGATTCCAATTGATATCCCTTAAACCAGCTGTTTTTGGGAAAAGTTAGTGAATATTTTTGTCTTTGTTCTTAGTTGCCATCAACGCACAAACCTGCTTTATTGGGAATAGAATGTATTGGAATATATCTTAAGGCACATACATCAGGGCATGTCATTACTGAAATGCATTAAGGAGTATATATTTTTCACACTTTCACGCAATTCAACTTGTGCTTGTGATCTCAAATTGATTCTTTTTGGCATAATTAACTGCCAATTCGTTAGTGTGAATGAAAGATCCACAAAGTGAGACCTTGTGTAGGTGTTCAAGGAATGTTGTCGCTTTTTTGAGGAAATTCGAAGCATGTAACTGAGAAATTGCCATTCAACAGTATTGCCTTTGAGAAAAGCATTACAAAATACTCCTTGAACACAGTTCATGTACTGGCAGTGGTGCGAATTGAAGCCACACCTTCTAAGAGACAGGAGCCTTAATCCAGCGCCTTAGACCGCTCAGCCACACTACCACAAAACTCTGCCATTCTTAATGGCCTTTAAAAATGATGCTGCAATGCAAAGGGTTGAATGCCCTTGCAAGGATTTGAAACAACGCCTCCTCGAACTGGAGCATTGATCCAGCACCTTGGAAAACTCGGCAGCACTATATCACAGGAAATTTGTAACTATTTTTAAAATTACAAAGTAGGACTTTGATGCAGTCCAAGGGAAGAATGAATATTGTAATTTGACGGAAATAAATTGGAATTATACAATTGTTCTTAAACGCTTGCACCCCTGTTAATCATTTGAGCATTTTCAAATATTGTCATATCAAATAAGGTTGATGTGTTTCGTAGGTCTAGGGGTATGATTCTCGCTTTGGGTGCGAGAGGTCCCGGGTTCAAATCCCGGACGAGCCCTCGGTTATTTGCTCAATGTTGTGCACAGCCTAGAAAGATTGAGCTGATATTTCGTGAAATGCTTCAGGATTCCAATTGATATCCCTTAAACCAGCTGTGTTTGGGAAAAGCTAGTGAATATTTTTGTCTTTGTTGTTAGTTGCCATCAATGCACAAACCTGCTTTATTGGGAATAGAATGTATTGGAATATATCTTGAGGCCGACACAACAGGGCATGTCATAACTGAAATGCATTAAGGAGTATATTTTTTCACACTTTCACACTATTCAACTTGTGCTCGTGATCTTAAATTGATTCTTTTTGGCATAATTAACTGCCAATTGCGTTAGTGTGAATGAAAGATCCACAAAGTGAGACCTTGTGTAGGTGTTCAAGGAATGTTGTCGCTTTTTTGAGGAAATTCGAAGCATGTAACTGAGAAATTGACATTCAACAGTATTGCCTTTGAGAAAAGCATTTCAAAATACTCCTTGAACACAGTTCATGTACTGGCAGTGGTGGTATTTGAACCCACGCCTCCAAAGAGACTGCAGCCTAAATCCAGCGCCTTAGACCGCTCGGCCACACTACCACAAAACTTTAACATTCTTAATGGCCTTTCAAAATGATGCTGCAATGCAAAGGGTTGAATGCCCTTGCAAGGATTTGAAACAACGCCTCCTCGTACAGGAGCATTGATCCAGCACCTTGGAAAACTCGGCAGCACTATATCACAGGACATTTGTAACTATTTTTAAAATTACAAAGTAGGACTTTGATGCAGTCCAAAGGAAGAATGAATATTGTAATTTGACGGCAATAAATTGGAATAATACAATTGTTCTTAAACCCTTGCACCCCTGCTAATAATTTGAGCATTTTCAAAAATTGTCATATCAAATAAGGTTGATGTGGCTCGTTGGTCTAGGGGTATGATTCTTGCTTTGGGTGCGAGAGGTCCCGGGTTCAAATCCCTGACGAGCCCTCGGTTCTTTGCCCAATGTTGGGAACAGCCTTGAGAGACTGAGCTGATATTTCGTGAAATGCTTCAGGATTCCAATTGATATCCCTTAAACCAGCTTTTTTCGGGAAAAGCTAGTGAATATTTTTGTCTTTGTTCTTAGTTGCCATCAACGCACAAACCTGCTTTATAGGGAATAGAATGTATTGGAATATATCTTAAGGCACATACAGCAGGGCATGTCATTACTGAAATGCATTAAGGAGCATACATTTTTCACACTTTCACGCTATTCAACTTGTGCTCGTGATCTTAAATTGATTCTTTTTGGCATAATTAACTGCCAATTGCGTTAGTGTGAATGAAAGATCCACAAAGTGAGACCTTGTGTAGGTGTTCAAGGAATGTTGTCGCTTTTTTGAGGAAATTCGAAGCATGTAACTGAGAAATTGCCATTCAACAGTATTGCCTTTGAGAAAAGCATTACAAAATACTCCTTGAACACAGTTCATGTACTGGCAGTGGTGCGAATTGAACCCACACCTTCTAAGAGACAGGAGCCTTAATCCAGCGCCTTAGACCGCTCAGCCACACTACCACAAAACTCTGTCATTCTTAATGGCCTTTAAAAATGATGCTGCAATGCAAAGGGTTGAATGCCCTTGCAAGGATTTGAAACAACGCCTCCTCGAACTGGAGCATTGATCCAGCACCTTGGAAAACTCGGCAGCACTATATCACAGGAAATTTGTAACTATTTTTAAAATTACAAAGTAGGACTTTGATGCAGTCCAAGGGAAGAATGAATATTGTAATTTGACGGAAATAAATTGGAATTATACAATTGTTCTTAAACGCTTGCACCCCTGTTAATCATTTGAGCATTTTCAAATATTGTCATATCAAATAAGGTTGATGTGTTTCGTAGGTCTAGGGGTATGATTCTCGCTTTGGGTGCGAGAGGTCCCGGGTTCAAATCCCGGACGAGCCCTCGGTTCTTTGCCCAATGTTGGGAACAGCCTTGAGAGATTGAGCTGATATATCGTGAAATGCTTCTGGATTCCAATTGATATCCCTTGAACCAGCTTTTTTCGGGAAAAGCTAGTGAATATTTTTGTCTGTGTTCTTAGTTGCCATCAACGCACAAACCTGCTTTATGGGGAATAGAATCTATTGGAATATATCTTAAGGCACATACATCAGGGCATGTCATTACTGAAATGCATTAAGGAGTATATATTTTTCACACTTTCACGCAATCAACTTGTGCTTGTGATCTCAAATTGATTCTTTTTGGCATAATTAACTGCCAATTGCGTTAGTGTGAATGAAAGATCCACAAAGTGAGACCTTGTGTAGGTGTTCAAGGAATGTTGTCGCTTTTTTGAGGAAATTCGAAGCATGTAACTGAGAAATTGCCATTCAACAGTATTGCCTTTGAGAAAAGCATTTCAAAATACTCCTTGAACACAGATCATGTACTGGCAGTGGTGGGATTTGAACCCACTCCTCCTAAGAGACTGGACCCTTAATCCAGCACCTTAGACCCCTCGGCCACACTACCACATAACTCTAATATTCTTAATGGCCTTTCAAAATGATGCTGCAATGCAAAGGGTTGAATGCCCTTGCAAGGATTTGAAACCACGCCTCCTCGAACTGGAGCATTGATCCAGCACCTTGGAAAACTCGGCAGCACTATATCACAGGACATTTGTTACTATTTTTGAATTACAAAGTAGGACTTTAATGCAGTCCAAAGGAAGAATGAATATTGTAATTTGACGGCAATAAATTGGAATTATACAATTGTTCTTAAACCCTTGCACCCCTGCTAATAATTTGAGCATTTTCAAAAATTGACATGTCAAATTATGTTGTTGTGGCTCGTTGGTCTAGGGGTATGTTTCTAGCTTAGGGTGCGAGAGGTCCCGGGTTCAAATCCCGGACGAGCCCTCGGTTATTTGCTCAATGTTGTGCACAGCCTAGAAAGATTGAGCTGATATTTCGTGAAATGCTTCAGGATTCCAATTGATATCCCTTAAACCAGCTGTGTTTGGGAAAAGCTAGTGAATATTTTTGTCTTTGTTGTTAGTTGCCATCAATGCACAAACCTGCTTTATTGGGAATAGAATGTATTGGAATATATCTTGAGGCCGACACAACAGGGCATGTCATAACTGAAATGCATTAAGGAGTATATATTTTTCACACTTTCACACTATTCAACTTGTGCTCGTGATCTTAAATTGATTCTTTTTGGCATAATTAACTGCCAATTGCGTTAGTGTGAATGAAAGATCCACAAAGTGAGACCTTGTGTAGGTGTTCAAGGAATGTTGTCGCTTTTTTGAGGAAATTCGAAGCATGTAACTGAGAAATTGACATTCAACAGTATTGCCTTTGAGAAAAGCATTTCAAAATACTCCTTGAACACAGTTCATGTACTGGCAGTGGTGGTATTTGAACCCACGCCTCCAAAGAGACTGCTGCCTAAATCCAGCGCCTTAGACCGCTCGGCCACACTACCACAAAACTCTAACATTCTTAATGGCCTTTCAAAATGATGCTGCAATGCAAAGGGTTGAATGCCCTTGCAAGGATTTGAAACAACGCCTCCTCGTACAGGAGCATTGATCCAGCACCTTGGAAAACTCGGCAGCACTATATCACAGGACATTTGTAACTATTTTTAAAATTACAAAGTAGGACTTTGATGCAGTCCAAAGGAAGAATGAATATTGTAATTTGACGGCAATAAATTGGAATAATACAATTGTTCTTAAACCCTTGCACCCCTGCTAATAATTTGAGCATTTTCAAAAATTGTCATATCAAATAAGGTTGATGTGGCTCGTTGGTCTAGGGGTATGATTCTTGCTTTGGGTGCGAGAGGTCCCGGGTTCAAATCCCTCACGAGCCCTCGGTTCTTTGCCCAATGTTGGGAACAGCCTTGAGAGACTGAGCTGATATTTCGTGAAATGCTTCAGGATTCCAATTGATATCCCTTAAACCAGCTTTTTTCGGGAAAAGCTAGTGAATATTTTTGTCTTTGTTCTTAGTTGCCATCAACGCACAAACCTGCTTTATAGGGAATAGAATGTATTGGAATATATCTTAAGGCACATACAGCAGGGCATGTCATTACTGAAATGCATTAAGGAGCATACATTTTTCACACTTTCACGCTATTCAACTTGTGCTCGTGATCTTAAATTGATTCTTTTTGGCATAATTAACTGCCAATTGCGTTAGTGTGAATGAAAGATCCACAAAGTGAGACCTTGTGTAGGTGTTCAAGGAATGTTGTCGCTTTTTTGAGGAAATTCGAAGCATGTAACTGAGAAATTGCCATTCAACAGTATTGCCTTTGAGAAAAGCATTACAAAATACTCCTTGAACACAGTTCATGTACTGGCAGTGGTGCGAATTGAAGCCACACCTTCTAAGAGACAGGAGCCTTAATCCAGCGCCTTAGACCGCTCAGCCACACTACCACAAAACTCTGCCATTCTTAATGGCCTTTAAAAATGATGCTGCAATGCAAAGGGTTGAATGCCCTTGCAAGGATTTGAAACAACGCCTCCTCGAACTGGAGCATTGATCCAGCACCTTGGAAAACTCGGCAGCACTATATCACAGGAAATTTGTAACTATTTTTAAAATTACAAAGTAGGACTTTGATGCAGTCCAAGGGAAGAATGAATATTGTAATTTGACGGAAATAAATTGGAATAATACAATTGTTCTTAAACGCTTGCACCCCTGTTAATCATTTGAGCATTTTCAAATATTGTCATATCAATTAAGGTTGATGTGTTTCGTAGGTCTAGGGGTATGATTCTCGCTTTGGGTGCGAGAGGTCCCGGGTTCAAATCCCGGACGAGCCCTCGGTTATTTGCTCAATGTTGTGCACAGCCTAGAAAGATTGAGCTGATATTTCGTGAAATGCTTCAGGATTCCAATTGATATCCCTTAAACCAGCTGTGTTTGGGAAAAGCTAGTGAATATTTTTGTCTTTGTTGTTAGTTGCCATCAATGCACAAACCTGCTTTATTGGGAATAGAATGTATTGGAATATATCTTGAGGCCGACACAACAGGGCATGTCATAACTGAAATGCATTAAGGAGTATATATTTTTCACACTTTCACACTAATCAACTTGTGCTCGTGATCTTAAATTGATTCTTTTTGGCATAATTAACTGCCAATTGCGTTAGTGTGAATGAAAGATCCACAAAGTGAGACCTTGTGTAGGTGTTCAAGGAATGTTGTCGCTTTTTTGAGGAAATTCGAAGCATGTAACTGAGAAATTGACATTCAACAGTATTGCCTTTGAGAAAAGCATTTCAAAATACTCCTTGAACACAGATCATGTACTGGCAGTGGTGGTATTTGAACCCACGCCTCCAAAGAGACTGCAGCCTAAATCCAGCGCCTTAGACCGCTCGGCCACACTACCACAAAACTCTAACATTCTTAATGGCCTTTCAAAATGATGCTGCAATGCAAAGGGTTGAATGCCCTTGCAAGGATTTGAAACAACGCCTCCTCGTACAGGAGCATTGATCCAGCACCTTGGAAAACTCGGCAGCACTATATCACAGGACATTTGTAACTATTTTTAAAATTACAAAGTAGGATTTTGATGCAGTCCAAAGGAAGAATGAATATTGTAATTTGACGGCAATAAATTGGAATAATACAATTGTTCTTAAACCCTTGCACCCCTGCTAATAATTTGAGCATTTTCAAAAATTGTCATATCAAATAAGGTTTATGTGGCTCGTTGGTCTAGGGGTATGATTCTTGCTTTGGGTGCGAGAGGTCCCGGGTTCAAATCCCTGACGAGCCCTCGGTTCTTTGCCCAATGTTGGGAACAGCCTTGAGAGACTGAGCTGATATTTCGTGAAATGCTTCAGGATTCCAATTGATATCCCTTAAACCAGCTTTTTTCGGGAAAAGCTAGTGAATATTTTTGTCTTTGTTCTTAGTTGCCATCAACGCACAAACCTGCTTTATAGGGAATAGAATGTATTGGAATATATCTTAAGGCACATACAGCAGGGCATGTCATTACTGAAATGCATTAAGGAGCATAAATTTTTCACACTTTCACGCTATTCAACTTGTGCTCGTGATCTTAAATTGATTCTTTTTGGCATAATTAACTGCCAATTGCGTTAGTGTGAATGAAAGATCCACAAAGTGAGACCTTGTGTAGGTGTTCAAGGAATGTTGTCGCTTTTTTGAGGAAATTCGAAGCATGTAACTGAGAAATTGCCATTCAACAGTATTGCCTTTGAGAAAAGCATTACAAAATACTCCTTGAACACAGTTCATGTACTGGCAGTGGTGCGAATTGAACCCACACCTTCTAAGAGACAGGAGCCTTAATCCAGCGCCTTAGACCGCTCAGCCACACTACCACAAAACTCTGCCATTCTTAATGGCCTTTAAAAATGATGCTGCAATGCAAAGGGTTGAATGCCCTTGCAAGGATTTGAAACAACGCCTCCTCGAACTGGAGCATTGATCCAGCACCTTGGAAAACTCGGCAGCACTATATCACAGGAAATTTGTAACTATTTTTAAAATTACAAAGTAGGACTTTGATGCAGTCCAAGGGAAGAATGAATATTGTAATTTGACGGAAATAAATTGGAATTATACAATTGTTCTTAAACGCTTGCACCCCTGTTAATCATTTGAGCATTTTCAAATATTGTCATATCAAATAAGGTTGATGTGTTTCGTAGGTCTAGGGGTATGATTCTCGCTTTGGGTGCGAGAGGTCCCGGGTTCAAATCCCGGACGAGCCCTCGGTTCTTTGACCAATGTTGGGAACAGCCTTGAGAGATTGAGCTGATATATCGTGAAATGCTTCTGGATTCCAATTGATATCCCTTGAACCAGCTTTTTTCGGGAAAAGCTAGTGAATATTTTTGTCTTTGTTCTTAGTTGCCATCAACGCACAAACCTGCTTTATGGGGAATAGAATCTATTGGAATATATCTTAAGGCACATACATCAGGGCATGTCATTACTGAAATGCATTAAGGAGTATATATTTTTCACACTTTCACGCAATCAACTTGTGCTTGTGATCTCAAATTGATTCTTTTTGGCATAATTAACTGCCAATTGCGTTAGTGTGAATGAAAGATCCACAAAGTGAGACCTTGTGTAGGTGTTCAAGGAATGTTGTCGCTTTTTTGAGGAAATTCGAAGCATGTAACTGAGAAATTGCCATTCAACAGTATTGCCTTTGAGAAAAGCATTTCAAAATACACCTTGAACACAGATCATGTACTGGCAGTGGTGGGATTTGAACCCACGCCTCCTAAGAGACTGGACCCTTAATCCAGCACCTTAGACCCCTCGGCCACACTACCACATAACTCTAATATTCTTAATGGCCTTTCAAAATGATGCTGCAATGCAAAGGGTTGAATGCCCTTGCAAGGATTTGAAACCACGCCTCCTCGAACTGGAGCATTGATCCAGCACCTTGGAAAACTCGGCAGCACTATATCACAGGACATTTGTTACTATTTTTGAATTACAAAGTAGGACTTTAATGCAGTCCAAAGGAAGAATGAATATTGTAATTTGACGGCAATAAATTGGAATTATACAATTGTTCTTAAACCCTTGCACCCCTGCTAATAATTTGAGCATTTTCAAAAATTGACATGTCAAATTATGTTGTTGTGGCTCGTTGGTCTAGGGGTATGATTCTCGCTTAGGGTGCGTGAGGTCCCGAGTTCAAATCCCGGACGAGCCCTCGGTTCTTCGCTCAATGATGTGCACAGCCTAGAAAGATTGAGTTCATATTTCGTGAAATGCTTCAGGATTCCAATTGATATCCCCTAAACCAGCTTTTTTCGGGAAAAGCTAGTGAATATTTTTGTCTTTGTTCTTAGTTGCCATCAATGCACAAACCTGCTTTATTGGGAATAGAATGTATTGGAATATATCTTAAGCCACATACATCAGGGCATGTCATTACTGAAATGCATTAAGGAGTATATATTTTTCACACTTTCACACTATTCAACTTGTGCTCGTGATCTCAAATTGATTCTTTTTGGCATAATTAACTGCCAAATGCGTTAGTGTGAATGAATGATCCACAAATTGAGACCTTGTGTAGGTGTTCAAGGAATGTTGTCGCTTTTTTATGGGGATTCGAAGCATGTAACTGAGAAATTGCCATTCAACAGTATTGCCTTTGAGAAAAGCATTTCAAAATAATCCTTGAACACAGATCATGTACTGGCAGTGGTGAGATTTGAACCCACACCTCCTAAGAGACTGGAGCCTTAATCCAGCGCCTTAGACTGCTCGGCCACACTACCACAAAACTCTAACATTCTTAATGGCCTTTAAAAATTATGCTGCAATGCAAAGGGTTGAATGCCCTTGCAAGGATTTGAAACAACGTCTCCTCGAACTGGAGCATTGATCCAGCACCTTGGAAAACTCGGCAGCACTATATCACAGGACATTTGCTACTATTTTTGAATTACAAAGTAGGACTTTAATGCAGTCCAAAGGAAGAATGAATATTGTAATTTGACGGCATAAATTGGAATTATACAATTGTTCTTAAACCCTTGCACCCCTGCTAATAATTTGAGCATTTTCAAATATTGACATGTCAAAATATGTTGCTGTGGCTCGTTGGTCTAGGGGTATGATTCTCGCTTTGGGTGCGAGAGGTCCCGGGTTCAAATCCCGGACGAGCCCTCGGTTCTTTGCCCAATGTTGGGAACAGCCATGAGAAATTGAGCTGATATTTCGTGAAATGCTTCAGGATTCCAATTGATATGCCTTAAACCAGCTTATTTCGGGAAAAGCTAGTGAATATTTTTGTCTTTGTTCTTAGTTGCCATCAACGCACAAACCTGCTTTATTGGGAATAGTATGTATTGGAATATATCTTAAGCCACATACATCAGGGCATGTCATTACTGAAATGCATTAAGGAGTATATATTTTTCACACTTTCACGCTATTCAACTTGTGCTCGTGATCTCAAATTGATTCTTTTTGGCATAATAAACTGCCAATTGCGTTAGTGTGAATGAAAGATCCACAAAGTGAGACCTTGTGTAGGTGTTCAACGAATGTTGTCGCTTTTTTGAGGAAATTCGAAGCATGTAACTGAGAAATTGCCATTCAACAGTATTGCCTCTGAGAAAAGCATTTCAAAATACTCCTTGTACACAGATCATTTAATGGCAGTGTTGATATTTGAACCCACGCCTCCTAAGAGACAGGAGCCTTAATCCTGCACCTTAGACCGCTCGGCCACACTACCACAAAACTCTACTATTCTTAATGGCCTTTCAAAATGATGCTGCAATGCAAAGGGTTGAATGCCCTTGCAAGGATTTGAAACAACGTCTCCTCGAACTGGAGCATTGATCCAGCACCTTGGAAAACTCGGCAGCACTATATCACAGGACATTTGTAACTATTTTTGAATTACAAAGTAGGACTTTAATGCAGTCCAAAGGAAGAATGAATATTGTAATTTGACGGCAATAAATTGGAATAATACAATTGTTCTTAAACCCTTGCACCCCTGCTAATAATTTGAGCATTTTCAAAAATTGTCATATCAAATAAGATTGATGTGGCTCGTTGGTCTAGGGGTATGATTCTCGCTTTGGGTGTGAGGGGTCCCGGGTTCAAATCCCGGACGAGCCCTCGGTTCTTTGCCCAATGTTGGGAACAGCCTTGAGAGATTGAGCTGATATATCGTGAAATGCTTCTGGATTCCAATTGATATCCCTTGAACCAGCTTTTTTCGGGAAAAGCTAGTGAATATTTTTGTCTTTGTTCTTAGTTGCCATCAACGCACAAACCTGCTTTATGGGGAATAGAATCTATTGGAATATATCTTAAGGCACATACATCAGGGCATGTCATTACTGAAATGCATTAAGGAGTATATATTTTTCACACTTTCACGCAATCAACTTGTGCTTGTGATCTCAAATTGATTCTTTTTGGCATAATTAACTGCCAATTGCGTTAGTGTGAATGAAAGATCCACAAAGTGAGACCTTGTGTAGGTGTTCAAGGAATGTTGTCGCTTTTTTGAGGAAATTCGAAGCATGTAACTGAGAAATTGCCATTCAACAGTATTGCCTTTGAGAAAAGCATTTCAAAATACTCCTTGAACACAGATCATGTACTGGCAGTGGTGGGATTTGAACCCACGCCTCCTAAGAGACTGGACCCTTAATCCAGCACCTTAGACCCCTCGGCCACACTACCACATAACTCTAATATTCTTAATGGCCTTTCAAAATGATGCTGCAATGCAAAGGGTTGAATGCCCTTGCAAGGATTTGAAACCACGCCTCCTCGAACTGGAGCATTGATCCAGCACCTTGGAAAACTCGGCAGCACTATATCACAGGACATTTGTTACTATTTTTGAATTACAAAGTAGGACTTTAATGCAGTCCAAAGGAAGAATGAATATTGTAATTTGACGGCAATAAATTGGAATTATACAATTGTTCTTAAACCCTTGCACCCCTGCTAATAATTTGAGCATTTTCAAAAATTGACATGTCAAATTATGTTGTTGTGGCTCGTTGGTCTAGGGGTATGATTCTCGCTTAGGGTGCGTGAGGTCCCGGGTTCAAATCCCGGACGAGCCCTCGGTTCTTCGCTCAATGATGTGCACAGCCTAGAAAGATTGAGTTCATATTTCGTGAAATGCTTCAGGATTCCAATTGATATCCCCTAAACCAGCTTTTTTCGGGAAAAGCTAGTGAATATTTTTGTCTTTGTTCTTAGTTGCCATCAACGCACAAACCTGCTTTATTGGGAATAGAATGTATTGGAATATATCTTAAGCCACATACATCAGGGCATGTCATTACTGAAATGCATTAAGGAGCATATATTTTTCACACTTTCACACTATTCAACTTGTGCTCGTGATCTCAAATTGATTCTTTTTGGCATAATTAACTGCCAAATGCGTTAGTGTGAATGAATGATCCACAAATTGAGACCTTGTGTAGGTGTTCAAGGAATGTTGTCGCTTTTTTATGGGGATTCGAAGCATGTAACTGAGAAATTGCCATTCAACAGTATTGCCTTTGAGAAAAGCATTTCAAAATAATCCTTGAACACAGATCATGTACTGGCAGTGGTGAGATTTGAACCCACACCTCCTAAGAGACTGGAGCCTTAATCCAGCGCCTTAGACTGCTCGGCCACACTACCACAAAACTCTAACATTCTTAATGGCCTTTAAAAATTATGCTGCAATGCAAAGGGTTGAATGCCCTTGCAAGGATTTGAAACAACGTCTCCTCGAACTGGAGCATTGATCCAGCACCTTGGAAAACTCGGCAGCACTATATCACAGGACATTTGCTACTATTTTTGAATTACAAAGTAGGACTTTAATGCAGTCCAAAGGAAGAATGAATATTGTAATTTGACGGCAATAAATTGGAATTATACAATTGTTCTTAAACCCTTGCACCCCTGCTAATAATTTGAGCATTTTCAAATATTGACATGTCAAAATTTGTTGCTGTGGCTCGTTGGTCTAGGGGTATGATTCTCGCTTTGGGTGCGAGAGGTCCCGGGTTCAAATCTCGGACGAGCCCTCGGTTCTTTGCCCAATGTTGGGAACAGCCATGAGAAATTGAGCTGATATTTCGTGAAATGCTTCAGGATTCCAATTGATATGCCTTAAACCAGCTTATTTCGGGAAAAGCTAGTGAATATTTTTGTCTTTGTTCTTAGTTGCCATCAACGCACAAACCTGCTTTATTGGGAATAGTATGTATTGGAATATATCTTAAGCCACATACATCAGGGCATGTCATTACTGAAATGCATTAAGGAGTATATATTTTTCACACTTTCACGCTATTCAACTTGTGCTCGTGATCTCAAATTGATTCTTTTTGGCATAATAAACTGCCAATTGCGTTAGTGTGAATGAAAGATCCACAAAGTGAGACCTTGTGTAGGTGTTCAACGAATGTTGTCGCTTTTTTGAGGAAATTCGAAGCATGTAACTGAGAAATTGCCATTCAACAGTATTGCCTTTGAGAAAAGCATTTCAAAATACTCCTTGTACACAGATCATTTAATGGCAGTGTTGATATTTGAACCCACGCCTCCTAAGAGACAGGAGCCTTAATCCTGCACCTTAGACCGCTCGGCCACACTACCACAAAACTCTACTATTCTTAATGGCCTTTCAAAATGATGCTGCAATGCAAAGGGTTGAATGCCCTTGCAAGGATTTGAAACAACGTCTCCTCGAACTGGAGCATTGATCCAGCACCTTGGAAAACTCGGCAGCACTATATCACAGGACATTTGTAACTATTTTTGAATTACAAAGTAGGACTTTAATGCAGTCCAAAGGAAGAATGAATATTGTAATTTGACGGCAATAAATTGGAATAATACAATTGTTCTTAAACCCTTGCACCCCTGCTAATAATTTGAGCATTTTCAAAAATTGTCATATCAAATAAGATTGATGTGGCTCGTTGGTCTAGGGGTATGATTCTCGCTTTGGGTGCGAGAGGTCCCGGGTTCAAATCCCGGACGAGCCCTCGGTTCTTTGCCCAATGTTGGGAACAGCCTTGAGAGATTGAGCTGATATTTCGTGAAATGCTTCAGGATTCCAATTGACATCCCTTAAACCAGCTTTTTTCGGGAAAAGCTAGTGAATATTTTTGTCTTTGTTCTTAGTTGCCATCAACGCACAAACCTGCTTTATTGGGAATAGAATGTATTGGAATATATCTTAAGCCACATACATCAGGGCATGTCATTACTGAAATGCATTAAGGAGTATATATTTTTCACACTTTCACGCTATTCAACTTGTGCTCGTGATCTCAAATTGATTCTTTTTGGCATAATGAACTGCCAATTGCGTTAGTGTGAATGAAAGATCCACAAAGTGAGACCTTGTGTAGGTGTTCAACGAATGTTGTCGCTTTTTTGAGGAAATTCAAAGCATGTAACTGAGAAATTGCCATTCAACAGTATTGCCTTTGAGAAAAGCATTTCAAAATACTCCTTGTACACAGATCATTTAATGGCAGTGGTGGGATTTGAACCCACGCCTCCTAAGAGACTGGAGCCTTAATCCAGCCCCTTAGACCGCTCGGCCACACTACCACAAAATTCTACCATTCTTAATGGCCTTTCAAAATGATGCTGCAATGCAAAGGGTTGAATGCCCTTGCAAGGATTTGAAACAACGTCTCCTCGAACTGGAGCATTGATCCAGCACCTTGGAAAACTCGGCAGCACTATATCACAGGACATTTGTAACTATTTTTGAATTACAAAGTAGGACTTTAATGCAGTCCAAAGGAAGAATGAATATTGTAATTTGACGGCAATAAATTGGAATAATACAATTGTTCTTAAACCCTTGCACCCCTGCTAATAATTTGAGCATTTTCAAAAATTGTCATATCAAATAAGGTTGATGTGGCTCGTTGGTCTAGGGGTATGATTCTTGCTTTGGGTGCGAGAGGTCCCGGGTTCAAATCCCGGACGAGCCCTCGGTTCTTTGCCCAATGTTGGGAACAGCCTTGAGAGATTGAGCTGATATTTCGTGAAATGCTTCAGGATTCCAATTGATATCCCTTAAACCAGCTATTTTCGGGAAAAGCTAGTGAATATTTTTGTCTTTGTTCTTAGTTGCCATCAACGCACAAACCTGCTTTATAGGGAATAGAATGTATTGGAATATATCTTAAGCCACATACATCAGGGCATGTCATTACTGAAATGCATTAAGGAGTATATATTTTTCACACTTTCACGCTATTCAACTTGTGCTCGTGATCTCAAATTGATTCTTTTTGGCATAATGAACTGCCAATTGCGTTAGTGTGAATGAAAGATCCACAAAGTGAGACCTTGTGTAGGTGTTCAACGAATGTTGTCGCTTTTTTGAGGAAATTCAAAGCATGTAACTGAGAAATTGCCATTCAACAGTATTGCCTTTGAGAAAAGCATTTCAAAATACTCCTTGTACACTGATCATTTAATGGCAGTGGTGGGATTTGAACCCACGCCTCCTAAGAGACTGAAGCCTTAATCCAGCGCCTTAGACCGCTCGGCCACACTACCACAAAACTCTACCATTCTTAATGGCCTTTCAAAATGATGCTGCAATGCAAAGGGTTGAATGCCCTTGCAAGGATTTGAAACAACGTCTCCTCGAACTGGAGCATTGATCCAGCACCATGGAAAACTCGGCAGCACTATATCACAGGACATTTGTAACTATTTTTGAATTACAAAGTAGGACTTTAATGCAGTCCAAAGGAAGAATGAATATTGTAATTTGACGGCAATAAATTGGAATAATACAATTTTTCTTAAACCCTTGCACCCCTGCTAATAATTTGACCATTTTCAAAAATTGACACGTCATATTATGTTGCTGTGGCTCGTTTGTCTAGGGGTATGATTCTCGCTTAGGGTGCGAGAGGTCCCGGGTTCAAATCCTGGACGAACCCTCGGTTCTTCGCTTAATGTTGTGCACAGCCTAGAAATATTGAGCTGATATTTCGTGAAATGTTTCAGGATTCCAATTGATATCCCTTAAACCAGTTATTTTTGGGAAAAGCTAGTGAATATTTTTGTCTTTGTTCTTAGTTGCCATCAACGCACAAACCTGCTTTATTGGGAATAGAATGTATTGGAATATATCTTAAGGCACATACATCAGGGCATGTCATTACTGAAATGCATTAAGGAGTATATATTTTTCACACTTTCACGCAATTCAACTTGTGCTCGTGATCTCAAATTGATTCTTTTTGGCATAATTAACTGCCAATTGCGTTAGTGTGAATGAAAGATCCACAAAGTGAGACCTTGTGTAGGTGTTCAAGGAATGTTGTCGCTTTTTTGAGGAAGTTCGAAGCATGTAACTGAGAAATTGCCATTCAACAGTATAGTCTTTGAGAAAAGCATTTCAAACTAATCCTTGAACACAGATCACGTGCTGGCAGTGGTGGAATTTGAACCCATGCCTCCTAAGAGACTATAGCCTTTATCCAGCGCCTTAGACCGCTCGGCCACACTACCACAAAACTCTAACATTCTTAATGGCCTTTAAAAATGATGCTGCAATGCAAAGGGTTGAATGCCCTTGCAAGGATTTGAAACAACGTCTCCTCGAACTGGAGCATTAATCCAGCACCTTGGAAAACTCGGCAGCACTATATCACAGGACATTTGTTACTATTTTTGAATTACAAAGTAGGACTTTAATGCAGTCCAAAGGAAGAATGAATATTGTAATTTGACGGCAATAAATTGGAATTATACAATTGTTCTTAAACCCTAACACCCCTGCTAATAATTTGAGCATTTTCAAAAATTGACATGTCAAATTATGTTGCTGTGGCTCGTTGGTCTAGGGGTATGATTCTCGGTTAGGCTATTCCAATAAATTCCAATAAATTGGAATTATACAATTGTTCTTAAACCCTAACATCCCTGCTAATAATTTGAGCATTTTCAAAAATTTACATGTCAAATTATGTTGCTGTGGCTCGTTGGTCTAGGGGTATGATTCTCGGTTAGGCTGCGAGAGGTCCCGGGTTCAAATCCCGGACGAGCCATCGGTTCTTCGCTCAATGATGTGCACAACCTAGAAAGTTTGAGTTAATATTTCGTGAAATGCTTCAGGATTCCAATTCATATCCTTTAAACCAGCTGATTTCGGGAAAAGCTAGTGGATATTTTTGCCTTTGTTCGTAGTTGCCATCAACGCACAAACCTGCTTTATTGGGAATAGAATGTATTGGAATATATCTTGGGGCACATACAACAGGGCATGTCATTACTGAAATGCATTAAGGAGTATATATTTTTCACACTTTCACACTATTCAACTTGTGCTCGTGATCTCAAATTGATTCTCTTTGGCATAATTAACTGCCAATTGCGTTAGTGTGAATGAAAGATCTACAAAGTGAGACCTTGTGTAGGTGTTCAACGAAAGTTGTCGCTTTTTTCTGGGGATTCGAAGCATGCAACTGAGAAATTGCCATTCAACAGTATTGCCTTTGAGAATAGCATTTCAAAATACTCCTTGAACACAGTTCATGTACTTGCAGTGGTGGGATTTGAACCCACGCCTCCAAAGACACTAGAGCCTAAATCCAGCTCCTTAGACCGCTCGGCCACACTACGACAGAACTCTAACATTCTTAATGGCCTTTCAAAATGATGCTGCGATGCAAAGGGTTGAATGCCTTTGCAAGGATTTGAAACAACGCCTCCTCGAACTGGAGCATTGATCCAGCTCCTTGGAAAACTCGGCAGCACTATATCACAGGACATTTGTAACTATTTTTGAATTACAAAGTAGGACTTTAATGCAGTCCAAAGGAGGAATGAATATTGTAATTTGACGGCAATAAATTGGAATTATACAATTGTTCTTAAACGTTTGCACCCCTGTTAATCATTTGAGCATTTTCAAAAATTGTCATATCAAATAAGGTTGCTGAGGCTCGTTGGACTAGGGGTATGATTCTCGCTTTGGGTGCGAGAGGTCCTGGGTTCAAATCCCGGACGAGCCCTCGGTTCTTTGCCCAATGTTGGGAACAGTCTTGAGAGATTGAGCTGTTATTTCGTGAAATGCTTCAGGATTCCAATTGATATCCCTTAAACCAGCTATTTTAGGGAAAAGCTAGTGAATATTTTTGTCTTTGTTCTTAGTTGCCATCAACGCACAAACCTGCTTTATTGGGAATAGAATGTATTGGAATATATCTTGAGGCACATACATCAGGGCATGTCATTACTGAAATGCATTAAGGAGTATATATTTTTCACACTTTCACACTATTGAACTTGTGCTTGTGATCTCAAATTGATTCTCTTTGGCATAATTAACTGCCAATTGCGTTAGTGTGAATGAAAGATCTACAAAGTGAGACCTTGTGTAGGTGTTCAACTAAAGTTGTCGCTTTTTTCTGGGGATTCGAAGCATGTAACTGAGAAATTGCCATCCAACAGTATTGCCTTTGAGAAAAGCATTTCAAAATACTCCTTGAACACAGTTCATGTACTGGAAGTGGTGGGATTTGAACCCACGCCTCCTAAGAGACTGGAGCCTTAATCCAGCGCCTTAGACCGCTCAGCCAAAAAACACTAACATTCTTAATGGCCTTTCAAAATGATGCTGCAATGCAAAGGGTTGAATGCCCTTGCAAGGATTTGAAACAACGTCTCCTCGAACTGGAGCATTGATCCAGCATCTTGGAAAACTCGGCAGCACTATATCACAGGACATTTGTAACTATTTTTGAATTACAAAGTAGGACTTTAATGCAGTCCATAGGAAGAATGAATATTGTAATTTGACGGCAATAAATTGGAATTATACAATTGTTCTTAAACGCATGCACCCCTGCTAATAATTTGAGCATTTTCAAAAATTGACATGAAATTATGTTGCTGTGGCTCGTTGCTCTAGGGGTATGATTCCTCGCTTAGGGTGCGAGAGGTCCCGGGTTCAAATCCCGCACGAGCCCTCGGTTCTTTGCTCAATGTTGTGCACAGCCTAGAAAGATTGAGCTGATATTTCGTGAAATGCTTCAGGATTCCAATTGATATCCCTTAAACCAGCTGATTTCGGGAAAAGCTGGTGAATATTTTTGTCTTTGTTCTTAGTTGCCATCAACGCACAAACCTGCTTTATTGGGAATAGAATGTATTGGAATAAATCTTGAGGCACATACAACAGGGCATGTCATTACTGAAATGCATTAAGGAGTATATATTTTTCACACTTTCACACTATTCAACTTGTGCTCGTGATCTCAAATTGATTCTCTTTGGCATAATTAACTGCCAATTGCGTTAGTGTGAATGAAAGATCCACAAAGTGACACCTTGTGTAGGTGTTCAACGAATGCTGTCGCTTATTTCTGGGGATTCGAAGCATGCAACTGAGAAATTGCCATTCAACAGTATTGCCTTTGAGAATAGCATTTCAAAATACTCCTTGAACACAGTTCATGTACTTGCAGTGGTGGGATTTGAACCCACGCCTCCAAAGACACTAGAGCCTAAATCCAGCTCCTTAGACCGCTCGGCCACACTACGACAGAACTCTAACATTCTTAATGGCCTTTCAAAATGATGCTGCGATGCAAAGGGTTGAATGCCTTTGCAAGGATTTGAAACAACGCCTCCTCGAACTGGAGCATTGATCCAGCTCCTTGGAAAACTCGGCAGCACTATATCACAGGACATTTGTAACTATTTTTGAATTACAAAGTAGGACTTTAATGCAGTCCAAAGGAGGAATGAATATTGTAATTTGACGGCAATAAATTGGAATTATACAATTGTTCTTAAACGCTTGCACCCCTGTTAATCATTTGAGCATTTTCAAAAATTGTCATATCAAATAAGGTTGCTGAGGCTCGTTGGTCTAGGGGTATGATTCTCGCTTTGGGTGCGAGAGGTCCCGGGTTCAAATCCCGGACGAGCCCTCGGTTCTTTGCCCAATGTTGGGAACAGTCTTGAGAGATTGAGCTGTTATTTCGTGAAATGCTTCAGGATTCCAATTGATATCCCTTAAACCAGCTATTTTAGGGAAAAGCTAGTGAATATTTTTGTCTTTGTTCTTAGTTGCCATCAACGCACAAACCTGCTTTATTGGGAATAGAATGTATTGGAATATATCTTGAGGCACATACATCAGGGCATGTCATTACTGAAATGCATTAAGGAGTATATATTTTTCACACTTTCACACTATTGAACTTGTGCTTGTGATCTCAAATTGATTCTCTTTGGCATAATTAACTGCCAATTGCGTTAGTGTGAATGAAAGATCTACAAAGTGAGACCTTGTGTAGGTGTTCAACTAAAGTTGTCGCTTTTTTCTGGGGATTCGAAGCATGTAACTGAGAAATTGCCATTCAACAGTATTGCCTTTGAGAAAAGCATTTCAAAATACTACTTGAACACAGTTCACGTACTGGCAGTGGTGGGATTTAAACTCACGCCTCCTAAGAGACTGGAGCCTTAATCCAGCGCCTTAGACGGCGCAGCCACACTACCACAAAACACTAACATTCTTAATGGCCTTTCAAAATGATGCTGCAATGCAAAGGGTTGAATGCCCTTGCAAGGATTTGAAACAACGTCTCCTCGAACTGGAGCATTGATCCAGCACCTTGGAAAACTCGGCAGCACTATATCACAGGACATTTGTAACTATTCTTGAATTACAAAGTAGGACTTTAATGCAGTCCAAAGGAAGAATGAATATTGTAATTTGACGGCAATAAATTGGAATTATACAATTGTTCTTAAACGCTTGCACCCCTGTTAATCATTTGAGCATTTTCAAAAATTGTCATATCAAATAAGGTTGCTGTGGCTCGTTGGTCTAGGGGTATGATTCTCGCTTTGGGTGCGAGAGGCCCCTTGTTCAAATCTCGGACGAGCCCGCGGTTCTTTGCTCAATGTTGTGCACAGCCTAGAAAGATTGAGCTGGTATTTCATGAAATGCTTCAGGAATCCAATTGATATCCCTTAAACCAGCTGTATTTGGGAAAAGCTAGTGAATATTTTTGTCTTTGTTCTTAGTTGCCATCAACGCACAAACCTGCTTTATTGGGAATAGAATGTATTGGAATATATCTTAAGGCACATACAACAGGGCATGTCATTACTGAAATGCATTAAGGAGTCTATATTTTTCACACTTTCACACTATTCAACTTGTGCTCGTGATCTCAAATTGATTCTCTTTGGACTAATTAACTAACAATTGCGTTAGTGTGAATGAAAGATCCACAAAGTGAGACCTTGTGTAGGTGTTCAAGGAATGTTGTCGCTTTTTTCTGGGGATTCGAAGCATGTAACTGAGAAATTGCCATTCAACAGTATTGCCTTTGAGAAAAGCATTTCAAAATACTCTTTGAACACAGTTCATGTACTGGCAGTAGTGGGATTCGAACCCACGCCTCCAAAGAGACTGGAGCCTAAATCCAGCGCCTAAGACCGCTCGGCCACGCTACCACAAAACTCTAACATTCTTAATGGCCTTTCAAAATGATGCTGCAATGCAAAGGGTTGAATGCCCTTGCAAGTATTTGAAACAACGCCTTCTCGAACTGGAGCATTGATCCAGCACCTTGGAAAACTCGGCAGCACTATATCACAGGACATTTGTAACTATTTTTGAATTACAAAGTAGGACTTTAATGCAGTCCAAAGGAAGAATGAATATTGTAATTTGACGGCAATAAATTGGAATTATACAATTGTTCTTAAACGCTTGCACCCCTGTTAATCATTTGAGCATTTTCAAAAATTGTCATATCAAATAAGGTTGCTGTGGCTCGTTGGTCTAGGGGTATGATTCTCGCTTTGGGTGCGAGAGGTCCCGGGTTCAAATCCCGGACGAGCCCGCGGTTCTTTGCTCAATGTTGTGCACAGGCTAGAAAGATTGAGCTGGTATTTCATGAAATGCTTCAGGAATCCAATTGATATCCCTTAAACCAGCTGTATTTGGGAAAAGCTAGTGAATATTTTTGTCTTTGTTCTTAGTTGCCATCAACGCACAAACCTGCTTTATTGGGAATAGAATGTATTGGAATATATCTTAAGGCACATACAACAGGGCATGTCATTACTGAAATGCATTAAGGAGTCTATATTTTTCACACTTTCACACTATTCAACTTGTGCTCGTGATCTCAAATTGATTCTCTTTGGCATAATTAACTGCCAATTGCGTTAGTGTGAATGAAAGATCCACAAAGTGAGACCTTGTGTAGGTGTTCAAGGAATGTTGTCGCTTTTTTCTGGGGATTTGAAGCATGTAACTGAGAAATTGCCATTCAACAGTATTGCCTTTGAGAAAAGCATTTCAAAATACTCCTTGAACACAGTTCATGTACTGGCAGTAGTGGGATTCGAACCCACGCCTCCAAAGAGACTGGAGCCTAAATCCAGCGCCTAAGACCGCTCGGCCACGCTACCACAAAACTCTAACATTCTTAATGGCCTTTCAAAATGATGCTGCAATGCAAAGGGTTGAATGCCCTTGCAAGGATTTGAAACAACGCCTCCTCGAACTGGAGCATTGATCCAGCACCTTGGAAAACTCGGCAGCACTATATCACAGGACATTTGTAACTATTTTTGAATTACAAAGTAGGACTTTAATGCAGTCCAAAGGAAGAATGAATATTGTAATTTGACGGCAATAAATTGGAATTATACAATTGTTCTTAAACGCTTGCACCCCTGTTAATCATTTGAGCATTTTCAAAAATTGTCATATCAAATAAGGTTGCTGTGGCTCGTTGCTCTAGGGGTATGATTCTCGCTTTGGGTGCGAGAGGTCCCGGGTTCAAATCACGAACGAGCCCTCGGTTCTTTGCCTAATGTTGGGAACATTCTTGAGAGATTGAGCTGATATTTCGTGAAATGCTTCAGGATTCCAATTGATATCCCTTAAACCAGCTCTTTTCGGGAAAAGCTAGTGAATATTTTTGTCTTTGTTCTTAGTTGCCATCAACGCACAAACCTGCTTTATTGGGAATAGAATGTATTGGAATATATCTTGAGGCACATACAACAGGGCATGTCATTACTGAAATGCATTAAGGAGTATATATTTTTCACACCTTCACACTATTCAACTTGTGCTCGTGATCTCAAATTGATTCTCTTTGGCATAATTAACTGCCAATTGCGTTAGTGTGAATGAAAGATCCACAAAGTGAGGCCTTGTGTAGGTGTTCAACGAATGTTGTCGCTTTTTTCTGGGGATTCAAAGCATTTAAAGGGGAACTATGCAACTTTGGCCACTTCTTCGCTGTTTTCTTGGTTTGCGCGCTCGCATTGAGCTCCCCCTACGGGACTCTCCAAATCGACGCCACTTCGGCCTGGGCGGGACTTTACGTCCTACGTCACTCACTATGGGTGTGCATGTGTGCGCGTAGCCGTTTGTCTCAGGGATCTGTGCACGAACTCCCTTGCACTACAGGATTACGAGCGTCAGTGTAGTACGCGATGGAGGGTGGGTGACATTCCTACAGTCTGTGATGATAGGCTATATTTCTACAAATGACTTACTATTGCTAGCAATTAACATGACGAAACAACACGAACTAAGCTAACATTAGACTATAGCCATACCAGATAACGCCATACCAGCTAACCCTCACTATTTATATTAAACTCTGAACCATTTTGCAACAGGCAACTGTGTGTTGGTGTGTCTTATTGCTCCCCACGTCTGCGTCTGCATCTTTCCCACTCCTGGCTAATAGTTTCAGCGTTTGTACTGTATATCAGAAATGATCACCCTGATGTAACACACTGCTGACTTGTTGATGTTTTGTGAGCACTCACGCATTTCTCTAGGTATCTTAAGTTTCCTACTGGAATCATCAAAACTTTGGACTTTGTTATTGTAAGAAATATTGTGTTGCAAAAACACTTTGTGTCTTACCCTTACCGTTACCCTAACCTTAACCCCAGTAACATCTCTTCATCATAAACTACAAGTTACGCAAAATGGCATACAAACATCCAGTCCAATATGAAAGAGAAAAGCTAGCTTCATTAAGGAATCGAACCCCTTATCCCTGCGTTAATGAGTTGTTCTCTGACCACTAACCCATCAGGTCTTAGTACATGCGTTTCAAGAGTTAACGACTTGACAATCTTTAAACTTCGGTTGCCTAGAAATTGTAAAGACAGTGATGTGTGTACATTGTGCGAGTGTCCGTCACTCGCGATGTGTGTGCAGTCCAAAATGAAAGAAAAAACCTTGCATCACTAGGGAATCGAACCCCCAATCATCAGTCTTTAACGGGGACCTTTTATGCTTTTCGACTTTTATGACCTATAAACGTTGTTATAATGATTGATAGTCATGTTTAACCATACACAAAAAACGATGTAGACGGGACTTTACACGGGACGGGACTTTACGTCCTACGTCACTCGCTATTGGTGTGCATGTGTGCGCGTAGCCGTCACTCGCGATGGGTGTTCATGTGAGAAAGGTTTTGGCTTTTAGTGTCTATGGGTTGGTAATAACGGTTCTGATGATTTCTCTGATGGAAAAGTGGTCTTTTATTTCCATAATATATGTTCAGTGAACGCATAAACCCGTTTGTTAGTTAGCAGTTAAACAAAATGTGATCTCTTTGTTTACAGTTACCAACGACCAACTGATGATTGGGGGTTCGATTCCCTATTGATGCAAGGTTTTTTCTTTCATTTTGGACCGCACACACATCGCGAGTGACGGATACTCGCACAATGTACACACATCACTGTCTTTACAATTTCTAGGCAACCAAAGTTTAAAGATTGTCAAGTCGTTAATGCCCTGTTTACACCTACCCGATAGTGGGCCCCGATGGTGCCCGATGGCTAAATCAGCAGCTATCGTTATTACATCGGCAAATAGCGTGGTTGCATCGGGAAACACCGTTACTCTTCCCGGGAACATCGTTAGACAACGGGAAGAAACGGGAAGAAATGCTCAATGATCGGGCAACAACGGGCAACATCGGCAAAGAACGAACATGTTTGTTAATTTTGGGTCAATCGGGGTAGAATCGGTTACCAGGTGTTGCTATGGGCTAATCGGCTATAATCGGGAATAGAACGGGAGTATAACGTAAGACATCGCAAATCATTCGGGAATTTTCCTGGGCACATCGGCTATATTCGTTAATCTTCCGCGCTTTATCGTGTTTTATCGTCTTTATATCGGCAACCTCAACACACGAAAGACCCTCGAGAACCCTAGACAAATAACGATTGTGAGTGACCAGATTGTGTTAAGGAAGACCCTCAATCTGCCACTTGTGTATAAATAGGGGGTGATGGATGGATGTCCTACTTTTATAATTACAGGGTACTTCGCCCATTTAGAACCGGCGTTCTATTATTATAAAATCGCTATTGTAATATAAATAAATATATAAATAAATATCAGTCTAAACCAGTCTCCCCTTTGCCTTCTCCCGAAATGACGCCAAATGACGCCAAACGCGTCATTTGACGTGTTTGGCGTCATTCGAAATTACGTCAAATGACGCTAAACGCACTTCGGGTGTCTTCCCTGGCATACATCGCTATGTTATCGTTATAACATCGGGTATGTGTAAATGCTACCCCGATAAATTGACCCGATCATACATTTTTAGCCCGATGTCACCCGAATCACCCCGACTTCCACATCGGTGGTCCATCGGCCATTAGCGGCCATTAGCGGGATGGTGTAAACGGGGCATAACTCTTGAATCACATGTACTAAGACCTGATGGGTTAGTGGTCAGAGAACAACTCATTATCGCGGGGATAAGGGGTTCGATTCCTTAACGAAGGTAGCATTTTTCTTTCATATTGGACTGGGTGTTTGTATGCCATTTTGCGTAACTTGTAGTTTATGATGAAGAAATGTTACTGGGGTTAAGGTTAGGGTGACGGTAAGGGTAAGACACAAAGTGTTTTTGCAACATAATATTTCTAACAATAACAAAGTCCAAAGTTTTGATGACTCCAGTAGGAAACTTAAGATACCTAGAGAAATGCGTGAGTGCTCACAAAACATCAACAAGTCAGCAGTGTGGTACAGGGTAGGGCTGTCACTTTTTCCAAAAATGAATTTCGAACGAATTTCGAATGTCCATAATTAATTCGAATACATTCGACCCCCCCCCCCCCCCCATAGAACACGACAACAGTCTTGATTTTTTATGTTGCTCTTTTTATTTCTTGTGGAAATCACGTATACCTACTGAATTCATAACAGTACAGGATAAAAACACATCTTTGATAACACATTTGTAAACACAACAAGAGGAAGCTCCGACACACAAGTGCGGCTGTCTTTTACACATTAACAATAACTGCTCGGAGCGCGATATGCGGAGCGCATGTCGTCCATGGCACACACAGCCTATATAAACGAACAATCTGTGAGGCCGACCTCCAACACGGCATGCTGCTCTTTTTATTCCTTACAGAAAGAAAATTACAAGTAGTCTCGCAGCTCTCCGTGCAGCTGCTTCTGTCAGCCGTGCTGTATAAGTCCCCAAACAGGCTGCCCATCGCGCCCAAATCAAATCAAATCAAATCAAATCAAATTTATTATCATTTTGTTGATCGAACAACAAAACGAGAAGGCGTTTCTCAGGGATCAAGATCACATACATTACAAACAAACGTCCCAATGATGAATAAATAAATAATAGATAAAGTCCAGTGGGAAGATTTAGGACGCTGGTGCATTGAGCATCCTGACAGCTTGAGGCAGGAAGCTGTTCCGCAGCCTGGTGGTGGAGCATCTTAAGCTGCGATAGCGCTTCTTGGAGGGTAGGAGCTTAAAGAAGTTGTTCAGAGGGTGAGAGGGGTCTCTCACTATTTTCTGGGCCCTATTCCTGCAGCGGCTTTGGAATATGTCCTGGACAGAGGGAAGTGAGGCTCCAATGACCTTTTCCGCTGATCTCACCACTCTTTGCAGGGACTTTTTGTCCGCCGCACTGCAGCTGGAGAACCAGGTAGAGATGGTGTACGTCAGCACACTCTCCACTGCCCCCCTGTAGAATGTGGTGAGGATACTGGGAGGTAGTGAGGCCTGATGGAGTTTCCTCAGGAAGTACAATCTCTGTTGGGCTCGCTTCACTAGCCCAGTGGTGTTTTTGGACCAGGAAAGGTTGTCAGAGATCTGTACTCCCAGGAACTTGATGTTCTCCACCTTTTCCACTTCACGATTACTGATGCAGAGGGGTGTGTGCTTAGGTTTTGATCTACGGAAGTCCACGATCATTTCCTTGGTCTTTTCCGCATTGAGCACCAGGTTGTTGTCTCTGCACCATCTCTCAAACAGATTGACCTCCTCTCTGTAATAGGATTCCTCATTCCCATGAATGAGACCCACGACTGTAGTGTCATCTGCAAACTTAACAATCATGTTGTTCTTGTGCCTTGGCACACAGTCATGGGTCAGCAGCGTGTACAGCAGAGGACTGAGCACACATCCCTGGGGGGATCCTGTACTCAGTGTGATGGATTTGGAGATTTTTTTCCCAACACGAACTGACTGTGGTCGCTCCAACAGGAAATCCAGTATCCAGTGACAGAGGGTGGGGTTTAGGCCCAGGAGGAGAAGTTTATCCATCAGTCTCTGCGGCAAGATGGTGTTAAATGCAGAGCTGAAGTCAACAAACAGTATTCTAGCATAGGTGTCTCTCTGTTCTAGATGGGTGAGTACTGTATGCAGGGTGGTGGATATTGCATCCTCTGTGGAACGGTTTGAACGGTAGGCATACTGATGAGGATCCAGTGATGCAGATAGGCTGGATGTGATGTGTGGTTTGATTAACCGTTCAAAACACTTCATCACTATTGGGGTCAATGCAACAGGACGGTAGTCATTCAGACAGGACACAACAGACTTTTTTGCAACTGGAACGATGATGGATGTTTTGAAGCATCTGGGTACAGTGGCTTGACAGAGAGAGATGTTGAAAATGTCTGTTAGAACATCTGTCAGCTCATCAGCACAGGCTTGGAGCACCCTCCCCGGAACGTTGTCCGGGCCGGCTGCTTTCCGAGGGTTGATCTTGGCCAGGGTTCTCCTGGTGTCAGCTGGGCTGATGGCCACAGGTGGCTGACCGGATGGAGGGGAGAGTCCAGTCCCCCCTCTCGTTGGCCCTCCTGGTGCCTCAAACCGGGCAAAAAAGTCATTGAGTCTGTCAGGGAGAGAAACATCACTGTCCTCAATCCTCTGCCTGGTCTTGTACTGAGTGATTTGTTGAACCCCCTGCCACATTTGCCTGGTGTTTCCTGTGCTACAGAGGTTCTCCTTGATTATCCCTGCATGGCGTCTTTTGGCTGCTCTGATCCCTCTGGAGAGAGCTGATCTGGCTGAGCAGAGAGCGGCCTTGTCTCCTCCACTGTACGCAGCATCCCGAGCCTTTAACAGCTGACGTACCTCAGCAGTCATCCAGGGTTTTTGGTTGTTCCGTACTATATAGGTCTTCATCACAGTAACATCCTCTGTGCACTTGGCAATGTAGCTCATCACCGTTTCAGCATATTCTTCAATGTTAATATGATGCTCACCCTGAGATGCAGCTGTTTTAAAAATCTCCCAGTTAGTGCATTTAAAACAGTCCTGCAGCGCTGAGACTGCTCCATCTGGCCACACCCTGATGTGTGACTGGGTTGCCCTAGTTCGTATCAGCCTGGGTTTGTAAGTTGGAACCAGCAGCACAGATTTATGGTCTGAAAGGCCAATATGGGGTTGAGGAATGGCCTTATATGCCTCAGCAGTGTTGGAATAGAGCAAATCAAGTATATTTTCTCCTCTTGTTTTAAAGTCCACATATTGCTTGAATCCGGGGAGCACAGTCTTTAAGCTAATGTGGTTGAAGTCTCCTGCAACAACCACAAAGCTGTCCGGGTGTTTTGTCAACAGTGCGCTGATGACGTCAAACAGGGGGCGGAGTACTTCGTAAGCATTGGCGTTGGCGCAAGGGGCTATGTAAACAGCTACTACAATCACACTGGTGAATTCCCTTGGCAGGTAGAATGGCCGACAGATCACTATAGAAAATTCCACCAGTTCAGAGCAGTGTTGAGCCACCGACGCAGCGTTTACACACCAGTCTTTGTTGATATAAATGCATAGCCCCCCGCCTCTGCTCTTACCGGAACTCGCCGCGTCTCTGTCAGCTCTGAAGAGTGTTGTTCCCTCTAGCTGAACAGCCTCGTCCGGAATGTTTTCATGTAACCAGGATTCGGTAAAAATGAATAGACAGCAGTCTCTCCATACCTTGAGTGATCCTCTCATCAGACGGAGCTCATCCAGTTTGTTTTCGAGAGATCGGACGTTGGAGAGTAGGATTGTTGGCACTGCTGGTCTGGTGGGTTTAGTTTTTAGCCTAGCTTTGATGCCAGCCCTCTTTCCCCGCTTTAGTTTACGTTTTGTTTTGATATGTTTTGTTTTGTTTACGTCCACCCCGTCTCTGCTGCTTCCTCCTCCGGGCAGTTGCGGGCACAGTGTCACAGTATCCGTTAGTATCCTGTGTTTGCGTAATATGTCCAGATGCCAGCGAATGCCAGTGATGTTACTCGCTTGCAATGTCCTAATGTTTAATAATGTTTCCCTGTCATAAACTATGTTTGTAGGACGTCTCACACTCAAACATTCAATCTCAATCTCACAGATCTCAAGAGGGGCCGCTGCGACTGTGCGCGCCGCCCTGGCAACGAGCTTACTACCTCGTCTCCTAATCCTGTTCCTAATTCCTCCTCTCGATCCTCTTTTCCTCCGTATTGTCTTCTTTATCAGTGTTGATGGTATGAAATCCAGTTGTTCGGGTGATAAATCAACTGTCTGGCAAGCGAGTTGAAGCTCCAGAAGGTCCGCTCTAGCGTAGTGCGTCTCGGTGGATTTGGATGCGTCGTGACCGTTGGGATGCGTCGTGACCCCAGCAGAGAATAAACCTCCATAACTTGATGCAGAATGGCTTTTGAATTCCACTAACGCAGATTTGACAGTATCCATAGGTCATACGAATATTGCCATGATTTAAACCCAAAAAAGTGATTTAAAAACAAAAAAGTGAAAAAGTAAATTAAATATGTAATAAAGTAGCCTTTCAATCACGAGTCGCTCAAACAGAGGAGCGCCCCGCATCTCGTTGCCATGTCAATCTAGCCCAGCGCAGCAGCGGACTTTTCTCCCTGTCGTGTGCGATCAGTGTCGGTCTCCGTTTCAGTGAGCTCGTGTGAGAGGCTTTCAGTCACGAGATGTTTCTGTGCAGGGGAAAGGTGGACTAACCGGGAGAAGCGGGGATCCAGGAGGGCCGCTTTATTGAAGAGAAGCCACTCGCCGCTCTCTTCTTTATAGCGCATTTTTACAGTTCGAATGGAGAATTACACTTCGAATTCGAACTTTTCACCCCACCTTCGAACGAATATTCGAACTTCGAATAAAAAGTGACAGCCCTAGTACAGGGTGATCATTTCTGATATACAGTACAAACGCTGAAACTATTAGCCAGGAGTGGGAAAGATGCAGACGCAGTCGTGGGGAGCAATAAGACACACCAACACACAGTTGCCTGTTGCAAAATGGTTCAGAGTTTAATATAGATAGTTAGGGTTAGCTGGTATGGCGTTATCTGGTATGGCTATACTCTAACGTTAGCTTAGTTCGTGTTGTTTCGTCATGTTAATCGCTAGTAATAGTAAGTCATTTGTAGAAATATAGCCTATCATCACAGACTGTAGGAATGTCACCCACCCTCCATCGCGCACGACACTGATGCTCGTAATCCTGTAGTGCAAGGGAGTTTGCACTACAGCAGCGGCCCGCATCTCGTTGCCATGTCAATCTAGCCCAGCGCAGCAGCGGACTTTTCTCCCTGTCGTGTGCTGACTGCGTCCTCTCCCTCCCTCTCCCTCCCTACCATCTTGTCTCAGGGATCTTTGTGCACAGATCCCTGAGACAAACGGCTACGCGCACACATGCACACCCATAGCGAGTGACGTAGGACGTAAAGTCCCGCCCAGGCCGAAGTGGCGTCGATTTAGAGAGTCCCCTCCCCCTACAGCTTCGGAGGAGATATTTTACAACACTGTCGTAACAACTCGTTGACGACCCTTCCTCATCGACTACTACGCTAGCCATGTGCATTTGTTTTAAAAAAAGCCGGCGAATGCGTGGAGCCATGTCCGAGGTAGATGTTCATAAAGAGTAGGCAAGGTTATTATGAAAGGGTGTATGTGTTACAATAAACCCATCCTTTTTTATAGTTGACGGGGAGATGTTATATCCTAGATTAGAATTGTTTTATCTTTGGTTGTTGAACAGAACGATCAGTGTAAGAGTGTTGGCCAACATAATGCATAACGATAGCATGAGCAATTTGCGCAGCAATCGTACATTTATGTATCTGCTGAAGTAAGTCACTTGTGTATGGAATTACAGGGAAATGGATTCAGAGATCGAGACGGTATGCTGTCGCTAGTCCCCGCAGGAGAGTTGTCATAGGCAGATGCTGTGTCTGGAAGATTAGGGACCCATTTATGTTCACGTGTAAATGCTTGCAAATAAACATTCTAAATAAATATTATTGTATATGGTTTTAAAATGTTTCAATTTTTTTAAATAACAGATCTTTGCACCACCTTTCTTTAATTTGTTCAATAATAAACACTTTGTATAGTGTGTGTATTATAGCTTTAGCCATGTATAACATGGCTAAAGCGATAATGGAGGTTCATGTATCGTAACAGTTCTGATACCGACGAATATGTGCCAACTAGCAGCTCTCGTGCATGTCCGGTTGGCCATATAATGCCAACTGGACATATCACATGATATAGGCTCTCTTAGAAAAATCTGAGGCATTTGAATAGTGATCTAAATAAACAATAACCTGGATTCGGGGATTTAGCCTGTATGTGGGGGACGTGACAGACGAACAGCAAAACAACCATGAAAACAAAGGTGTTTGGTAGTGAGTACGCTAACACCCCAGCAAGCAAGCAAGCTAGAAACATACAGGGCTCACAACAAAACGGTCGACCAAACACATGTTTACAGAGACTATCAACATCAAGAAGCAACAATACAAAGAGGACAAAGTTCACCCAAGGGTACTTACAATTTCAAGAACAACACGGCCATGGCAAGTCGGCATCCGATTTGCAGTCTTCTTTTTCTTTCAGTTCAAGCTATTCCTGAGAAGCTCACCCAAGGTTTACTTGTGTCTGGGCTCTCTGCCGGTCAGTCTCCCTTTTCTCTTCTTCTGTTTCTCCGACATTTTAGTCGGCTGATCCATGATGAATGTAAAAATCCCTTCGCTACTTGTGTTTATATAAAGCCAGTTCCGTTATTGTGGGTCTGTAGTGCCGTAAAGCAATTCGGTGCTTTGCGAGACCCGAGACTCCCGCGAGAGTGGGCGGCGGGTCGCCGGCAGAAACTTGCATATTCCCTTTCTCCACCAAGATGCGTAGGGGGAGTCGAAACAGCGACCAATCGACCCATAAAGTGTAATAGAACCATCACAATGACTAAGGTAAATTAAGCCAAAACAGTTGCATAGTTCCCCTTTAAAATTGGAATGGAGTTTCTAGGTGAAAAATGTAGGAAGGAGATAGGTCCCCAAGTGTGTAGAGAAGAAGAAGAAGAAGAAGAAGAAGAAGAAGAAGAAGAAGAAGAAGAAGAAGAAGAAGAAGAAGAAGAAGAAAGAATACAACTTGAGAAGAACAATAGTTGAACGCTGCATGCAGCACTCACCTAATAATAATAACAAGGAAAACGACCCAAAACTCTTTTTTCATACAGCTGTTTTCTCAGCATGAGGTAAAAATAAAGTATTAGGCTGCACGTAACGTCCCCACACCTGACCGCCGGCTGGGCTATTACCTTGCCCGGATTGGTCGATAATGACCAGTGAGAATGGGGAGATCGCCGATTAAGCAATCATGGACTCTGAGAGTAGGCTGATAATGAGGGGCTCAGGGCTAGGGTTATTTTTCTTTAAGCTACAGGCAGGCATCATAGGACGAATGCTGGGGTTTTGATTAACATTTACACCAGTGTTTGTGCTAGAACCTCTGTTGACACCTCTGTTGGACTCGTTCAATCATTATATCGAGGTCCTCTGGCTCCCTCTAGTGGATTAAACCTGCTAGTTCGGTGATTTGTTGTTAAGGTTACGCCTAAACAAACCTTACAGAGCCGATGGATGTCGATCAATGTGGCTCCTGCGTTAATGGATGTTATTTAGACGGCGCGAGGATATCGTCTCGTTTCAGACCACTGCACGATGTCGGAAACAATGGCAGAAGAAAAGTACAAATTTGAGCAAAACTTTTCTTTTACCCCACTTTTGAACAAGACGCCTTCCTTTCTTCAGAATAAAGCTTCGTTGGAACTGCTGATGAAATGGTGACGTAATTATTACAGTTATATTATATACCAATATTATGTTTATTTTACCAATGATAAGTGTGGTATTAATGTATCTTGCTAATTTCAGGTCCATGCTTGGCAGAATCTCCGTTCAATATTACAGCTTTGACCAGAGCTTCTACCCTTATAACAGCCGTAATTTTGCATTGGTAAGATTATTTAAATTACTTTCCAATGTCAACAATAAGTTGGTGACAATGATACTTTCAAACGACATTATTTTTAGATTGGCGCTAATGTCTTTAATGTCAACTTACACATATAGATGTTCTTCAAAGATCCTCAAGTGGTTTCCCACCTGAAAAAGATGACAGCTGGAGCCTGGGTGCCTTTGGGTAATTGTCTTTAGTTTTGATCAACAACCACTACACTACACTTGAGGTCCCACTTTTGTGTGGCCCATTTTCAGTAAATAATGTCTACCCGCTTGAATGATTATGTTTAATGTCAATTTTTCCCCACTGATCCGTTTTAGTTTTCCGTAATATGAGGTAACTCCCAATCCATAATCCATATCTAAGGCAGTGACTTAAGAGAAAATCTAAAGCATGTACAATTAATGTGTGTGTGTTTATCTCACTGCGTTTCTAGACAGCCCACTGCTGTGTGTGGATGTAGAGGTGGTTCCCTGCAGTAGAGTCTCCATGGACCTGTTGGACCCCATCTACTACTGCAGGCAGATCCTGAGTCCTTCTGGAAACGTGGTCAAATGTTTCCATGACCTCTACCCTGACTACGATGAGCTGCGACGGGTGAGTTCCTGCCCTCACCCATTTTTCTCTCTCTTGCCCTCTCACGGTCTCCCCCTTTCTCTTACTCCCTTATTCTTGTTTCTATCTAGCTACTGTAGCTCTCTCTCCCATTCTCTGTCTCCTTATCCCTTTCTCTCTCTCCATCAATCTCTCCCCAACTGTTCCGCTCAGCTTCTGCAAGTGGGCTTAATGTGCACTAGTATTCCAAACACACACAAACACACACCCACACCCGCACACACACACACACACACACACACACACACACACACACACACACACACACACACACACACACACACACACACACACACACACATAGGCCATTCTTACATACTGTATGCAAGCATGGGCTTGTCTTTTTATCTACCTCTAGTCAACCCCTTCTCTACCTTTATTGCCGACTCAACACATCCTCTACTCCTCTGGTTTAGGCACTGCAGGAAGAGGAGTCTGAGCACTATGACGTGATTGGCCGAGAGGAACGAGGGGAGTTCCTCTTCCGTATCTTCAAACACCTGTGTCTTGGAGGGGAGCTGTGTCAGTATGAAGACACCATCGCTCCCTATGCTCAACTCACCAAGCTAATCTACAAAGACCTCATCAGGTGATTGGGTCATTTCCTTTACTTCCTGTTTGGAACCGGATAAGGTGGCAGGATAGTCGAGTGGTTAGGGTGTTTGACTCAGAGCCTGAAGGTTTTGGGGTTGAATCAAGAACCTTGATATAAAAAAAAGCATAATATTTATTATGAAAAAAAAGCATCTGCTAAATTACTTACAAATTGGAATAATCCCAATTTCGCTCCTATGGACCATTTGATCTATCACTGTAATTCCTTCTATGAAACCACGTTCAGTAACCCAGTCAATATGGATACTGTAGTAAAGATGTGTGTGTATCTTCTCTCTAGTGTACAAAAGGATCCTCAGAGCATGGGGATCAGCGTGGTCTCCACTGTGCTCAAAGTCTGTGCCCAGGTAAGTGACTTGTAGTCTGTGCTAACGTCAGTGACTTGTAGTCTGTGCCAACGAAAGTGACTTGTTGTCTGTGCCAACGTAAATGACTTGTAGTCTGCGCCAACATAAGTGACTTGTAGTCTGTGCCAACGTCAGTGACTTGTAGTCGGTGCCAACGTCAGTGACTTGTAGTCGGTGCCAATGTCAGTGACTTGTAGTCCGTGCCCAGGTAAATGACTTGCGGTCTGTGCCAACGTAAGTGATTTGAAGTCTGTGCCATCTCAGTGACCAGTAGTCTGTGCCAACATGACTTGTAGTCTATGCCAGCATTAGTTACTAATTTCATCCATTGAATTGATCAGTTAGGGGATGCGGTCTCCTCTGTCTTCTAGGACGAGACTGGATCGTGTTACCCCGGCCGAGGAGACGAGGAACAAACCTTCGCCTACCTGATAGTCGACCCTTTCAAACGTCATGTGTGTTTATTCTACCACTGCTACGGGGTCGGGAGCTTTACTCTATGACGTAAGATATACAGTTAAATGTGACATTTACGTTGTTTGTTTCTCTTTGGTGGTTTTTGGACCATTTAACTAAATATTGTTCAGGGTTCTTAATTTGATTGTTTTGTAAATTACATTTGGAATCAGTTCATGAGAGATGTAAGATGCAATTACATTTCTCAATAGTATGTTTCCATTCTATCATTTTTTAATATGTATTAGTTTAGAATGTGTACAATTTAGGAATTAATAGCTGGGCAATAAGGTATTAATAAAATGTGTACAACAAACAATTAAAAAAAAGATTGACTCATTTATAATCCATGAATGGAACAGAGCACCCTTGGTGTTTGCGAGTGCCTCGGCAACGGCACTAAGTACAATCTGGCAACCCTAAAGGCACTCATTTATTACACCTCTTTGCTGTTGGGAAATAATGAGTAGAAACCGGTTCAATCCAAAGAGCTTTAATTGAAACAAATAAGTTAATAAGTTAGTCAAGTGATTTATTTCATTCTCAGTAGGTAAGCGTAGGTTGGTTTCTCTTCTAATAGAGAGATCTAAAAGAGGTTTTCA